>NW_028277337.1:832392-1178588 GCF_059751315.1 Micrasema longulum
ATAAAATAATATTGAAAATAAACATTATCAGGATGCCAACACTGGAACGCCTTTTTAATTGGCACACCTGATACGAACCTAACTTCACTCTATACGACACTTCTATTTTACACTTAAAAGGACATCGTTCGCGGAATTTTTTCACGATCTTTCGTCTCATCTGCACACAGGGTCCTTGGCCAGTTTTAACCATATTTCGAATTCTTTTGATAAAATTATTTATTTATTTATTTGGGAAAAAATATGTTTTACATTTATTGATTTATTCATACTGACGACGCGTGAGCTGGTTCTCGACAGGAGGGATATTAAATTTTGTAAATGTCACAGCGCAAATGGATGCAAGGAAATGGAGTGAATGGACTGACCTTTTTGGTTGATTTTCTTATTTTCCCCGAGCTTAGCTGAGGCGGCGATACGGTGGAGCGAGCGGTAGCTTAGCGGCAAAACTCCAAAACCAAACATGCACTTCAATCGCGGTCAAATCGGACACTGACCCCGGGTGGCAAAATAATCGACTCAATAGTTATTAGAACTATAAATGTGCAAAAGGGACAGGACTTAAGTAGGTGAGAGAAAAAGAGACAGGTATAGGAATTTATTTACGCTGTGACACATTTTCAATCGGCCTAACCACATACAAATTACAAAAAAAAAAAAAAGAATGTATCCCAAAATCTATGAGGCCAAAGGCCCTGAGTTGGGATACAACAAAATGGAAAGTGAAAGCACGTTGGTACATTATTAAATAATAGCAAAAATAAAAATTAAATATTATTACAAAAACATACATTTATTTCAAAGGGCATCTGGACAACACGCTTAATAGTACGTAAATTTATGGAATATCTTGCAGCAGTCTCCTACAATGGACTCTTCCCTTAGACAAAATCCACACTTGTATACTCCTTCTGAAAATGGCTTTCGTTTTGTAGATCGTAATATGTTCATCCGGGACATTGAACACTCTTGGGGCCACAAAAGAGAAATTTTTCTAAGCCAACTTCGTCGTCGTACGTGTTTTTGGAAATAAATAATTCAAATTAGTGGAAAATCTCGTACGAGCATTCTGCTGGGATCTACTCTTGTAGCCGCATGAACAGAGTCAGCAAATTATAATATTCATAAACTAAAATTGTGAAAACAGTGTAAAAAAAAATTCCACAGTGATGTAAGCTATTGATTAAGTACATTATACGTATCAAAATAAAAGTAATTTAAAATTGAAGAAATGTTAGGCACTTAGAAGGTGCGAATAAAAAATAAATGAAATATTCACATCTGTAAATATATAGTAATAAAAATTAAGTAAATAGAAATAAAATAAATTTAGAGAATAAGAAAAATAAAACCATAACATAAAAGTAATATAAAAGGTACAGAATAAAATAATGGACATACATAATTACTAACATCCTATAACTAAACGGGCGTACTGTCTATAAGGAATCTTTTATATTTCAGATAGGAGAGATGAAAAATATCTGCGTGACCGGAGAGAACCGTATTATAATAATGACATGCTCTAAAAACGAAATCGTTTTTCCTTGAGGTAGTCTCAGGTATTGGCAAATTAAATGTAAAATGAATTTTTGTTCTTTTGGGTACAATATATTCTAAAGAACTTGTGAGAAAGGGCAGTCTACTAGTATAAACAGGAATATTTGATCTGCAATCACTATTCTATACTCCAGAGTTTGATTTGCATTTGGTGTACAATAAAATTTGTAAATTTCTTCTGTATCTTTTTAAGGTTGTTTACATATTTTTTATATCGGAGATTCCATATAGTTGAAGCTTATTCTAACTGACTTCTCACATATGTGTTATAAAGCAGTGTTAATGTTTCAGTGTTCTTGGAATCGTAAAACATTCGCATTTTTAAACCTAGCATTTTGTATGCCTTATAATTAATAATAATCTCAAACTATTCCTCACTTTCATTACATGGTTATTATATGGTAATAAAGTGTGTAACTTCTAGCAATAAATATTTTAAATCTAATCCGTGTTAATCTTTATAATCCGCACTCGCAAATCAAAATTTTAAAATGGTGACCCCATCTCGAACGCGTTGAATTCACAAAAAAATTGGGTAGGTTCATTAAAAATTTGGCAGTCTTAGAGAAAAATAATCATAATGATCTAAATTTGTTGCAACAGAGAGGGAAAACATTTTTAAGAAAGAAATATGGAAGTCTAGAGATATACACTATACAGGGCTGTTTAAACGTAGGCAGACATAGGCAAAATAATAAATGTTACAACGTGTGTAAAAGGGCCACTTAACCCACAGACAGGTCATAAGCTTTTTTTTAGCTGTAATGAACGGTAAAAGTCAACAGATAGAAGAGTTGAGGAAAAGTTCATGGTTAAACATAGTCAGAATGGTGAATGTTACACAGTGTGTAAAGAAGCCACTTAAATTAGCCGATGAGAGGTCATAACCCCTGTAAATACCTAGAATTCTATTTTGCCTACTATAAAATATTCTTCATTCCTGTTTTATTTATATAATTTAGATTTTTTGGTTTACATTTGGTACATTTTTTATTTTATAAAATATGAATTTTTTCATGAAAACGAAAATATCCCACATGGGCATGACCTCGATACTTAATCGAGAATATATTATAAAATCTATGATGAAGATGCATATATAAATATATATTTATGAAAAACATAAAATAAAAATTGAAAGTTACAGCGTAAAACAAATAATCTTATTTTGACGTAGCAAAAAAAAACAAATTATGCTGCGATTAGTGTACCAATGCAGCGCCCTATGGACCATTAGAAGCGGATAGATGAATTTGTGACAATTTTTAATATCAAAATTTATTGCTTAGGTAATTTATAACTTGTTGATTTTTAAAATTTTAATACGTTTTACTATAGGATTTATTTTATTTAGTGTGTTATGCATGTATGATTTATTTTATTATGTATTTATATGGTTTACAAACGATAGAAAATAATATTTAAAATACAGAAATACAAAAAAATAAATAAGGGACAATACTTTTTTTCATCAATTACAGGTTTACACTAATAAAATACACATTTAAATAAAACTAGCAATATAGATGATCTAAATTCAATTATTTTAAAACTTCATTCATCAATATAAAAACGCATCTTAAATACAACTTTTAAACTTAAATTATGCGTTTTATGAATGTATGTTTTATTTTATCATGTGTGTTATGTCTGTATGATTTTTTTTATTTAAAAAAAAGTGTTTTGATCTATCTTAGTAAAAGTTGTGGGTTACAAAAATTTATTTTACCCACATACTAGTACGTTGATTCAAGTGTATATTAATCCGGCGCCGTTTGGAAAAAATACTTCTACTTTTAAAAATAAAATGTTGAAGTGAGATCTTTTGGGTTAATAATTTCCTTCCTCAAAATTCGTTAGTGACAATTATTAAAGATGAGTAAGTGGGCATTACGGGGTGTGAAGGTGCTTAAAAACTACCCTTTTGACATTTAGTGACACTTGGTAGGTTTTGAAAAATGATCTTTCCGCAGAAGTAGAAAAATATTTCAGTTTTTTACAATATCCTAGCGGAGCGCGCGAAAAACCAACGGAATTTTTCGTAAGATACTTAAAATTAATTTAAAATATTTTGCTATCCTCTTCGTATGTTCTGTTGTTGATTATTATACAAACGACAGTAATTTGAGAGCGTTTAAATTTTAAAGACAAATTGTGGATTTGTCCCTGAAAGGTTGTATTTTTATTTATTTATTCACAATGTAATATAATTTACATATTATATAAAGACATAAATCCCAACTCCATGATATAGCATCATTTAACAGCAACATAAAATAGCAAAATAATTTAACAGTAAAATAATATGGCATAATCAAAAATAATTTAATAGTTACTGTAGCGTAATAGAGCATAATTTACCAGCAATCCAATAAAGCATAGTTTAATAGTAACTGTAACGCAATATAGCATAGTTTAACCGTAAAATAGCGTAGCATAATTTAAAAGTTACTGTAACATTATAAAGCTGAAAGTTTAATCATCTTCTTCTTCTCGGTAAGGATCAATTAATTTGGTTTCAGCTAAAAGCTAACTTCTGAGACTTTGAGTTTCAGCTGTTCTTCCCTCTCCTTGGTGGTCTTCCGGGCAGGCAGCAAACGGCCGGGATTTCGTGGGCAATGGTATAGGGGATTTTAGAACTGTCGATTAATGGAATTATTGACGTAATCTCTCCATAATCTATTTACTATCCACTGGGTATCGCAAATCAGTCTAACTTCTTGACTCTAGATTCAGCCTCTTTTGGGTTTCCCTGCGATTGCCTTTAGCACTTTCATCTCTGACGTTCTAAGCAGCTATTTGATTTTTCTATTTAGTTTTTCTATTTAGTTTTTCTACTTGGTTTTTCGTATTTTTTTATTTCCTCTCTGTCTATCCTCGCCTCTGTTGTATACACCATGATTTGGTCTGACACACGTTTTGTATATCCAAATTATGTTTCCAATAATCATGTGTTAATTGTACCATACGACATTTCGTAGGCATCCAGATGTTTACTAACTGAGATTGATATGTTTTCATCATCACTATGGCAGCATCATCTGCATGGCATGTGATGTTAATGACCTTATCTCCCTTAGTATATTTACTACTTTTTTTATTTTTAAAAGCGTTTTTTATGTATATTAATTCTGTTTGTGTAAGAAAAGGTTTAAGGCGTATATATTGTCGTTGTATATTTAGTTATAAAGGTGCTAAACTTGCTTTGTTTCTTTGTTGTTCTCAATATGTGTTATTTTCTAAATGCTAACATTATTAATGCCCCAAATTGAGTTGTTGTAACTCCTGGGAATGTAATTCAACGTATTATACTTGTAAAATACTTTGTGTTAAATGATTTATAAATAAAAAAGAAAACAAAAAAAAGCATAATTTAAAAAAAAAACATAATTTTAGCAGCCTTTATGGCGTAGTGGTCAAGATACTTGACACGTGCACGGAAAAATCCGAAAACTCTCATATCTTTTGACGTTTGTCAAAGTAAAGATGAATCCACGTAGTCCAAGAAGAAGTATATCAATTGAAAAATATTTTTAGGCGTTGCCTAGTGTGTAGGTAAAATAATTCAATCAAATGAATCACACCCGCAACAATAAAGGTTTCAGCTCTTTAACTTCTAAAACATCAACAGATAGAAGAGTCGAAAGAATGTAGATGTTCAAATATAGGCAGAATGGTGAATATTACACAGTGTGTAAAGTGACCACCTAAACCAGCCAATGACAGGTCATTAGCCAAGTGGATGCCTAGGCTTCTATGTTCCCTTCTGTCAAATGTTTTTCATGTGAGTTATATGTTAATATAAACAATTCAGATCGTAATAAAACATTCAAGAAAAAAATATGTATGTGATAATTTGTTACGCTTCATATGCATGATTTGGAAAAATAATTGAAAAACAAAAAACACAACATTTAAAACAGCTCTTGACGGGAATCGAATCCAGGACCTCAAGCACGTTAACTAAAAAAAAATAGTAGAATATTTTTTTTTGTGGCATGAACTTTGTGATTTTCCCTGTTAAATAACGAAATATTTCGTTTGTGTAAAATGACAAAAACATGAAGTGTTATTATATTTTAAGCCTTGATAAAGAAATGGTCGAGTTCGATTCCAACATGGCTGAAATGAAATGCTTTTTTAAAAAATGTTTTCACGCTGCAATATTTCATAGTCCCTAGACTGGCATCCAAAGGGTACGATTGTTCATCTTACAAACATGATCTAAATATAATGTGGTTAGTGTACTAGTACAATGCCTTATGCACCATCAGGTATGATAATGATGATGATTGTACACAATCGAAATATCTTTAATTATGAATATAATTATAATTTCATTATAAAAGCTGGATTAAAAGTGCTTCATGTTGAAAATAAAATATTAAAATAAGACAACTTAAAAATCTCAGAAATTATAAAAGCGATTCATAATAAGAATTATAAATAGCCAAATAAACAGTATTTATTTTAGTCCGCTCCTGTTAAGTTTCGAGCATATCCATCTCACATTACCACCCTTTCAAGGAAAAAAGACTTGATTTGTTTGTTTCATTGGGAACATCCTGAGAGCAAAAAATAAAATAGGAAAGAGTTTATTAGTTAAGTAAACCTTGGGAAAGAAGCTTCATTAGCTTTGAAACCGGTCGGAATTTTTTTTGTTGTTGAAAACAAAGTTGTTTTATTTAAATTTATTTCAACAGAGAGGGAAAAAGTTTTCGAGAAGAAATTTGGAAGTCTAGGCATTTACAGGGCTTATGACCTGTCATTGGCTGGTTTAAAGCTCGAGTTTCCTAGGGCAGCGGTGCCCGTATTTTAACGGCCGTGGTGAACATTAATGCGGTTGACAGCCGTCGTAATGGTGACTAGAGAGTGGTTTCCTATAAAAATGGTGTTGATAACACAGTTAAAAAATAAAACCACTCTCTAGTCACCACTACGACGGCTGTCCACCGCATCACCGTTCACTACGGCCGTTAAGATACGGGCACCGCTGTCCTAGGAAACCCTAGCTTAAGTGGCCACTTTACCTAGACTTCCAAATTTCTTCTCGAAAACTTTTTCCCTCTATGTTGAAATAAATTTAAATATGAACAACTCCCTAGGGAGGAAATCCAGCCAGTCTGCAAGCATTTGGACATAATCAAACATTGTTGTTTTATTTATTTTATGATAAAAATAATATAAAATAAAATAGAAAATAATTCATTCATAAGTAAACCCTGAGAACGAAACTTGTTTACCTTTAAAACTGGTCGAAAATGAATAGAATATGAATTTACCATAAAATAAATAAAATAACTTGGTTTTTAACGAGTAATTTTTTTTCCACCGACCAGTTTCAAAGCTAAACAAGCTTTTTTCTCAATGTTTACTAAAGTAATTATTTTATTTTATATTATTATTATTTATTTTATATTAGAAAAAGCATCCAAATTATTTAAACTTATTTGCTTTTTCTCCTCGATGAGAATATTCCACTAAAAGTAAAAAGTTGTGCCCAAAACACATCATTTTAACACACATTCTCACGAGAGAAAGCATTTCGACAGCATTTATTCTACTTTCATCATCATTTTTCAAAGTTCATAGTTTCCGTCCAAAATAATGATATTTTTATTTTTATTCCAGTAAAATGGCAGAGCCGATTCTACCGTATAAAACAACAAATATATTTTATTTTCGTATAACATTATAGAGATAACTTTCCAAATATGTATTTTATATTTATAACATTGAGAAAAACAAACTTTAAAAAAATTTAAACTTAAAAACTAAACAAAAATAATCGACTTGTAAGGGTAGAAAACATAAATAATTGATTTTTTGCATAAATGAGATGAAATAAAATAAATAATAAATACTCTTATATTATGTCCTAATGGCATGGCGGTTTCAGCATTAGTAGCCGTAGCTCAAACAGGGGTGAATGGATTCACCCTGCAATGGCTTGGAGAAGTGTGTTGTTGGAGCTTTTCAGGCGTTCCCATAGGCTCTGGGCTCTTTGGCGAAGTAGGATAGCGAAGGAATTTACCCGTCCAGCTGTAAACATTTCGGAGGCACTATAATGCCTAGATTCAAGATTACCTCAGGTCGACACCATCACTCCACGGTAAACTGCTTGTTTTTTCTTCTGCGACAAACATTTGCTTTTCAAGGTAGGTTTTAGAGCATCGTTCACCCTGTTTTCGGCACTCACCCTCCTTTCAATATCTTTTTCAGTCTTTCCATCCCCAGTACTCAATATTTAACTTCAGGGAAACAGAGATCGATACAAAAATTAATTGATCTAATCTAATCAAAAAATTGCGATATTACTTCGGAATCACAATTTGCCTCTTTAAATCCTAAAATAAATATGCAAAATTTGATTTAAAATGCTAAACTTGAAATAAATTGTTGAACTTAAACTCAATTACGTTGTTTTTTTTAAATAAATGTAATGTTATGAGCGGTTATGACCATTTGAACTTACTCGTTTATAAAGCAATTATGAATTAAAGAGGTAAGCACAAGCGTGGTTAAGACTCTCAGGAGTCATTCGCAGTATCGCCTTCGCTTGATGACAGCTGTCACCGGATCACCCTGTTAAAAAATATGTAATTTATTCAAGGAATTATTTGTTAAATTAGTAAAACATACATTAATACAGGTCAACAGTACATACGTACATTCATCATCATCTATTCATTTATTTATTTATTTATTCATATTTTACTCTTACAAACTATAAACAATAATAAAAATAATGTGACTACCCGAGCCGAGGACACTTAACAATATACTTTTTTGAAATGTTTTTACATTTGAGAATAAACAAAGAAGACAAACTTAATAAACAGAGATAATTAACAAAATATTCAGACCATTTTAAGTACTAGGTATATATTATGTTCATCTATATTATTTATATTACAAAACGCACAACGAAAATAACAAAAACCTAACGTAAGCTATACACTTGTGAAGCAGTTGATTCAATCACTAAGACAATCCATTTTACTTCTACCTAGCTCCACTATCCTTTTTTTATAGCCTTTTTAAACATTTTCCCGTTACTAATTGTTTTGAAAGATAGTGGAAGTAGGTTATACATTTTAATTGAATAATACTGAAAATCTCTTTGTCCGAAACTAATATAGTTTGTATTTGTTCAAGTTGTCTTTGTGCTGAGGATCTAGTGATTATATTATTTGTATGTGATGTATTGTAGGGATTATGTCTTTCATTTGAGTAAGAGTAGTTTTTGAATATGTAAGTGAGAATTGTTTTAGCGTATAATTTTTTTGGTGTCATAAGTTGTGATTTGTGGAATATTTCTTCAGTATTGGGACTTATGAGTGATATTTTAATTATGGATTTTTGTGCAACAAATACACTATTTAAAACTGTGTCACTCGCACCACCCTAACCGATTATACCGTACTCCAAAATTGATTTTTTCCCTTTCCGCGCCTAATGGTGGATAGGGCACTGAATTGGTGCACCAATCGTAGCGTATCTTGATCGTTTTTGTTCCATGAAGGTAAGATAATCAGTCTTACGCTTCAGGTGCCAGTCCAGGGACTATGAAATATTTTACTGTGATAACACCCCTTTAAATAAATATTTCATGTCAACCATGTCGGGAATCGAACCCGAGACCTCTTGCATGGTAGGCAAAAGCACTGAATATTACAACACTAGGAATATACAATTTTACTAAAGGGTGGACTAATTGCTGCTGTCAATTTCTTACAGTCTAACCAATAAAATAACAACAGTAATTTTATTTTATTAACATAAACGGCCAATCTGCTTTTTACAAAAAAAAAATACTAACATATTTGGCTTAGTGATTAATTTTTTTTAAAACGTAAATATCCCTTTTCCCAAGATTTATAAAAAAAATAAACCTTTAAATTAAACAAGATTTTTAATCAAAAATTAACCTTAAAATAATACAACATATTCTGTAGAAAGTTTAAACAATTTAAGAATAAAAGTAGAAAACAAATAAAATAATAGAATATTTTAAAGAATACAAGAAAATCGTAAGCACTGTTTCATACAGCTAATTTATTTATTTATTTATAATATATACGGCCTAAGCCAATTACAACAGTTACATGAAGAAACATAAATGCAAGAAACTGAACAAAAAAAACTTAAATCTATTTAGCAAAGACAAACAAGGGCAAAACAATAATTGTATACAATATATAAAAAAAAACGAAAGACCAAAATCTTTGAGCTAAACCATGCCAATCCAACTTCATCCCACACTGTTTAGTAACGAAGAGATTTACGAAAAGCCGGAAGATCTATCCCGAAAAATTCCAAGTCGTGTGATCAATTGACTAATCTACACATTCTGGACATTGGGGCATAAAAACCAAAGTTGTTCTTAGAAGATTTTATAAATAGCATATTTTGACTTTTGGTGACACGATAATAGTAATAATAATGAAATCCATTCATTTATTTTAAAAATTGTATCACATTTCCAGTCTAACTAGAGTCAGTACCCCGTACTAAGATCAGAAAGCGTTTTTTTAAATGCATTTTTAATTTCGCTAGCTCACGAATACATTTTTTCCATATCTCACATAAAATTAATATTACTTACATGATAATATTTTAGAATGTATGTTGACTCTCCTCTTAAGGGCTAAAAAACACCCCTTATGTGAAGTCCAATGATTTAACAAAAGACGTGGGAGTTTGAAAAAATTATGAAAGATTTGTCAGACGGGGAAAGTTTTTCGTGTGAGCAAATTGCCGTGAATTATTTGGGGGCTTTCGGGACAACCATCTTCGTTTTGTTATTTTTTTGCTCAATTTGACAGCGCGCCGAAATTGTGAGAACCCGAGAAGTACAGGGGAGCAAATAAAAAACTCAGCCAGAGTGAGTTTTTTTTTTATTCATTTAAGAAAATATTTATAAAATAATCTGAAAATTAAATAAAAAATGTTTTGAGCATATCCAAATGTTTTTAGACAGGCTTGATTTCCTCCCTTGGGAATTATAAACCTTTAAATTTTTGCAACAGAGAGAGAATTTTTTTTTGAGAAGATTATATGGAAGTCTAGGCATTTACAGGGCTAATGACCTGTCATTGGCTGGTTTAAGTGGTCACTATATGATCATGATTTAATTGATGATTATGAAAAATTTTTTTTTAAGGTTTATTTTATTATGTTGTGCGCACAGTGCTGCGTTGGTGTTATACAAAAATGTTATTAAAAATAAAAACATAAACCTAACCAGCATCAATTACGTACACAACACAATATTATACAATTTCTGACAACAAAACAACAAAATGTAACAAGAATATGTATGTAGGAATAGGTTGTTGAGAATTAGTTGGCAATCCTACCGCAGTTAGAGATTAACAGAGTAGACAAGAAGTTGCTATTTAATGCGTATTTATTACATGGCAAAAGAGATACAGCACTTCACTGTGTAGCACAAGCGTAGCGGCGATGATGGGTTGAAGAGACTGCATTTGAACTACGTACTGAAGCTGAGTGACGTTATCGAGTTGGACTGAAGTGAACTGAACTCGTTGGGCTAACTGTCTTGGCTGCGTCCTGTGGTCTCTTTTTAGACTACGTTCCGTTGTTGTTCATTTCTTTATAGTAGAGACGATGTGAATGTACTGCAGAATAATGCTCCTAATTTAATGTGCAATATTGTAAGAGTTGCAATGTACGTATGTATTGGATTCGATAGAAAATTATGACATTGCATCATTGGTCATTACTCTATTTTAGGTGAACTTATTTAACGCGTGTGTGTGTCATCTTAATCATGTATACTGCCAGTGACTACATATGCATTAGAGACCATGGTCCTCACACAAAAAAAATGTAGAAAAGTTCAAATGTACACAGCGATCCATGCTTGGTATGAGATAAAATAAGAAATGAAGAAATTAGGAACAGAACCAGAATAACGGATATTATGGATCGCGTAGCAGGACTGAAGTGGCAATGGGCAGGACGTGTTGCGAGATAAGACTCCACAAGATGGACCCCTAAAATCTTAAGATGGAGACCTTGGGAGAATAAGCGAGGCGTCAAAAAACCTAAAAAAAGATGGTCTTACGACATGGCTGCTGTAAGGGGTAAAAAATTGGCTGCAAGTAGCAACCGACCGAGAAAAATGGAAGAATATGGAAGAGGTCTAAATCCAGCTGTGGAAAACAGAAGGCTGAAGAAGAAAAGTGTGTCATCGACTATGGACTATAAACCCTGCACGTATAACACGCGATTCAATTCGTGCTGGTATTTCCATTTTGTAAATATGGAATATATGGAATATGGCTTATTAAGTGATGCGTGTAAGATGGGGTGTTTGTTTGATATGTGTAATAGATTTAGTATTTTTTGTCTTTTTTTAATCTTTTTTTTTTTAAAAAGAGGAGAAATATTATTATTGTCAGTGAGACTTCACTTCTATTTAGAGCGGAGAGCTAAGTCTTCTTCATCTTTCATTCATTTAGTCTTTTAGTGGTCACCTTGTACAAAGCGCACGGGAAGTTTCCTGCAATTTCTCATTTTTTCGGATCTGTGAAAAATACTAATTTTCTTATTTCGCGTGTGTTCATCCGCCCATATCTATAACTTTACCAAGTTGAAATGTATACACTGCCGTGCAGCCACCGCGCTGTTAAGAATTAAAAAGTTTAACAGCCGAGCAGAAACACACTTAAAATTCTAATTGAGAGTCGTATTATTTATTCGCCATATAAATGCTTTTGAATACAAAACATATCGCACCTTTAGGACTTAAACGACTCAAATAAAAAAATCAACCTTTTGGGAAATTGCGAAAGAAGAACATAAATTGTGACACCTTTGTATTCTTTCGTCAAATATTTCGGTTCTTTTGAAATAAGTACAAAATTTTGAGTTAATAAATAAACTGAAGGCTTTCAGCTATGAATTTACGAAAAAAACAGCGTTATAAAAATGAATTATTATATGTTTAAACAAGACATTTACTTAATGAGTCATTATTAGATTTGAATCGGGTAGTGGTCCCGTGGCTAGTGTCTCGGAATCATGGCTCAAAGGTCCGTAGTTCGAATCCCACTCTACTGAGTGAGGTATTTACAACCCGTTGAAAATGGCCATCAAAATGAAATATTTGGGTAAATCAAAAGAACGCAAATATTTCTTTTTCCTTTAAAAAAAGATTGAAAAAAAAAACAAACAAAAGCACTTTGATAAAAAAGATAGTGAAATAAACGTAAATAAGTAACTAAGATTATTATTAAATCAAATAATAAGCAGACTTTACTTAAATAAGTCACTACGACTTTCGTCTTCATAAGTCGGAACGAAACAATCACAAAGCCAAATTGGTTGTTTTATATTAAATAAATAAATTACAGATGCCATTTGTATCGGAATAAAATTGACTCAACCGGCTTTCGGTCACTATATGTTTGTCTGCGTTGCGTCCTTCACACAGCAATGTAAACACAACACTTATTGCGTCGCTTCCGTACTGACACGGAATCTAAATTCTCTAAGTAATAAGGAGACCGATGTAACGGTTTTGTCCTATTGTTGCCGAATGTTGCGTTTTATTAAATGCAGAAAGATGGATTATGTTCATTGAAGTTGTTTTATGATCTCAACTCATTTTAAGCTTTTTTGAGTTGGGTCGTTTTCATCCCAAAGGTGCGATTTCTAAAGTTTGACAGATAATAAATTTCATCATCATCATCATTCCCTTTCCGCACTTAATGGTGCATAGGGCACTGCATTGGTTCACAATCGCAGCGTATCTTGATCATTTTTGTTGTACGAAGGTAAGATGATCAGTCTTACGCTCAGGTGCCAGTCCAGGGACTATAAAATATTCTAGTGTAAAAACACCCTTTAAAATAATATTTCATATCAACCATGTCGGGAATCGAACCCGAGACCTCTTGCATGGTAGACAAATACACTGACCATTACACCACGAGGCCGACAAATAAATTTAATCTGCATAAATATCACGTGGTTTATGAAAAGGCCTATAATGGGTAAGATGAGTATACGCATGACAGCGGTTCATGGAATAAAGAAATTCGGTGTTACGGGAAATCAGATATAAAAAATGTTTTCTTTTGGTAAAAATTAGGGCGTTTAATTGGACGGCAAAGTTTTTCGAAAATATATGAAATTTTTGATTTAGGAGCCACAAGCTAAAGAGGTTGCTGACTACTTTCCTCAGAGAAATTGGTCGCCGGGAGTCTGAGGGGTTGATGGTGGCTGTTAGATGGCCAACACATAGTTCAATTTGAATTGTTAATATATATTTTTAGTTTTTTACTAATTTCATTGTTAAGATCCTTATGACTTTTTAATTTTTTTACTATGTACTTTTTTTATTCAAAAAAAATGTTTTGTATAAAGATTTTTTTTTATACTTTTTTTAAAATATTTAACTTTATTTTTTACTTTGTTTTTTTCACTCTTTCTACTCGGCATTTTGCTATGTTTAAAAAAAAATGCTTTTTGCTAAACACATACATTATTTTTTTTACTTTGACTTTAAATATGTTTCTTACTAGATATTCTGTTTTTATTTCGCATTTTACTAAGTTTTAAAATATTTTTAAATACTTATTTATATTTTGTTAATGTTTTTTACTATGTTTTCACTACATTTATTTTCTTTGTTTTTGTTTAATTTTTTTGCTACATTTTTACTATGTTTTTACTCCATTTTTTACTTTGTTTTTCACGTTGTCCTCTATCTTTATAATTATTTCTATATATTGATGACTGTTTTTTAATATTTTTTGACTGCCTTAGAACGGGATAAATAACCCTAGTTAGGCCAGGCTGTCAAAGCAACTTGTATAAATTATTATTTTGTGCATGTAATATAAAATGATAATAAATCAATAATAAATATGGCTACGAGCACATATTCATTTAGGCCCATAGTGCCAATTTAGTAAGGCCCGAAAGGCAGAATTCACTAGCATGTAACAGTCCCCAACATGTTACTGTTACAATTTTAAATTATAGATTCTTTACTTTTCAATTTAATTGCATTATCGCAATATTAAATATGCCTGTAAATTTTGTGTGCTTTTGGAAGCATCATCACACAAAAATGACAAATTATCATTTGTTTAATTTGTATTACGGCGTTCAATAAAAAATAGGTTGTTAGGCCCGGAGGACCGATTACATGAAGCCTGAAGGGATGAATCTTTTAACCTATATTCTTTGTTCTGGTTTACAAGCTTTCGTTTACCTTACTTTATATGTTCTTCAATACATTACGATAGTAATTTTATACGTAAAAGAGCATAATATATTATTAAATTACATTATTCTAATAATAAACGTTCTTCTCAGAAAAGGTGTTTTCAATTATCGGTCTATGTTTTTCCATTTATATTATGTATTACAAGTGTGGACAAATACACAACGTTTTAAAGTTTTAAGAGCAAAATCTATTATAGGACTTATGAAGACGTGAATGATTCTAGAAAAACAAAATGTGCAACGATTCAACCCATTTCACTAGACGTTTGCTGTGAAATTAGAGCAGACACCCGCACACAAAAGGTTTTTATAATAAGAACAGAGGCGCCGTTATTAAAATAATACTAACCGCGTTTTTTAGTGTATTTACTTTTCATAACACTACCAGAAGTCAAACTTGAGGATGGGTCATGGGGTCTACCACAAACTCTGAATTCAGGCAAAGAAATTTCAGGTTTCTGGGCCCCAAAATATTCAATATGTTACCCAAACATTGTAAAACCATAACCCGGATTCAATTTAATGAATTTGTAAAAAAATGGTTACTGGATTGAGGTCGAGAAAATTGGATAATTTACTCAAAATAAATTCTTAAAGAATAAATTAATATTGTATAACTGTATAGTAAATTAACTACTAGGTAGTAATGATATTTTTTATTTTTGCATAAAAATGTCTGCCTTAAAACAGGTTGTACCTAGTTAGGCAGACTAGACATGATCCAGAAAAATCTATTACTTAAGTTTGTATGTAGTAGATAAAGTAATTGTTATTTTTGTAAATAAACCATGATTATTATTATTATTATTATTATTGTATAGTACATTTATCAATTTTAGAAAAAGCTATTTCCGGTCAAAGAACTTGTGAAACGTATGTAGTTAACTTTATTCAGTGAATTTTATAGCTTGTTTATCAAATCTAAAAAAATAAATAATGTAATGGTAATAAAACTTTAAAATTAAATTAAATTTATTTTATATACTGAATTTTATTGTAGAGGTAATAATAAAATTGAAAAAAGTACTGTTGTTTACATTGATGTTTTATTGTAGATATTTCTTGATCCAACTCCATAGTTAATGATTGAGATAAAATTAAAAATAAAATTACTAACAAAACTTTTTGGTTTAGTTTCACTTTTATTTAATTTTGACCAACAAACGCTTCCGCCTAAGAAAATGCCTTCCTGAAGATGCCTTCTTAAGCAAAAGCGCTCGTTGGTCAAAATTAATAAAAAAGGGAAACTAAACCAAGAAGTTTTATTGATAATTTTAATTACAATTTTATTTATAATTTTATCTCAATCATATTGTTATTTGTCAAAGATCATGTTTATTGGATTTTTTTGTATAAAATAGTTCTTTGACAAAAAGCATGTAAATTGAATTTTTTTTTTTACCTAATTCTATTATACCTACATAAAGATACATAC
Source organism: Micrasema longulum (assembly GCF_059751315.1). Lineage (NCBI taxonomy): Eukaryota > Metazoa > Arthropoda > Insecta > Trichoptera > Brachycentridae > Micrasema > Micrasema longulum. The sequence continues at coordinate 848,654 of NW_028277337.1, forward strand.
ATGAAAATAAAATAAAAATGTACATTGTCAATAAACTTGTAAACTATATTTCTCGTCACAGGATTTCTCAGTGAGGAATACATTATAACTTAATTATTGTTTTTATGTAGGTAGAAATTTATATATTTAGAAAGAGTCTCAATTACATTATGAAAATTACTTTTATCATAACAAAATAATGTTTATGCAAAGTACTTATCTTAGTGTATCAGTGTTATCATTGTACATGTAAGTGAGGGTGAGTATGGAGTATATATATATATATTATGTGAGGGTGTGTGTTATATGTGTATGGGTGTGTGAGTATTGCATGTATGAAATAATGTGTAGTGAATATAAGTGGAATTATTGAACAATGATTATCAAAAATGATATCTTTTTTTTAAACCTCAATATCAACCACCTTATCGATCAACATAAAATTGTTAAAATAATTGTTGAGAACGCTCTGGTCTGAAGCCTAAATTAAAAAAAATGTGAAAATTTCCAAAAGTAATAAAAAAAATAAATATATATGCATATAATGCAAGTACTCATATACACACATCCATATATGATTACATGTATGTATGTATAATATGTAAAAATTTAGGATGATTATTTTAGAACATCAATATTGAAGTTATTTTTTCATGTAAAAATAAAATAAAAAAGTTAAATATAAAAAAAAGTATATAAATGTAAAAGTAAATTGAAATATGAACATTTTAAAAAAAACTACCTTTAACTTCTTTTCGTACTGCCATACCATACCATATACTATAAATATATTTGTATATTTACAATGATGTATATGTTTATCAATGAAATACTCAATAAATCAATAAATAAACTTTATGTGACGATACTGACCGTGACAATCTTCACACATATACGGGTATTAGTAGTAATCTTACTTGAGGTTAACCTATTTCTTGTGGTTTTTTGTTTGTTTTTTTACATCACAATAGTCCTGGAAGTCTGATTACATTAATAAATTCCAGCACAGAACACATAAGTTTGAAAATAATCACATTTAATTTTTGTGTTCTTTCCGGGAATCGAACACGGGACCTTACATGCGCGATTCAAGCATTTTAAAAGCTGCACCACGGAAACCGCAAAATAATGTGCATGTATTTATTAATCTCCTTGCCGACGTATCGGACAGCATTAAAATGTCCATTATCTGGGCAGCTGAAGATCAATAATTATTACTGTCGCCAAAAAAACAAAACTCAGAGACGTAATCTGCCGGTTAAAAAGTAATTATATTTTAGTTACATAAAACTTAAAGCATATTTTTTAACAGAAATACCTTTAGACAATATTTTTTTAATTTAATTTATACTTTTTTATTTTTTTATTATTGCGCGATTAAAAATAACCATTCGTTTTAAAATGGCAAAATAGTTTGATTTCCTAATTTTGCGTTCGTTTTAGGAATCTGATTTTACGCTTTCATTGACGATACGCCACTGGTTAACCACTCTACAAAACAAACTTTGGGACAAATTGCATTTGCGCTGCTCTCTATGGGGCTAAAAACGGGATTCTTCGAATTGGATGGAACCGTCCGCGTCCGCCTCCTCGTCCCCGTGAGGACTCTCTTAGAACCCTTTCACCTTTCGTACCTCTCCTTAACCCACTATCAGATTGTTTACTCCATTAAGCAAACAAATTCAACTTTTTAATTAATTTTCATCGATGAAATAAACACGTTTATGTTTCAGAGCTGCATTTCAGCATTATATCAAGTTCGATCGTAAAATTACAACAAAAATACGAAAAACGTTTGGAAAAAATATCGCGAAAATTTCGTTGGCCTATAGAAAACTGCATTGGCACACCAAACTCAGCGTAATTATTATTTATTTACAAACATAAGTTTATTGTACATTATTTGAGACATAAATCTCAACTCCACGGGACTAAAAGTCATGTGTTGAGATGAGACTAGCAATGTTGGACTAGAATCGGGTTGTGGTCCCGTGGCTAGTGTTGCGGACTCACGGGCCAGAGGCCTGAGGTTCAAACCCCACTCTACCCCAACTTGATTTCCAATTTCTAATAGTGAGTTATTTACAACTCGTTGAAAATGGCCACCAAAATTGAAATATTTTGTGTAAATTATAAGAACGCTAATATTTATTTTTTGTTGAAAAAAAAAATGTGTCATCATTATGGCATACCCAAAATCTGGACGACTTTTGCTCAGAGACATCTCTCATTTATCGCATAGAGAGTGTTCAATATTTTGGAAGAGCGTATTAAGCTCTCAAGGACAAAAGCTATTTTCAAGAAAGTTGTTAAGGACTGGAAACTCAAACATTAGGAAACTCCTTGATGATTTTCCTAATGTTTGAGTTTACTGTTTACTGTATTGATCTACCATATATACGTATATATGCTTGAAAAAAATGACTATTTGTTTTTGATTCTATATTTGTGGTGATATACTTATGTGTATGTATCATTAAAAAAAAAAAACAATTAAAGCCATTTTTTTTTGTAATTTATTCAGTGCCTGAAGAGCATGTCAAAATGTTTGAAGACAGTATTTAAAAAATAAAAAATAAATATTTGCGGTCTTATGATTTACCCAAATATTTTGGGGGCCATTTTCAACGAGCTGTAAACAACTCACTATTGGAAAATGGGAATCAAGTTGGTGTAGAGTGGGATTCAAACCACGGACCTTTGAGCCGTGAGTCCGAGACACTAGCCACGGAACCACAACCTTCTATACCTAAGTAGTAAGAATGAAATTTAACAAGAGAGATGATGAAAATTTACGAAACGGAAACATGAAAATATAAGCATTTACAGAGATAATGATGTGTCAAGATTATGATGGTTGTGTAATAATTTCTACGAATTGATCATGTCCAATATTTTTTTTTGTTTTTGTTAAAATAAAAAGATATGCTTTCTTTTTTATGATTTACCGAAATATTTTATTTTGAGGGCCATTTTCAACGAGTTGTAAATAACTCACTACTAGAAAATGAAAATCGAATTGGGGTAAAGTGAGATTCGAGCCACGGACCATTGAGTCGTGATTCCGAGACACTAGCCACGGGACCACAACCTGATTTAATCTGTAAGTGAATAATATTCACTTCATTTCTTTCCTCAATCTAATGAAGTTTTTTTCCAGAACAGGCCAGAAGGCCTAATTGCAGTGGTAAATTACATTACAGAGCAGCCGGGCTTGAGAAAAATTACATCAAATTTTTGTGATCGATCGAATCGAACCCGGAACCTTCCGTGTGTAAGTAAAGGCTTTTAAAAAGTTTTGTAATCATTTCGGGGAATTGATCATGTCCAATCAATGAAATCCCAGTCAGTGAAGAATTCACTTCCCTCTCTTCTCAATCCAATGAAGTACATATTATGTACTTCTGGATTACTTTCTTTTAGCACAAAGATGCTAAGGCTACAAATTTCAGACATGTTCTTCAGGCAGCTTTTCTCGTTTGACAACGAGCAAACTTTCTGTGTATGTGTGCAATGCCAAGGAGACTTATGTACTCAGATGCGGTGCGCGGTATGTGGTGGGTAAGCTGTAAATAAAGCGTCTTGACCACTACACCACATTATTTATTGACGTATTTACACTTTAACGGTATACATTTGGTAGTTCTCCGAAGAAAATTAATTCCAGGCTGTCTACTAACATTTGGACATGCTCAAAACAGATGCATATGTAAGTTATCTTTCAGTAGTCACGACGTTTTGTCAGTAAGTTCGCTTAACATGTTTGTAGTTGCGGCTCTTTAATATTCAATCTGCGGTAAAATTCAAGTTGATCGATATGTTGAAAACAGCGAATAAAAGCAGTATGTTATAAATAATTCATTTGTTCATCGAGTAAGTTCGTAAAACATTCAGTAGCGTCATGAAAAGTTTTATTCTGTATTATAGTTGTGTTTGCTTTGGGTTCCCCCGAGTTTTTCCAGGAGGACTATGCAAAGTGCACCGACATATGAAATTACCAAAGTTATTCAGCGCAAAACTTCCATGCGAATTTTACATACACAACATAGAGCACCTATTTTCCATCAAAACGTAAGGGGAAGAACGTAAAACTTACGTTTTCATATTGCAAAAACTCGTGAAAACCAAAGAAACTTAACGGTACTTTTCACTCATTGCATGGAAAAGTGACATATCTCAAAAATACAAAAGAAATATCGTATGGAAAAGTGACATATTTCACATGTGAAATATTTATTTATATATACGCCCAATGGGTATTTTTATAGACACATTTATACATAGAAAATTATTATAATAAAATTAGAAAGACTCAATGGTTTATGGTAGACTAAGTGGGAGTGGAAGCGGGAGAGATGTGTTTATAATTGAATTTGATTCAGTGATCGTCAGACGACTTGTTATCAAAGAAATCAAGACTGGTATGTTTGTTGGCAGACCTAAGAATTCTGGGCATAGGGGAATGAAAACCATAGGTAGTTCTATGTTTATCGGTATGAAAGAGTAAGTTTTGTCTGAGGTTTCTAGTTGGAATATTTAATGTTATTGAGCTTATTAGTTCAAGCGCATCAAAGAGTGAGTTAAGAATTTTATATAGGACTATAAGGTTGGATTTATTTCACTGATAAATTGTATCCTTACAATTTAACAGGACTTTGATTTTAAGACTTTTGGGTAAATCATCTCATATCCACCATTAAATATACAGTATCTTTGTTTAAATCACACATAAAGAAATATGTCTCCTTTCTCTTCATTGATTTCTCCTCTTTTTTCCTTTTTCCCATAAGTATTTATTTAAGGTAATTTATATACAAATCTAGTAATTTCTATTTTTACATATCTTTTGCTTTTTTAGTTTTATTTTGAATGTGTTTTGTAACTTGAAGTATAAAAATTAACCTTTTATTTTATTAGTTGGTTGGGAAAAATTCCCATTTGGTAATAAACCCGCCAATGTACAATCAATATTTTGTACGAAAAGTTAAACAAATACAATTGAAAAAAAAAATAATAAAAGAAATTAAACGTTATGCCAAAAAAGGGACATAATTGAAAAAAAACGTTGAATTGAAAATAAACACAAATTGTTGCTACCCACATCTCAGAAAATAAGAAAAAGTAAAAATCTAAAAAAAAAAAATCTCAAAAAATCTCAAAATACAATCGAAGATTGTTTGGAAAAGTAACATATTTTGTTAAAAATTTACATGATTTTCAAAATACTATGTTGTTTCATTGAAAATAAAGACAAAATATAAAACGATCCTCATCGCAAACAGCAAGAAAATGTAAAATAACCCAAAAAATAATTTATTATATGCATAAAAAATAATACAATTGTATCAAAAATAAAAGCAGCATATTACATTGAAAATTAATGAAAAATGACTCCCGTCATGTTGGAAAATCATCGATGACGATGTTTCGCCTTATCCGGCGGATTCAAGGGACGCGGGATACACGTGGAAGAAAGCAAGAGTGCTGGCCGATAACAGAGTCTTAGGATGTCCAAATGCTCCACTTAGGAGCGGATGTGAAAAACGAAGAAAAAAAAAAAAACATGAATTAAAATTATTTTAAGACACGTTAATCAAATGACAGAATAATTGTACGTATTAAGATGTTATCTAATTATCAAGAAGCGTAAATAATCCAATTACGACTCTAAGTAATGATTTCAAATCCCTTTGAAAGGAAGAGATTTTCGTTCTCTCACGAGAATATAAAATAATCGATTTGGTAATGTTACTAACTAAACACATTTAAAATACCTTATACGGTGTACCAAAATACTTAATTTATGTATGTATTCATTATTTTTTTTGTAAATTATGCCGTTATTAACCTCTGATGCTGAATTTTAGTCCTTGTCCGGCGGATTAAGAACACAACTTTGTTAGTGAAATATTATCAGAATCCTGGACTAGTGATTTTGACTCTACTTGCAGGTAATAATCCTGAATAAAGTAATCGAGTGGAGATAAATTCGCATCTTAGTGTAGTGCATCGACTTTTATACTGCCCCCAAAAGCAAAAAGGCAGCTATGATATGAAGCATATGAATCTTTCCAGTACTTTTCGAATTTAAAAAATTGTAAATAATTATAAGTAAGAACACAGTATGTTCATAATATTGTTTTTAGCATAAAACTTTTGTGTTATGTCTGCAGTATGTTTTGGTGATTGAACCTCGGACTTCTGGCCCGTTAGTCCGCAACACTAGCCACGGGACTACAACCCGATTCAAATTTTTCGTAATAGCTTTCAAGTGTACATAATAGTAACACTTGTAAGAAGCATTTTGGAGTACAACTCTACAATCTGGGTTCCTCATTATTCTAGGCACCAATATTGTATTGAAAAGGTCCAAAATAAGTTTTTACGATTTATAAATTTTAAATTAGGTGTTGGTATTAAATTTTTAAATTATAATTTGTTACTGTTTATTTTAAAATTATTGAGACTAAGTGATAAGAGAGTTATAACTGATTTATTAAATTTATATAAAATAATCCATTCTATGTTTGACACCCCTGCACTTTTATTACTAATTAGTTTTAATGTACCGAAAAGGACAACTCGGCAAACCTACCAATACTGTGGCAACAATACTTCGACATCATATGGTGAAAATGCAGTCATCAATAGACTCCACTCTCTAGGCAATAAGTACCAGGACATTGGTGACTCATTTCACATGAAATTTAGTACATATAGAACGGCTCTTCTTCTTTATTTCATTGGTAATAGTTCTAGGTAACTATTTGTTACTATTGTTAAAAATTTGTTTTAAACTTCTTTATTATTGTTTTTTTTTTCTTTTTTCGTTTCTTTTCTTGAATTAATTTATAAGAAAAAAACATTTCTCTATTTTATTTTTTTTACATCATTATATATTTTTATACATAAACATATACTATTTACCTAAATATTAGTTTTCAATAATAATACATATATATATATATATTTTTTAATGTTATTCAAAATTGTTTTCTTAGTTTTTTTTTAAACTGGTTCAAAGTATTTCTAATACCAAATTATCTTTTTTGATCGATAATTCTATAACTGGTAATATTTTATTATTTTATATAGTTTATATTTCTTAGACTTTCTGTGCCGTTTATTTCAATAAAAAAAAATATAATAAAAAAAATAAAAATATATTATTTAGAAATGTTAATAATTAGTATAAATTGTAATGATAACTGGATAAAAGTTAATATTAAGACATTAATGTAATATTTTTTTAGATTTGTACTACTTAAAAATGATTTTTTTGAAATAAAATTAAAAAAATATATACATTAAACAATTGTTTTAGAGAAATAAATGTAATCTAATAAGATCAATGAGCAAGACACAGATACATTTTTTATAGGATAAAAAGAGACAGTGATTATTTTGCGACTATTTCCTGCCTCAAGTTACCTAAGATTAACCTGAAGTAACCTCAGGATACTACATAGGTTTATTAAAGGTTAAGAGAATAATGAATAATGTGTAAAAATATAAAAAGTAAAAGTATAAAAATATTTTAAGTTATGTAGTATGTAGGTAAAGTAATTCAGTCAGATAAATCTCACCCACATAAATAAAGATTTAAGCTCCTTAACTTCACCGAAATCGACAGACGGAAGAGTTAAAGTAATATTGATGTTAAAATATAAGCATTATAATGAATGTTACACAATGTGAAAAGTGGCCACTTAAAGCAGCAATAACATATATAAGCCCTGTAATTGCCTCGACATCCATGTTCTTTTATCTTAAATACTTTTCACCTCTGTTGTAATATGTTAAATTATATTGAGTGAAAAAAAAATATTTTGTATTATGTCACTATTAGTTTCGGACGACCGTGTATCTACGTACAACATTTTATTTGTCTAATCTTATTTAACCGAAAGTCTGTACCACATAATTAGGAGTAATATTGTATTATATTGAAATTATTTATAAGTGATTGTTAAATTAGAGTGTACTTATAACATAGAAGTACATAATGGGACTACGTAAATTTAAGGAAACTTATAAAAATTAGAGCAGCAATATTTCCTCAAATAAATGTATGTGTCTTTGCTCAAGAATATACTTTGTGTGTTCGGAAATTAATGTCAGTGAGTCGGTTTGAAATACTTTTTTTTTGTTACAATATATCAAAATTCAAAAAAGGCTCTTCTGCGTTGATGCATCGGCTCCAGAGATTTTTCCAGGAATCGATTGCTCCACGGTAGGCCTCCACTGGAATGCTCCTCAAGGCCACGGTACAAGCTGCTTGGATCCCCTTGATAGTCTCGAAATGCTTTTCTTTCATGGATCCTTTCAGGCGTAGAAACAAAAAGAGTTGGAGGATCCGCCAGGATCGGACTGTTGGGGGGCTGAGGAATCGTTAAAACCCCTGTTTTGGCTATGTAGTTGGTATCAAGGAAGGCGCTGCGGGCCGGCGCGTTGTCGTGATGCGACTTTCAGTCGTCTGCGATGTCCGACTGGACGCGTTTAATTCTATGTTAAGTCTTTTTAGCACGCCGATGTAAAATTTAGCGTTCACAGTTGTGGTGGTGGTACGAACTCACGATGGACCAGTCCTTCGATATAAAAAAAACGCAATGAGCATCGTCTTGATTTTGGATGTGCTCATCCTGGCCTTCTGGGGCTTCTTGACATTCCACCCACTACTTTTAAATGAAGAAATCCAGTAGTTTTTATTTTTTTTAATATACTCAATCAATCTAGGCCATAAAAACTTTTTTATTACTGTATCGTCTTAAAATCGCCATGTTTTTTTAAGTTTTGTAATTTTTAAATTACTCCGTCCGTGACGTCATGAGTTCAAGTTGGTGAATTTTTTTGACATTTAAAAACAGAATGTTGAAAAAATAATTGATTGGAAAGTTTGCCCAAACCTGAGACGACTTAAAGTAGTTAATTTTAATTAAAACCATTTTTTCCATGCATTTTAAAACTTTGCCGTAAAATTAAATGGTCTAATTTTTACCGCATGTACAAAAACTTTTTTTTTTCTTCGTAGGAACTTTCTCATTGTTTATGAGAGTGTTCACATTTTATTTTGTATTTTCTTTTTTCATCACAACAGACCAGGAGGCCCAATCACAGTGGTGGATTGCATCACAGAACACTCAGGCTTGAGAAAAATCTCTCTTTTTTTGTTTTCTCACCGGTAATGAACCTAGAACCTCCCGTGCGCGAGTCAAATATTTTAGCCACTAAACAAATACACCAATTTTTATTATGAAAGCCAGTCTGCCTTTGTTAGAGGGTGTTTTTTATTTATTGACACTTTATATACATATACAATAAATATACATATAGGGGCGGGCATATTGCCTTAAGGCAATTTCTTCCTACCTACCCAAACCGTTCAGTTTGAGAAAATTATAAATACATGGACATATTGAATCTTAAAATTTTATACAAAAATTAAAAGCAAAGATTAACAAAAATAAATATATGTATAAAAAAAAAAATAACACTTTACTATGAAGAGAGGGTGGCGCGCGGTAGACGCAGGAATTTGAAGAGGGCAGTGCTCCCTTCCTGATTGTCCTAGACGGTTGAAAGTGGGATGCTTAGAAAGAGGGGTAAGGATAATTTATGTTTCATGCAGTGTCAGCCGTCATAATGGAGTGGTCTATTTAAACTAGTGGAGCCAAAGCCATCGCTAGTGAAAACATACCCGCTGCATTGCTCCGCAACATTATTCTTCTCTGACGAAGCACACTTTCACTCCAGTGGATGTGTCAATAAAAAGAATGTACACTATTAGAGTGATACAAATCCCAGAAAGCTCTACTCTCTGTACTGTGACATGGTGAGAGTATGGTGTGCAATTTCAAGAATTGGGATCATCGGTCCTTACTTTTTTAAAGAAAATGATATAGCGGTTACAGTTACTTCTGCACGTTACCTGACCATGATCCAGGATTTTTTCTTACCTGAATTGGAAGAAATTGAGCTAGAAAACGTCTGGTTTCAGAAAGATTGAGCCACAGCCCACACAGTAAGGGTTTGCATGGACTTTTTGCAAGACATATTCCCCGGGCGCCTTATCTGACTAAGAGGCGATTCGAACTGCCCAGCGCTCTCTTCAGATTTGGCCCCTCGTTATTTTTCCCTGTGGGGATACCTAAAATCTTGGTTTATAACGAACGTTTCAGTACCTTAAGAGCCCCTAAAAAATTAACATTTTAGCCCAAATCACCGAAGTTCCGGTGGCAATGCTTCAAAGAGTGCAAGAAAACTTTAGAAACAGGCTTACTATGTATTTGGAGTGTGAGGGATGCCACTTGGCCGATACTTTGTTCAAAACTATGTAAACCTGGATTTCCTATGTTGATAAAACGGGAAAAAAATTTGGTCATTTTGCAACAGTCAGCGTTTTATTCTATTTTCAAATTCATGCGTCGCCACCTGTATTATAATTTTAATTTTTCACGTTGATTTATTTTAATATTCGATAACTGTTATTTATTTATCAAACTACAAAACGTCTATTTCTGTTGGGTTAATGAAGTAATACATATTAACGTTGACACCTGATATCTATAATTAACAGTTTATTGGTTACGTACCTTAAAATTGTGGCTAATTAAATACCTTGCTTAAACCCCCCTTTAAGATCCGAAAGTTTTTCCTTTTTCTATCCTTTTCAGACCATTTATTTTTATCCAATGATTTTTGTGTTGGTATTGCCAAAAAGGCTATGAGTCGGCTGGTGAATATTTGAAAGAATCGCAGTATAGCCATTACCACCAAAAAGAGACTAGTGAAGGCCTTGGTTTTCTCAGTATTTATGTACGGTGTGGAGTGTTGGACACACAGAATCTGAAAATAAAAAAATCGAAGCTTTTGGAATGTGGTGTTTGAATATATATATACTCCAGGAACTAGACATAAGATAAAGATTTACATTCGTTAACATATTACAACAGAGATGAAGAACATTTTAATAAGGAAATATATAAGTCTAGGCATCTACAGGGCTTATGACCTGTCATTGGCTGGTTTAAGCGGCCACTTTACACACTGTGTAACATTCACCATTCTGCCCATATTTGAACATCTATATTCCTTCAATTCTTTCATTTGTTGATGTTTAAGAAGTTAAACAGCTGAAACCTTTATTAATGCGGGTGAGATTCATCTTATTGAATTATTTCACCTACATACTAGGCAACGCTTGAAAATGTATTTTTTTCAATTTCTATACTTCTACATGGACCAGGTGGATTTATCAACAATATTTTGAGTTTGTCCAAATTTTTGGAGACAAGCTCTGGATTCAACTCTCTGGGGAGCTGTTAACATTAACACATTACAACAGAGATGAAGAATATTCATAATCTACCCATTTAAAAAAAAAAAAACTCTCACTACACTATTTATGTGAGTTGTTATTTTTATTTGAACCGGTAACTCATTAACAATATTTAATAATGTTCCGGTTCTGATGATGTCTTCTTAGACGGTAGCAATCGTCAAAAAGCATTAAATATGGAGTTTAAACAAAAAATATAAATAAAAAACTTTAATATAAAGTTTATATTTGAAGCACTAACTTTGTGGTAATTCATTATAATAAAATAAATAAAACAAGGATATAATGAGAAATTAATTGATACAATATTAAATCAAAAACAAAAACGCAAACTTATAAACAAATATTTATATTCGACTCCCACAGTAAATAAAGCAAACTCACGTAAACAATGGAGGCGGATTATTTTTATAAATGACATTTTTTCCAAACAATTATCAAATTCCCTACCATCAAACATTAAACCGGCTTTTTACACAACTAATAATATAGGAACATTGTTAAAAAAATCACAAAGACAAAGTCCATAAATATAATAAATCTGGAATATACCAATTAAATTGTAATGATTGCGATTCAATCTACATTGGAAAAACTAAAAGAAACTTTAATATTAGAGTAAAAGAACACTTAAGATGCTTAAATAATAATAATTTTCCTGAATTCGCAAATCATCTGATAGAAAATATTTATAACTTCAATAAAGACACTGGATTAAAAGTACTTCATGGTGAAAATAAAATATTAAAATTAGACAACTTAGAAATCTAAGAAATTAAAAAAGCGATTCATAATAAGAAAACAATAATAAATAACCAAATAAACAATATTACTTTTAGTCCTCTCCTGGCTTACTTCGAAAATAATGATACCAGATTACCACCCGTGTAAGAAAAAAAAACACTTGATTAATTGGGTCCACGTGTAGTATTTAGTGAACATGATAGAAATAAAATGAAAAGAAATCAATTCATTAGTTACGCAAACCTTGACAAAGAAGCTTGTTTGCTTTGAAACCGGTCGGTGAAAAATAAAAATTAGCGGTTAAAAACAAAGTTGTTTTATTTATTTTATTAAAAAACTTTAATATTGTTTACTTTTTTAAACATAACTTTATTTGAAGCAACTGGCGTCAGGAATGTCAAACCCAATATTTTGTTTTTAAATATTTAGTTAAAATAACAATATCAGTAATTTAAGTTATCAATCTGACTAAACAAATTGATTAAGTCGAGGTAAAGGAATCACAAACAAGAGTGGGTAGATAAAGTATCGATTGGTCCAGATTGAAATGTTTTAGTCAGCAGTTACAAGTAACACGTTGAGTTTACGTTTTATGTAAATATCTCAATTATTAGGCAAGTTTCTCCAACCAGATTGTTTATATTAAATATTGAATTTGCGATATATAAGGAAACTCAATTTAATTAGCAATCAGGAACGTGTTACAGATTTCATTCAAACTTCGGTCAAGTTGACAGTAATCGGATTTCAAATATTCAAATTCTGCAGAGTACAGTTGTGTTGCTAGAAATTCTGAATTTTCTATGACGCAATGCAAAAAGGAAGTTCCTACAACCTCTGACATAATAATTAGATACATACCATCTTCTAGGAATTCAGCAAAAACATGTGTTTGCACATGTGCAATACTGCGACAGTGACTAGTGACTACAAAAGCTACCCTTCGGATATTTTTATCTGTAATGTTATCCACAGTGTTGAAGTGCTTTAGCTGTTTAGTTTTTTGTTGTTTACTTTTTAGCACTAACACTTTGCAAATTTACTATTATGCTCAATGTTTGTTTTTGTAAATTCATTGATAATTTTAAGTTGCCAAAATTTCACTCGTCCATGCACTTTGTAGCTGCAAGACGATTAGTAATCTAGCTTCAATCGGTAAATGTTATCAAATATCCAAATTTAGTAAGTGAGGTCTAGAATTCCAACCGTCCATGCGCTCAGTAGCTGCAAGACTTGTTGTTATCTAACTTTTATTTTTATAAATTTGTTTTTTATTATTTATTTTTTTAAAATAAAAAAATCTCTTAACTTTGTTGTCAAATAAAAAATGTAAATAGGGGCTAGATTTCTTATTGTCTATGCGCTCTGTAGCTGCAAGACGTGCTGTAATCTAGCTCCTGTATATAATAATTGGAGACGAGGAACAAGAATCCCAACCGTCCATGCGCTCTGTAGCTGCAAGACGTAGTGGGATATTTATTTTTTATACAGCGCCCTTGAGGTGATTTTCACAAAAACGGCGCTATAAAAAAATATCCATATATAAATATATATATATATATATAAGTGTTAAATGAACTGTATATATATATATATATATATATATATATATATATATATATATATATATATATACATACAGTTCATTTAACACTTGGAGCACCGGCCGAATACACATAAAATTTACCCTGTGCCCGGCCCATTTTTGTGAAATTTTATGATTTATGAAGGGTTTCTTAAAAGTGTCATAATTATAAAAAGACTGGGTTAAATCCATTCAAACTTCCCATACTTATTCGAAACAATTGAATGAAAAAAATGTACGATAGTTTTGCTAACATTGGCCTCTATGGAGAGCAACATTGCAACGTTTGCACATATACAGGATCTCACTCCTTTTTTTGTGCTTTGTATCTTGGAGCCGTGTAAACACGTGATTATTATAATTAGGCGTTGTGTCCCGGTCCCGTGTTTTTACATGGGTTACCAGCAGCGAAAAAGTACTAATAAAAGTCACTAGATATCAATAAAATTCACTTTTTTAGACAGCTCGTAAACCACGTGAAAACACGGGACCGGGACACAACGTATGGTTGTATAATCACGTGTTTACACGGCTTCGGGATACAAAGTGACAACTCCTTACCGTATACATAGCCGTAAAATCAGACTAGTTTTGAAAGTTATGGTTTTTGAAAGGGATGAAAATATAATTAAGTCAGATAAGTGTTATTGGAAATATTATGAATCAGATAGAAGAATTTGTGTATCTGGGAAGTATGTTTACTAGGTATGGAAAGACTCAGAAAGATATTGAAAGTAGGGTGTGGGCCGAGAACAGGGTGAACGGTGCACTGAAATCTTGCTTGGCAAACAAATGTTTATCGCAGGAGGCAAAACTAGCAGTTCACGATGAGGTTCTAGTGCCAACTCTAATGTAAGTGAGCGAAGTATGGAGTTGGAAAAATAATTATGAAAATAGGTTAAATGCCGTTGAAATGCGATCCCTCAGGCTGTGTGGTAAGACGATGTATGACAGGTGCACAAATGTCGAGATCCGTGAATTATGTAAGGCTAAGACATGCATTATCGACAGAACCAAGAAAGGGGTACTGCGTTGGTTTGGACAAGTAGAGCAAATGGACAGCGAAAGAACGGCTAAAAGGATCTACGTTGCGAATGTTGATGGATGCAGAAAACAAGGAAGACATGGCACGATCAAGTCCAGGAAATACTTGAAGATGGACATGTCAAGAGTAGGAATAATCGGCGTGCGTGCATGAGAAGATGTATGAATTTAGAGGAAGCGAGGTCTGTGTAAAAGGACAGAGTGATATGGCGTTTTATCTCCTCTGCCTACCCCTACGGGGAAACGGCGTGATGGTTTGTTTGTATAAAAGTGAATATGCATTTTTTATCTGTTCTCAAGAAAATTATCGCGTAAGAATGTGACAAGGCCACGAAGTGCCAAACAGGACCAATTTATTATTTGAGTTTTTAATGCATGTAATGCTATATATGGCCCAATTTATTTCAACAGCGAGTAAAAACATTTTTGAGAAGGGAATATTGAAGTCTAAGCTGTCTCAGCTGCGCATAGAGGAACATTATAATAAATATTCCTAAGAAATACAAACTCTATGCAGATTAAGGAGGGGGGAGGAGGATGTATGAACAGAGGCCAACACGTTCTCTCTACCCCCCAGGATCCCCTAAATGCCACTGTTTTTTTATTATTCAAAAATATATATTTACACAAATAAACGTATATATATTAACAAAAACAATGACTTAAAACTAAAGTAAGACAGCAAACATAACTAACACATCAAACATAATTAAAAACACAAATATTTACAATGGGAGAATGGCTTTGGATAAAAAAAGACTCCTTGGTGGTGATCAAGGCAGAGGATCCAAATACCACCCCCGTAAAGGGAGGACAAAACAAAAGAACGTGTGCGTTACGCTCGGAAGGAAGCACAGTCCTAACTGAATCAGCATCCCACAAAAACAGTTGCCTATACCACCTTATTTTACCCACCTAGGCGTCCGCGAGGAGTTCTAAAAATTATTACAAAAAAATAAATCCTTGATCATTCCCAGTATCCTGCATAACGATATGAGAAAAATTATAGACCTTTTAAATTTATTCAAAATTGTAAATTCAATATGAGATTGCCCTGAACTATTATCTCTCATCAACTTCAGCAGTTTTGTAGCAACAATTCACGGACAGTATATACTTGTAATGCCGTATTAAATAGACTTCATGAACTCGGCAATAGTTATTCCCACGTATCTGATATATTTAGTGTAAGGTATTGTTCCTATAGAACAAACCTTTGGAACTTTTTCAAAGATGGTGTATGGTAATTATATTTATTTATTCATGCATTTCATAATATTCACAGTTTTTTTTCACTTTGCCCATCTGTATGAAACAGGACTTATGATTTTCTTGTTGTTTTACTGTAGAATGTTTTACCATTTAAACTTTCTACTGAATATGCTGTATAATTTTTAGGTTAATTTTTTTTAGTATAAATCTTGTATATTTTTTAGGTTTAATTTTTTTAAATAAATCTTGGGTATAAGGAAATTTATGTTTTTATTTTATTTTTTTAACTAAGCCAAATATGTAGTATTATAAATGTTTGTATAAGGCAGATTTGCCGTTTATGTTAATAAAATAAAATAAAAATAAGTTTTATTTTAAAACCGAAATAAAACATATGCAGAACGGTGTTAAGTAAATAACAGCATTGATCGATACTATTCCTGGCCGATTACCTTTCGTTCCCATCCTTCCTTTGACCCATCCTTATGGTACCTACCTAACATCAAGATATAATAAATTCCAAATTAGAAGATTCATATTAAGAACAAAAACCAAACAACATTTTTGACTTGACATAAAATCGGATAAAAAATTGGTTGGATTCGTCGCGCGTCGTTACATTTTATACTTCATTTTGTCATCCAGTGCCAGAAATTGAAGAACATTCAGAAAGGTAGGTATCCATTTCATCTTCCTATCCTTTCTCAAATATTTCCAAATCACAAAACTGAATGAAATTCGTTTTTCATTTACAGTCCGCCTTTTCGTTAACATACGGAGTTCAATAAAAAAAAACTATTTTTAAAGGTAATATGCATAAGAAAGAGCGATTTAGTTTCAACAAAATAACTCGAAATTGACTCTGAAAGAATTGTATTTTACGAAAATTAGATACTTTTTTTCAAAAAATAAACTCATCACTTGATTAGAATAATAATTGATCTTTCATTACAATATATCAAAAACATTACAATATAATATCTAAATATTAACATTTTGTGTTAAAAATGTTGAAAAAAACGAAACATGCACTTTTCCTTGCAATTTTTAGTCAAATAAAGTTTTAAAAAAACATATTTATTTCATCAATTAACTAGATAAATATTTATTCTTTTATGTGGTTTTCAAAATTTTATATTTAACTTAGTATTAGACTATATAATTTAGTTTGAAAACTGCCTTTTTTTGCTCCGCGCTGGATGGATCACCTTAAGAGGATATGCGGCGATTGATAATTTTTATAAGTTGGTACTTAAACATTGTTATTCTGTTACTCTCTCGCAAATGCCTTTCCCAAAACTGCGCGAAAAAGACAACAGCAGGTCGGATTGATCTTGCCTAAAATCGACTTTTCGCTGTCCCGTTATTTTAAGAAAGAGTATCAAAATGAAATTTTCCGTTTTCCAAAATTATTTATCACAATTGTATACTGTCCATCCAAAAACGAGAGAAAATCCTTGATTAATTATTTATAAATGAAAAAAAAAACAACAAATAGCTAATATAACTTAAGAATTTTTGCGTGCGAAATTAGATTTTTGAAAAATTACGAGCGTATTAATTTGGCTTATAATCAATCAAGTTTATGACAAAGTTCGTATCTAATCGATAAAAATGAATACCAAGCGCCATTTATGAACACGTTTTTGCTTTAGTACCGAAGAATCCAAGTGATTGGATAGTTTTTCACAAAAGTAGCGTTCATTTTCCTAATGGACCGTTACTAGAGATTAATTTTTTTTTTCAGTTCAACATAACGGATTTAATATTTGTTTTATTCCAGTACTGAAAATAAACTTAATTTGTTAAAGTAGGTTTATCTTTAATAAAGCGCACAAAAAATAGATGATTTACTTAAACCATATATACGCTAGTTTCCTCAGTTCGGTACAGTCAAATGTGAAATATAACGAGAATCCTGGACGAGTGCTATGGACTCGATGGCTGCTCTCAGGTAAAAATCCCAAAAAAGGAAGTCGAGTATAGAAATGTCCACATCATAGTGTAAAAATGCTTTCCCCTACCATGCTTGATATCCCGGGTTCATTTCCTCGGAAGGTTTGTATTTTATTTTTTTAAAAGAAGGAAATATTTGTGTTATTATTTACCCAAATATTTTGATTTTAAGGCCATTTTTAACGAGTTGTAAATGACTCGCCATTAGAAAATGGGAATCAAGTTGAGGTAAAGGGGGGTTTGAACCTCGGACCTCTGATCCGTAAGTCCGCAACACTAGCCATGGGACCGCAACCCGATTCGATTGAGATGAAATTTTCGGTTGAGATCAAATATTTGTTTTAAAATGTGGGTTATCACTGAAGTATTTCATTGTCCCTGGAGTGGCACCTGTAGCGTAAGACTGATCACCTTACCTTCTTGAAACATAATAATCGAGATACGCTGCATATGATTATACTATGCAATGCTAGAACCAAAATACGAAATGAGATTATCCAGCGAGTACCATTTCTTGCCTATGATAGACTTTTATTTTAACTCCTGTGCCTGTAGTGCAATTCTGAACGCTCTTGAAGGGGTAGAAAAAGCATCGCCAGCTCGTAATTTGTAAACAATGTTTTGAGTTTGTCCTAATTTTTGTAGACAAGGACTGGATTCAACCCTCTAGAGAGCTGTTAATATTAACATATTACAACAGAGATGAATAACATTTTAGAGAAGTAATATAGAAGTCCAGGCATCCACAGGGCTGTCTACGAAAATTTGATCAAACTCAAAACATTGTTGATAAATCTACCTGGTCCAAGAAAAAGTATAAAAATTGAAAATGTTTTCTGGCGTTGCGTTGTCTAGTATGTAGGTGAAATAATTAAATCAGATAAATTTCTCCTGCAGCAACAAAGGTTTCAGCTATTTATCTTCACAAACGTCAACAAATGGAAGAATTGAAGGAATATAGATGTTTAAATATAGGCAGAATGGTAAATGATAAACAGTGCGTAATGTTGCCACTCAAACCAGTTAATGACAGGACGAAATTATTAGGTAAATTACGTGCGAGAAACGTGTTCGTTATTCTCTAGAGAGCGTTCAGAGTCGCAGCTGGTCTTGAAATTTCGATACTAGCATCTTGATCGTCTTGATTTTGAAAATGTCACAAGGCCCTCGAAATTTTTGAATGAAAGCCTATATCTAAATATAGTATAGAACTGCTTTATATCTAAAATCTCGGATTCCTCAAACAACTCGACGCTAGGATGTATTTATATTTTATTGTTTACATACAGGAAATGTAGGATTCACCTTCCGCAATGTCTTTAAGACGATATTTATTTATGTAAGGGCGGGCATATTGCCTTAATGCAATTTCTTCCTACCTACCCAAACTGTTCAGTTTGAGAAAATTACAAATACATGAACATATTGAATCTTACAATTTTATACAAAAATTGAAAACAAAGATTAACAAAATAAAAATATATATACAAAATTAACACTTTTAAATGAAGAGAGGAGAGGGGATGGGAAGGAAAGAAGAAGGATAAAGAAACAATTTAAATATTTAGATAGTGACATTTCAATCTTGACTTGAATGTAAAAAAAGTAGTTGTAGCATGTAGCACACCTTCGGTAAGATCAATCCAATCAGAAAAGACATCTGCCATTTTAACGATAGTAGGTAAAGCGATAGTGGGTATTGGTTTCCGGGTGAGTCCTATATATGCATTATTAAACAATAAAAAAACTCTTCGACAAGATTAAAACATACGTAAAATAATTGTTTTGAAAATAGTCCCAGTATGCTAAAAGAACCAAGTTTATGAATCGTGTACATTCTCAGTGACGACATACGGACTCAATGATCTGTAGAAAGACAGATGTTCAGTATATGTCCATGGGACAGAGAAGAAATAAACAAATAAGGCGCCGAACCGAAGTCGGAGATGGATGATTCAGCAAAATTAAACTGGCAATAGGCAGGACACTTGGCGAGGCAAAACGACCCAGAATAATGAAATGGAGACCATGGGCAAACAAAATAAGTGTTGGAAGGCCACAAAAAAGACTGGTCGACGACATTGCCTCAATAGCCGGTTAAATATGGAAAAACGGGTGATAGGAAGGAATGGAGGACGAGAAGAGACCTATATCCAGCAGTGAAGAGAACAAGGCCAAAGAAGAAAAATGTTTAGATATTCATATTTTTTTTTTATACAAACATATGTATTGAAGAAACAAATGGCACAAAATAACTCTCTGAAAACATTAGTTTGTTTTAGGAATAGGCCCAATATACGAAGGACTTGGCAAGCCAGAATGATTATTATGCCTGTCGTTGCAATCGGTTCCTTTATAGGCAAACGCCTGTTTTTAGGAACCAATTTGTTGCGGCAAAATACCAATATATCACAATTTAAGTTTATACATGCGAATATATGACCATATTTATATTTTGTTTCACGGGATGATGACGGTCTCACCCTAGTTTAATGATTTCCTCGACCCCATTTCCCAAAATTGCCGATTGAAGTTTGTAAAGTAGGAATATGGATAATCATAAGCCGAGTAATGTTCCTAACTGTACGCTATTAACGTTTTAATTAGCGCTGCGCACACGATTAATGAAAATATCGAATAATCCATAGGCGGATGTAAAAATATTCGATTAATCAACTGCTAAAATTCAAATATTGAATCAGATAAATGTAATTGTCCTATTATAGATGTTGTAAATAATCATACATATTTAAGAATTGATTATAAATTTAGCTAACGTGTTCATATTGATGAAATCTGCGACAGATTAAAGTACTGGCTTAAAGTCATTTATGAAATCAAAAGTATACTACTTTTCGAAACGTTAAGATACATATATACCTCGCTCATTGAATCGATTATATCTTACGGAGTGCGTGTCTGGGGTCTCACCTTCCAGTCTCATCTGGGTAAAATTTATGATATTCAGGTGAGACTGTTGAAGAGGGTTGTACCAGATAGCATAATCCGTGAGGCGAAACATATGGGCAAAGATGTAATTTTTTAAATTCTGTAATGTCCTGCCGTTGTTGATCCGGAACATGAAAAAAGAGTTTCCAATACTCATAACACTAGATTAAAAACTAAGGGGTCTCTGATAGTTCCCCGAATTACAAATTACTTCGGAGAACGAACATTAAATTGCGTTATTCCAAGGTTGTTCAATGATCTCCCATAGACCATCATTAACATGAAAGCTCTCAAAATGACAAAAAAAAGAACTGAAGAAATATCTTCTTACTTTAAATACTTTGTGGTGTCTGTTAATAAATAAATTTGTATGATAAAAATAAAATAATGTAAAATAAACCTGTCATAAAAAATACAAAGATGTGTTCCACCGAAAAGTCTCACCGAAAAGTCTTAGTGGGTAACAAATTGTAATATGTATTTTAAAATATCAAATAAACGCTGTTCTGCAGTTTTGAAACTATAACCGGTTATTTTTTTTTCAATCACAAAATAAGAAAAGTAAGAAAAAAAAAAAAGTAAGAAAAAAAGCATCAAATATTTTATTTATTTATTCATATTTTTTGTCTTACAAACTTTAATTAATAATAAAATAATGTGACCTCACTGAGGTTATCCATGCCGAGGACACTTAGCAATATATTTAAAAAAAAAAAACATTTGAAAGTAAACAAAAAATACTAACTTAATAAACAGAAATAATTAACAAAATGTTCAGACAGTTTAAAGCACTACATATTATACGACTTATTTAATTATAGCAAACAATTGCAAATAACCACTTGCCAACTTTCTTATGTCTACTGGTTTTGGCTTAGGTTTTCACTAGCGATTCTCGACTCAATACGGCGTTGTTTTGCTGTAAATTGTAGCTAACTTTGTAGTTGATACTTTGTGATGGCACTAAATTTGCAGATCGTGCTTTTGCCGTTACCTGTTCCTCTGCCTGGAACCGATTGCCTTCAAACTAACGAATTGTTCACGCCAGCTGGTGCAGGGTTCTCGCTTCGACGGTCTCGCCAATCTCGGGTGACATGCGAACGAGGAAAAAGACACACAGTTCCTTCAAAATACTTTTTTTTTTCTAATTCCGCAATGTCACATAAATCATTATTGAAAATAGTCTGAAAAAGTTGAGCGGGCACATAGTCATTAAATACACAAATCAGCTCAAATAAAACCACAGGGTCAATCACACCCTTACACTCGCAACTCGTAACACTCGAGGATGCGTACAAGCCTCGCCTGTCACTTAGGACCTTCCGTCATCGTTTCTAGAGGCTCACTATTGAATGTCACAGAAATAATCATTATTGTAACTGTTCTTAAAGATAACCGCAGTTTTTTTAAATGATTACATAGGTACACATTTACCTAATACACGTAACACTCGAGGATGCGTACACTCCTCGCCTGCTACGGTCTGACTTTCCGTCAGTAACTCTACAAGCGCACTTGCAGACATCAAGATGAAGACTAAAGCTTGTTCCTCTCTCACAAGCTTTTCAAAACCTATTTCGATTACGTTCTACAAAAAATACTGATATTTTAGTGCCAAACAAAATATATCTAAGACCTTTTCAAACAATTACGAGATTTCTCTTCCTCAATAAATTAAATTATATGTGACATCCTAGGACAAGAAACAATAAACAAAACTAGGATCTTAACACAGGACAAATATCCGGTTCTTTAAAATATTACATAAAAAATACAAGGGTACAAAGTATACACAGAAAAATAAATATCTCAAATTCAGTAGACGACATTTAAAAGGGCATAAAACAATAATTCACGATATACGACACTTTTGAAATAAATGAACACGTTGCAAAGCCGAACAATAACATCTGAAATTGCTAGTCGGTATACAAAATTAACCAATAAAGCGTTCTTTGTAAAGCATTATTTTAACCCGCCAAATCTTTGGAACGAAGTTAGTAATTTAAATGCGTTCTGTAAAGAATTATTTAATAAACGAAATATTGCTCAATTTAGTTTTGGCCCCAACACGAATCATCGACAGTCCCAGTCAGTTCAGATCCAAACTAAAATGCCACCTCTTTAGACTATCATACCCTAAATTTTAAATCTGGAAAATAATATATCATTTTAGTTTAGTTAGAATGTAAGTTTAGGTATACAATTGTAAAGCGCCCTTGAGGTGATTTTTCACAAAAATGGACCCATATAAATCAGCCAAATTTTATTACTATTATTATATAATGTTTTTGGCGTATTATTGCTATAAGTCTCAAACACTATTTACGTCTCGCTTTCGATGCTATAGGTATATTCGCGAGCGAGAGAGACAAATTCATGCGTCATGCAGGGTAGTAGCAAAGTAACCTGTACCACTGCCACAGTACGCCAGTTGTGCGTAGTTGCTTTTGAGCCTTTGTTAGAGCTGCGAATATTAGTCAATGGTTTTTCTAGGTTTTTAGCAATTAGATTTAAAATATTATTGCTTTTGACTTTCATTTAAAGTTATTTAAGCAATTGTCTATGAATATTCTATTCCTCAGATTGAAAATCTCTCCATTTTTGCATGTGAATTATTTCGAGATTTTTCCTGTGAATGCTGATTCCACAGATCGCGTGCCTCTAGCGGCTGAAATGAAAACAACTGGTCACGTGGTAGACAAACTGACCAATAGCGTGGTCATTATGGGATTACGCAACATTGCAGTAGCACCGTTGAAGTACTAAAGATTTCTATTATAATTAAATATATAATTTTACTCTTATAGTATTCACTACACATCACCGTAACGCGTGGATGTTTTCGCCACAGTAAAGCCAGGTTTAAAATACCGAGTGACTCGATTGTGATAACCGATTATGCGCATCACAATTTATAATGAAACATTTTGCAAGCCATAAACACTCGCCATTATTATCTCCGTATTAAAGTTCATATATCACTTTAATAAGCTGTCGGCCGGCGCATCCCTTCTGTGTTCATACAACTAATTATTAGAGATCGTTTGCTATGCGCAATATTTTAAGCTTTCTCTAACAATGAAGCTAAAGAATTGAGATTGCAGCTAAAACTAATCTACTGAGCTGAAATATTTTCAGTAAATATTAATTTATAATTTTTTAACCAATTCATTTTTATTTTTATTTTACTAAAACAATTGAATTATTTCGCAGTTTTAAATGATAAGAGGTTATTTGTTTCACTTAGGATATTATTTTTTAAATGTTTTTTTTCACTAAATGATGCTTTAAAAATTCAAATGATGGTAATAATATTGTAAAAAAAAAAAATATTTGTAAATTTGAAAATATACTATTAATAATTAGAAAATGAAACATGAATGTAACTTAGAAAATATGCATAAAAATAGCACTTTTCCCTCTTTCCAATTGTTCCAAAACGCTTAACTTTTGGAAATAGGACAAATATATTGTTTTCAATATTTAAAACATATATTTAAGAACTAAAATATATCAAGTCTAAGAAGGAATCGTGTGCTAGAAATACCACATTGTAATACGAGGCTAGCTCAGAGTTATGCATATTTTATAGGCCTAAATTAACAAAAATAAATTACTGATAATATTTCATTAATCCCAAATATTCAAAACTTTCCTTCTTTTAAAAAACACGCACTATTCTGGATTCCAACTAAAGATATTAGCTTTTTTTTTCTATGATGTTTTTTGTTGCCTTTTAATAACAAGGAATATTTTCATGTTTTTATTTTATTTTTTGTTTCCTTTTTTAATTACTATAAAATAAAAAAGAACAGTCTTATATTTAACTGAATATTTTCTTTTCTTTTTCTTATATGTCCACAAAAATATTATACTAATCTTTTAATTACTGGAGCAAAAAATGCATAAATATGTTTTGTATATCCACAAACATGCCATGCCTTTGCGGGATTTTTGTTCACTATTTTTACTGTTAAAATGTATTTCATTGCTTTGTAATTATTTTTTTTTATTACTCTGTTTTACATCTAACGTTTATTTATGCATATTGTGAAAAAACAAAAAAAAATATATAAATAAAAAAATACAATAAAATAAAACATACCGACAATAATAAAAATTTAAGCAGAAAACATATATTTAATAACAAAAAAATGAAACATAAACAAAAATTAAAAACATACCTCTAATAATCAAAAATGAAGCACAAATAAAAATTAGAAAATACCATTAAATAAAAAATGAAATAGAAATGTAAATAGTCCACGCCTCTACACCGTACAGCAATACAGACCATATATATTTTAATATTTGACCAATCGTTGTTTTAGTTTACGGTTTATATTATCGTCACAAAAAGATTTTTCATTTTGTTAAATGCTGTTTGGGCCGGTTCTATTTTGTATTTTATCTCAGTGTCAGGGTTTAGATTCTCAGTGATGATACTGCACAAGTACTTAAAAAGTTTCACCCTCTCGATATTGACACCCTTATTTGGAGATTTACATTTGGATGACTCTCTTGGCTAAAAACCGTAAGTTTAGTATTGTTTCCATTAATAAAGATACTGCAATAGGGGTCTGATTCTAAGTGAAGGGGTCAACACTGTTGTGGCATCGAGGCAACACTATTATGTTGGCAAGAAGGTGAATGATTTTTTGCCAGAATTAACAGTGCTAAAATCGTATGTTCTGCAATATGACACATGAAAGTAATTATGGTGTTATGTCAAAAGTACAATCTCAAAAAAAAATTCCCTTAAGAAATAATGTTTGAAATACTGTTTTCCAAATCAAGAATCTTCAAATAATTTGTGTAATCTGCAAGTTTAATCTAGGAGAATAAACCCGCACTGGAGGTTTAGACATTTAAAATATAGTATGCTTATTTGTATGATAAAATAAGCTTGAATAATTGTCTTGTTGCTGGGCGCGCTTTATCATTAATAATATTTATTTTAGGATAAAAATACAAACGGTGTACATGATTTAAAATTAATAACAATTGTAAAATAGTTTTTCTTTAAATAAAGTTACACTAAAACATTATTATGGTTAGTCAAATATAATGGTTAGCTGCGTATATAGCTTTTACACACGGTTTGCCCCTGATGTATATGTTTGTATCAATATGTGTATTCTAGATAGTTTATATATTATTTGTATGTTCTTTCTTTTAATTTGTAAATAATTGTTAGGTATTAAAATGTAATTGCCTAGCTTGGAACGGGTCATGTTCCCTTGTTAGCTGAGCAAAGTGTACAAAAATGTATGTTACATTGAAATATGTATAAATAAATAAATATTTAAACCAGAAAGTCCACCGACGGAGTCAATCTTATCTACATCTATCTATATTATCCAGTTTGCAAATAGAACGGTGTCGTCTGCTTATCTAATATTATTGATGGCGACACCATTATTTACTTTCACACCGAGATTTGTATCAGTCAGCGCTTTTTTGAAGATCAAGTCAGAGTGCAGGTTAGACAAAGTAGGCGAGAGAACACAACCATGTCGGAC
This sequence comes from Micrasema longulum, assembly GCF_059751315.1. Lineage (NCBI taxonomy): Eukaryota > Metazoa > Arthropoda > Insecta > Trichoptera > Brachycentridae > Micrasema > Micrasema longulum. Next base: position 874,986 of record NW_028277337.1, read on the forward strand.
CCCTCGCTGAATGGGAATACCTTGTGAAGTATTTCAATTTTCCAGTTTAAAATAGCGCTTTGGTCCCAACACAGGTTTTTTTACTATTTTCATATCTCTCTCATCTATACAGTATCTTTTTTTTTTCATAGAGTATTTATTCAATAAATTATACACATTATAACAATATTAATACATTTTTTTTTGTAGTCGCAAATTATTTGTACCTTGCTTTTGTTATGTGCAAGGTTTTATCGAATACATTTATCTTTAAATTATATTCCGTTGACTTCAACATTTTTCACCGTAGACTTACAATAATAAAAATAAAGCAGAATATTAATACATTTTAAAGAAAACAAAGTATTAAAATATATTTTGTCCCAATAAACTATTCAATAATAGTTTGTCATCGGGTGCTCAGACCTTGGGTTAAAATTATAATCTAATAAAAATAGTAAAGACATAATATTGGATACGTGTAAAATAAAAACAAAAAAATGTTCAAAGAAATTTTTAAAGTAAGAAAATAGAGTAAAATAATAAAATTAAAATTGAAGAATATCAATTTACTTAAATATATTTTAAAAATAAGAAAAAAATCACGTATATTAATAGTATGTGCTCATAAATGTAATCGAAACAAGATAAAAATAAAACAAAGTAATTCAAAAATTTAAATTTTTACGAGTATCTTCAGAAAAAATAAAAATAATAAGAAATTTTAAAGCACCTATTAAAATTAAGATCTAAAAAATGTAAATAAAATAAGAAAGAAATAAAAGAAAAGGTTAACCCAAGAAAATAACAAAAATGTATTCAACAATATTTTGAGTTTGTCCAAATTTTTGTAGACAAGGACTGGATTCAACTCCCTGGGGAGCTGTTTATATTAACATATTACAACAGAGATGAAGAACATTTAAGAGAAGGTAATATAGAAGCCCTGTAGATGCCTGGACTTCTATATTACCGTCTCTTAAATGTTCTGCATCTCTGTTGTAATATGTTAAAAATGTATTCAATGAGATAAAAAAAAATGTTTTCCATAAATAATAAATCAATATAGTAATGTTTTAATCAAATCTATGTGTTTCACTCTGTCAAATGTTAGTTAGGTACTTGGGTTTTTATGCGTTTTTATATATGGCGCTCATATGCGTGATTATTGTTGCGTGGAGCTGCGCTAGAAAAAAGGATAGTTGGACGATTATGAATGAGTTGAGATTCATTTGCTGTCGAGTGTTGGTACAAACAATGTTTAAATGAATTAATAAATATAAAAATATCCTGTACACGTATAAAATAAATTATTATTGTGTATGAATATTACTGAAGAGAAATGGACGTTAAAATACGAGTACATTTTAACTATCCGGTCATTATACACCTACGTAATATTAATTTGCGTTTATCTACCATGCAAGAGATCTCGAATTCGATTACCGACATGGTTGACATGAAATATTTATTTAAAAATGTGTTTTTACATGAGAACATTTCGTAGTCCCTGTACTGGTACCTGAAGCGTAAGACTGATCATCTTCCTTCATGTAACAAAAATGATCAATATACCCTATGCACCATTAGGTGCGGAAAGGGAATGATGATGATGATAATTAATTGAAGAAGGAATATTACAAACGATAAAATATAAATTAATATCTTAGCAAGTTAACTGTTCTAACATCATTATAATTTTTGTCTTTATATTCTCAGAATACTTAGAAACTAAGTAATTTTAATGAAAATTTAAAAAAATGAGACTTTAAAAAAGCATCCTAAAAAACCCTCCTAAAAAAATATTTCCAGATCCCCGATTACAATGGGATGTTAACAGAGTTATCTTTAATTGTCTATAACGTAAAATGGAATTTTCTGGATGAAAAATTGTATATTTATTTTTAACCATCTCGTGAACAAATAACAAAATGTGATTAAATAAAATTGTTAAAGGATACTACTCGTACTTAATTAAGAAAAATGGGTAAAGATTTTTTTTTTACCCGTACTACAAAATAGACCTATGTGCTTTATATGAATGACGCTCAAAGTGATCAAGGGGTACAATGTTTATAACATAAAGCCAAAAAACTAATTGTTTTTTTAATTATTTAAAACAAAATATTTTTTCTTTTATTTGTTTATTTTTCCATGCATATATACACATAGAAATATAGTTACAAATAAAACTTAAAATAAAGCAGTAACATAAATTGGAAAAAAATGCCCACAAAGACTTTAGCGTCTAAGCGTAGGCCATTCTTTTTTTAATCATTAAAAAGTTTGAAGTATAAAAATATGGTATGACATGACCACGAAAAGAAAAGAAAAAGAAATAAAAAACCAAATTAACATATTCTGATATTACGAAAACATGATTTATTTGCAGTATGCATTTATTTTTTTATTTTTTTTAAAGAAGGTGTCTATCTGTTCTCTCCATTCAAGACCTCAAACCTACTTTAAACTAGTAAACCTAATTTTAACTTTAAACCAACTTTAATAAACAAGATGCACATAAATATAATAACTCAGAGATTGTGAAGGTCTCATTTCAATAATAAATTACTTGTTGTACGTATGAGAAAAACTTCATTAACGTTGTCAATTAAATTTTAAATCCACATGGGTTAGTGTTTATATCTGGTGGTCAGTTTAAACTATTAATATGACTGAAACAAAGTCTAAAATGATGTGTTTAACAAAAGTAATATAATTTGTGATAGTGAAATGGCGTCTAATTAAATATAACTGATTTTGGGGCCTTCTATGAGGTCTTCGTGTACGAGAGGGTTAAAAAATAAATAAACATATTTAATTAAGGTATTTGACCAAAGTTACTTGAAATATTCGAACAAATATATACATTTTCGTACAGAAAATTCAATTTTATTTTATACACAATTGAAGATAACTCTGCTTGCTTCCCATTGTGATCGGTGCCCAGGGGCTTGACAAATAACATCTTGAAAGTTGTGACAAATTTATTAAAAGGTAAGATATTTTTATTATGCGAGTTTGAAGCTTTTAAATAATAAAATAAAGTGATGATTTCATAGGCCAGAAATTTAAAAACTTTTTAACGTAATTTTAAAATTGTAAATATAATGAAATATTCACAGCAGCTCCAACGTTTATTAATTATTTTTGTAATTAACTTTTTTATTGTTTTATATTTATATACAGTGTGATCTTGATTATTAAAGATTCTCGTACAAACTAAAAAAAAACTCCTTTTACTATTTTCAGATTAAATTGATGAAAAATTAATTATGTTTTATTCGTTGATTTACAAATCCTTTCTCCATCTAATGAGGCATAAGGCACTGCATTGAAACTTCAACTGCAGCGTATCGTGATCATTTTCATGTTTAATCTTGTGGAAAAATTAGTTGAAAAATTGTTAGTTCAGTTGATGTCTTGATAAAGAGACGGGTATACCTTGAAACTGGTAGACATAAAACAGTCAGTAAGGGGTTAAAAATAATGATTTATAGTCGTTTTTTGAAATGTTTGACAAAAAAGTTTACTTATAATAATTAAATTAGAAAAAAAAAAAATTGTCTTAATTTTTTGTAGACCATGTTTGGATTTTACCTCTAGGAATTTATTCAGAAAAACTTATGACAACAGAGATAGATAACTTTTTAAAGAAGAGAAAATGGAAGTCTAGGCATTTAAAGGGCTTATGACTGGTGAAGCCAGAGATCTGTTACACAACTTGTCCACCACATAGTAAATACCGCACCTAAGGACTTCTTCTTGGTGAAGTCCACATACAAGGAAAAATTTGCTCGTTGCCGAACAAGAAAAGCTCCCCGAAGTAGTTCTCTGTATTGTAGTAGCCTTGGCATCTTTGTGCTGCAAGAAAGAAATTCTTTTATTTTTATTTTCCGATTTTAAAAAAGAATTAAAAAAAAACCTCAATTTAAATAATCTACTTTTTAAAGTAATTGTTATGCCACATTTCAATAATTGTTCTAGTGTTCTCTTCTGAGCACTGAAAATCAATATAATGTCATGCAGAAAGCTTAGAATAGGAGAATGAGGACAATATTGAGATGTGAAAGATACACAAAAATCCAAAATATGTTGACGGTACTCAACATGCTTTCGGTAAAGCAGTCATTTTGAATACATTTGTGTTAATGTTTAAATTAAAAAATAAATTATTGCTTGAATACATGTTTTGTGATGTTTGCGATATAACGAATTTCATCGTTATCTTACGAGGGGAGGTGAAGGTTTCAGACTACCAAAACAAGAATCCAGGCAACTCAAAACCATCTGTATCATAAAGGACTTGAGATGTTTAATGAGTTGCAAAAAGATATTAGGGATGCTGGGTCTATTGCATCATTTCGTGGGTTGGCGATGATTTTTGTTAAAAACAAACACCCACACAGTAGATTAATACCCGTATGCAGAGACAAAACTTAAGGTAAGGAAAGTACATTCTAATTTCAAATGCAGAGAATAACCCGAAGGTGAAGACAATAGAATGTACTTTCCTCACCTTAAGGTTTGTCTCTGCATACGGGTATAAGTGTCATTGGAAAGCGTCTGGATTTCATAAAAATGTTTTGTTTTTGAAATTATTTTTAAATGTACATTTTTTATTAGTTAACGAATAACTAGGTGTTCAAATTTTATTTGTACAGCTATCTAAATAAATACATTACAATTCTTCTATCTTCTCTTACTCATATAGTGTCCATGCGGCTCGACAGCGGAATCATCTCCCATCCACCATCAAAGATGTTATTACAAAGATGACATTATCTCTATTTAATCACGTCTGAAAAATCGTCTCCTTTCTCTTCATTAATTTCTCTTCCTTTCGTTTTTTCTCTTTATTCCTTTTTCCCATTGAGTAATAATATTTATATAAGGTAATTAATATAAAAGTACAGTTAGTTAGTTAGTTAGTTTTTTATTTTTATTTTCTATTGAATATGTTTTGCAACTTGAATAACAAAAGTTAAACTTTTATTTTATTGATTGGTTGGAAGAAATTTCCATTTGGCAATAAGCCCGCCAATGTACAATTAACATTATGTACAAAAAGTAAAATAAATAGATAATAAAAAAATAAGTTTGCTACAGTTTACAGCAATACAATGGGCGAGATTGCGAATCTGGAGTCCATGCAATAACTGACCGAAATTCGGTCAACCCTATTGTAATGGACATAAGAACAGATATCCAGAATCTATGATGCAGACACCAGGACGTGTACATCGGCTGGATACGAGGGCACTGCAGAATCCTTGGCAACGAAAAGGCTGACGAAAAGGCTCGGGAGGCTACGCTTAAGAAAACAGCCCCCGATTTCGCCGAAAATAAGAAGCAGAACCCTTCAAGTCTAGAACGATTGTTATTTAAGTGAACCTACCGGAAGTATAACTAAAATGTTTTTCCCTACCATTTTCCATGCCTATGATTTCAGGAGAATGCAGAATGCTGGCTACGAGCTCACCCAGATGCTTACGGGTCATGGTGGGTTCATGAGCTACCTGCATCGCTTCAAGCTCTCCGAGATCGACAGCTGCCCATGAAACTCCTCAAGATGTCCCTCACCTGTTGACGCATTGCCCCCTTTTCAGCTTTCAAAGAAAACAGCTGGAGGCGCGATGCAGAGGCCTGGGTGAAGATCTATGTGATATCCCATCGGTGATAGGTAATAAAGAGCTCACACGAGAGGTAGTATCATACATGATAAATATAGCGCAGGAAATTGGTAAAATAACCCAAAGTAGGGAACAAAATGCCGAACACTCCTCTAGTGGAACGGAAGGCCTGTTGACTACTGCCAACAGGCCGGTTTCTCCTGAAGAGTTTTGAGTGGTTTCCTCTCCACATACGCAAATGCTGAGAAGTTCCTGATTGGCCCAAATTAGTATATCCCTCCTGATCCCAACAGTTTAAATATATTTTAAGATATTTAATTGCAGAAAAATCCACTTTTTGAAATATAAACCTTGTATATTATAAGCAAGGTAAATAATAAAGCAACTCCAATATATCTATACATAATATTACACAGTTGTTCTACAAATGTTCTATATAATAACTTTGGGATTTTTATACTTAACATACTTAGGTAGAAAAATAATAATAATAAAGTTAACGGTGTATATTCGAAATAGCAAAAATCATAAATCATTGATTTGTTGGTATTGTTGCAATGTATATTGAATGCCTTAGGAATAATACTAACTGTCTCCTGATAAGAGCTCAGGGGTTCTTAACCATTGAAAAATAAAATATAAAAAGAAACAAAATAATAAACCCTTTAAAAAAAATGAATATGAATTTTTTTTTAAAAATTACACAAAAATTTTAATTTTAAAAACTAAAAAAAAACAAATTTCTAGTCGGACGTTTATAAATATATTTGACGTGTATTTATTTCTACATTTTTTTTCTCCTTTTTTAAATTAACACAAACACTTAGACATTAGTCAAAATCCTAAACTATTTCTTTAATAGCAAGTTTAAACTTCATTTGGCTGATGTGAAAAATGTCAATACAACTGATCTGGTTCCCTAGACTGGGCAATCTTGAAATAGGTGAATTCATAGCATAATTAGTGGCAGCAATATCTATATGAAATGCGACATTATGTCTAGTAGTCCTAACAGGTATTCGGAATTGAATCATGTTTAGCAAGTCAGGAGAGTCCAACATGCCATTTATTATCTTAAAGAGAAACATTAAATCATTCAGTTTCCGTCTTCTGGATAAACTTTCCATACCAAGTGTGTTCATTAAGAAGTCATAGTTTAAAGACTGCTGCATTGGCATGTTTTTATAATTTTAAACTACTTTTAATTACTTATATTATATATGTAAATAAAATCAATGTATTGCTGCTCTTACTATAATGTGTCATTAGTTTTGAAGATGTTTTTAAAATTTTTAAGATGTCTTATATTTCACTTAAAGATTCTTCTCATCGTTTCTTTGAATCCCTTAAAATAAATATGTGTATATTTATGTTTTTCCTTTTTTTTTAAAAAAAAAATTATTACTTTTTTATTTTATTTTTACATCTGAGCATGTTTTCCATTCTTTATTTCAATTCTTAATTTTTAATTACTCTTACAAATTTTCTTCATTTTTAATATTATTTCCATTTGTAAATACTCACTACAAACTACAAACTTTAAAATATCTTTTTTTCACTTAAATTTTAATTTTTAAACAACTTTCATTATTGTTTTTCTTTTTCATTCTCTTTTTTATACTTTCATAATTAACCTTACATATAATTGCTTTATAATATGAAAACTTCACTGGTCCATTAGAATTAAGTCTAATTGTGTAAAATATTAAACTTTGTAACTGTACTGTATGTTTCCTGAATAAAAGAAAATAAAAATAAAACGTAAACATTTTATCTGCACTCTCTCAAGTTTTAACGAATGAACTCCGTAAAATGGGCTCCAGATACTTGAATTGTGTTCAAGTATGCTTCTGACAAGGGATACATGCAAAGTTTTGAAAGGTCAAATTGATTTGAAATCTTTGACTGTTCTTAAAATATAACCTAATCATTTCATTTTTATATTAGTTAAGTCTCCAATTTAGTATTCTGGGGGTCCACCTATCAACTTTTTGTCTCGCCACATGACCCGCACACCATCGTTTTTGTATTTCCACTCTTTTTGCCATATGAATCATCTTTGTGAGACGTCTTATCTCCTCATTCCTTATAAGGTCTCTTAAGGAGACTCCCAACATTCGCCTTTTCATCGACCGCTGAGTCCACTTAATTTTGTGGGACCTTTTGGCAGTGAGTGACATGTTTTCAATACCGTATGTTATCACCGGTAGAATACAGAAGTTGTAGACTTTGTAAATGTATTTCCTTTTATTATTATTATTATTATGGTTGACTTATATAGCGCTTATTTCGTAATATAATACCTCAAGGGCGCTTTACATAGTGATTGTGTAATTAAATAAATTTAATTGAAGCTTTTAAGTTTGTAATTTAATTATAACAATTTATTTTGTTTTCACATGCTACGGATCCATTCAAATGTGGGTTTGAATAAGTAGGTTTTAAGTTTTTTCCGAAACATCACTTCACTTTCACAGCCTCGCACCTCTGCTGGGAGAGCATTCCATGCCATAGGGCCTGCGACCGCAAATGCACGTTCACTAAATTTAGTGCGTTGTTTGCGTAGAGGTATAATAACTTTTTCTATCGCCGTAGACGTAGCTGATCTAAGCGTGAGACGCCTGTCAGCTAGTTCATCTGGAATGCATAGTTCTCTTAGATATTCCGGAGCAGAGCCGTGCAGTGATTTATACATAAGCCAACAGAGTTTGTATTCGACCCTTTGTGGAAAACGCAGCCAGTGCAACTCCCGAAGCCGTGGAGTCCTTGTCTAAAATGCTCCCTATCTCTGTTGTAATATATCAATCAAAAATACATTTGAAGCGGTTCTATAATCACCATCAAACAAATTACATGAAAATTTGGTTATCGTTTCGAAATACTGAATAATTACTTTTTTAAAATTGTGATTAGATTAGATTTTCCATGTTTCCAATGAAAAATAATTCGTCAGCGAGCCGTCAAAGCTATAATTATTCAGGGCATAGAAAGCTCTCGCAGAAAGCCTTTGTTCGTATGATTAATGGGAGCCCCATGTGGAATATGGGGTTCTAAATTATTTTAAAAACAAAACCCCCTTAAGCACCGACACATTGTTTAACGAGGAACCTTTTGTGTAGTCATCACGACACAACTAATTTTGTATCGTTTTGACAAATTGGTGCAAAAAAGAACGAGTAAAGACAGACGATTATTTTTACACTGAGCCTAATAGGATTACAAATACCCCGCCTCATTTGATTAGATTATAAGATCGTTATCATCATTCTCTATTCCGCACCCAGCGGTGCGTAGGGCACTGCATTAGTAAACGAAATGCAGTGTATTTCGATCATCAGCTGCAACACAATACTCATTCTTCTCTGCCTCCATCAGCTCTCCTGTTCACAACTTGTTAACATCTCTATTTTGTATTTTGTTGAGAACTCAACTCACCAGAGTTTAATCAATTGTTATTGTAAGTAACCTCAATAACTTTATTTTCATTTTTTAAAATTTATTTATTTAAATTTTTGTACATAATGTTATTTGTACATTGGCGGGCTTATTGCCAAATGGCAACTTCTTCCAACCAACCAATAAAATAAAAGTTTTATTTTTATAATTCAAGTTACAGAACATATTCAATAGAAAAAAAAGATTAAAAAGCTAAAGATATATAAAAATAAAAATAAACGTATTTGTTTATAAATTTCCTCAAATCAAAACTATTACTCAATGGGAAAAAGGAAAAAAGAGGAAAAAGGAAAAAGGAAAGGAGGAGAGATTAAGGAAGAGAAAGGAGATGTTTCTTCTGGTATTAAGAGAGTGCCTTAAGAATCAGAACGAAGAAGTAAACCATGAACTGATAAGCGTTGAAATTTTTCATGCAGGTATATAGGAGCGTTAGGACTATGAAGTACATTAAACAGAAGTGAGAGAGAGTGATAGTCTCTCCGCTGTCTAATTTTGAGCCATTTCAGTTGCCTACGATAATCGGAAATGTGGTCATATTTCCTAAGACCAAAAATGTACCTTATTCATGTATTCTGAAGTCGTTCAAGTTTATCGAGTTGCTCACAGCTTAAATCAGTCATGGAAACATCAGCGTAATCTAGAATGGGTAGTAGTAATGCTTGTACAAGGGTGCATTTAGTATTAATGGGTAAGAATTTTCTCTACCTTTTAAGTAAGTGTAGACTGAAAAATATTTTGCGGCTTAATTCATTGGTATGAGCTCGCCAGCAGAGATGTTCATCCATTAGTACTCCTAGATTTTTCACGGATTTCCTGTATTGAATATTGGTACCATTGACATTAAGAGGATTAAGTGAAGATACGTCTAGCTTACTAAGCAATCTTTGACTTCCCGCAAACATAATTTGTGTTTTAGATGGGTTTATTAGTAAACCATACTCTTTTGTCCATGTTGACACGCAATTTAGTGTATTAGTCATCGATTCTATTGCTTCGCTGGTGTTTTCAGGTCTGCAATGAATATAGAATTGGAAATCATCTGCATAGAGATGATATGAACAATTGAGACAATCTCCAATCGGATTAATAACAAATTCATTGAGGTTAATGTATAAATTATAGCCATCAATTTCCTATTTTTATTTAAACTTTTATGTGTTTTAAAACTAGCATTTATGTGTAAGGTTAGACCTTTATATCAGTACAACATTATATCTATTTATAGTAATTTTGATCGAAACATAAATAAATAATAAATTTAATTTCTCTTATGTTTTAACTGACCGTCGTTATCGCCTAAGTAAGCACTTTGAGAAAAATGCGGAATTTTATTAAAAAATAAACCAAAAGTTATATATAACAATGTTTTGAGTACGTCCAAATGCTGCAGACTGGTCGGACTCCCTCCTTAGGGAGTTGCTCGTTTTTAAATTTGTTGCAACAGAGAGGGAAAACATCTTTGAGAAGGGAATATGAGAGTCTTGGCATTTACAGCGCTTATGAACTGTCGTTGGCTGGTTTAAGTAATACTGACCATTCTGTCGATAACATTTTTTTTTGGTTCGTGTACCTGCACACAACTTCAATATCAATGCATAGATGGCGCTTCCAACTCGCTTGTGGATGGGTTCTTGATTCGTAGCATATATACAAAAACCAAAAATGTTACCTGGTGTGGATATTCGCTAAATAAGCGTAATGGGGAATGTTGTAGTACCTACATAAAGTGGCCACTTAACCCAGCCAATGACAGGTCATAAGCCCTGTAAACGCTCGAATATCCATAATCCTGAATCTTGAATTTGAAAAAGTTCTACCACATCTCTGTAGGGATATAAATTTAAAAAAAACATTCTGTCTATGTTAGAACATCCACATTTCCTCGACTCTTCCATCTGTTAAAAGATCCCTTGTCAAAAATGTTTTCCCCCTCTGTTGCAACAAATTTAAATATGAGCAACTCCCTAGGGAGAGTCCAACCAGTCTGCAAGAATTATTTGGACATACTCAAAACATTGTTGAATTGACTGCCTGGTAAAATAAGAAGTATAAAAAATTGGAAAATGGTTTTCAGGCGTTGCCTAGTTGCCTATTGGTTCAGCCGTATGAACACGATAAAGGTTTCAGCTCTTTTACTTGACAAAAGTCAACAGATGGAAGAGTCGAGGAAATGTGGAAGTCCAAACATAGGCAGACAGTTGCAGGCTGAAATATACGCTATTAGAGAATCTATAGCTTACGCTTTAAAAAAACCGCCTAATAGATGGAAACATATAACGATTTTGACAGACTGTAAATCATGTATTCACGCGATTGCGGATCGTAATTCGGTGAACCCAATGGTCATGAGTATACGAACTGATATCCAGATATTAAAAAATCGATCGCAAAATGTGTACATTGGCTGGATTCGAGGACACTGCGGAATAATTGGCAATGAAAGAGCTGACGAAAAGGCTCGGGAAGCAACATTAAAAAAAACAGTTCCTGATTTTGCTGACTTCCCAATAAGTTTTGCTAAGAGAAAAATAAGAAGCAGAACTTTACAGCTCTGGAATGATCGCTATTTAGCAGAACCCACAGGAAAGGTAACAAAAATGTTTTTTCCATCTATTTACCATGCTTTTGAATTTAGGAAACTGCAGCGTGCAGGATACGAACTCACACAAATCCTGACAGGACATGGCGGATTTATGAGTTATTTACACAGATTCAAAATATCTGAGATCAACACTTGCCCATGCGATGATGTTACTCTCCAAGATGTCTCCCATCTATTGATGCATTGCCCCTTTTTTAGTCTGCAGAGAATGCAACTGGAGGCGCGATGCAGAAGTCTAAATGAGGATTTACACGACGTGCATGTAGTGATTAGTCACAGGGACTTGTCAAGAGAGGTATCATTATACATGACAGATATAGTGAAGGCAATAAAAGGTATCAATGATAGCAGGACACCAAATGCCGAACACTGTTCAGGTGGATCGGAGGATCTGTTGACGAATGGCAACGGTCCGCCTTCTTCTGACGAGTTTTCTGTCCTTACCTCTTGAAACAGGTCACAGCCGAGACATCTTACTGATCCTTTTATAAAGTGACGAAATAAAGTTTTTCAGTAAAGTAAATATTTTTAAGTAAACAAGTTAATGGCTGTCGCTTTGAAGTGTATATTAACCTTGTACATTGCAAGCAAGGTATTGAATAATGCAACTTCATATATAAAAAAAAAAAAAAACATAGGCAGAATGGTGAATGTTACACAGTGTGTAAAATAGCCACTTTAACCAGCTAATCAGCCTTGTAAATGCCTAGACTCCCATATTCCCTTCTTAAAGACGTTTTCCCTCTCTGTTGCAACAAATTTTAAGACATATACAATAATTATTCTTAGACATAGAAAACCCAGTCAACTGTTTGTGCCTTCAGTCTGAAAAAAATAATACCCTAGACTGGAGTACTATCAACTGAATGTATAGGTATCAAAATGTTGTATTTTACAAGATCATCATGTACTATCACAAATACACAATGGATATCCACCAGTTCATGCGTGATTCGACAATAAAGGATGTTGGGGTTATCAATGAAAGTACATTAGTTTTTTATGCTCCAACCGAAAGAACACATGACTTTGCATAGAAGGTTTTGGGTTTTATCCTCAGAACAAGCAAAAGTTTAGAGAATCTCAGAACACTCATAATTCTATACAGCTCGTTGATAATAATTGCGGAGATGATAATTGTATGGAGTGCATAGAAGCAAAATATTACCTCATGTAGGAGAGGGTTCAGGAAAAAAGATATCCCAGGTATCTCTAAATGGTATTGGGATTATCCGTGGTATTATCTCAATGCATTTCTCTTAGGCATGCTGAGGACCAGCAGTTCGTAGCTTAGAAGGGATAGGTTCTCACTGAACTATTATTTCAGCCTGATCCAATTTCCTGAATTCCGCCTTTTTTGAGAGTATCAATTTTCTTGTTCCTGATCTCCGACTGTCTCAGCACATATTGCTTTACCTCCCGGCTTCCAGAACCAACCTGCCTCTGGAAATGCCGAACAGTCAGGCGGCAGAGCAAGATCGCTTTGGAGATCGACATCTTTCACATAAGTTTGAGAGGAAAATAACCTTTGAATTGAAGCGTATTACGCTATTATAATATTAACCTGTTGCTCAAGGGTTCTTGGTCTAATTGGTTCTCCCGATTATATTATGTTTTATTTATAATGTTATTTTAATCCAATAAAAAATAATTTGAATTTGTTTTTTTATTTATAATTAGAACTGCATCTATGTAGTAAATATAACAACAATGGTGGTTTCAACCATCCCGCCCGTTCCTGTAATGCAACCGGCGCGACGCGACGTTGCAAATTGCACTCAATTAATTAATATCTCAGCAACTACAATGTACGACTATATAACCATAAATTTTGTTGAAACATTCAAGGAATTTTTCACACTTAAAAAAAATATATCACGTATATTTAACATAGTTATCAAGTATATAAGATAATATTAAATGAAATATTTTGTTCATCATTATCATCTCCAAATATGACAAAATATCGAACATCCCGAGACAGATATACAAACATTCATTTATGAGAAAGATATTTATTTTTATTTTATTTTATAAATTTATTGCATAAAATTAGTGAACATATTTAATAACAGGGAATCTTTATAAAACTAATTAATATAAAATGAAAACGGAGTGTTCTCTGTTTATGATTGTTTCCATCAAACATGGTTCAGCCTGTTCTAAGATGAATATTTTTTTATCTTTTAGAGCATGAGTAGTCCTATACTAATAAAACAATAACAAAAAAAACTAAAACTACTTAATTATAAATGTCTAGCTAATCAAATGTAAGAAATTAAAAATCGTTATTATACAAATATAAAGTATATATATGCGCTAAGAATACATGTTACTAAAATATAAATAACATAGTATAATATATAATAAAAAACAAATATTAAGTAATGAAATACATAAAAATATAAATAATATGTGTACCAATTATATAAAGTAATACGTTTCTTGATTTACATATATTTTTCAAAAAATCTCTAGCTACACTATTTATATGTGCAAAGAGAAGATAAGAGAGATCATTTCCTAACCTCAGTTTATCTGAAGTTAACCAAAGATAACTTCAGGTTACCACACAGTGGCTAGTTAATCTTTCCCTCACTAAGCATCCAAAAATTACACATGATCCGAACTGGGGGACCAAACGACCCCAGCGCCTACTTGTATATGGCGTCAGGAGAATAAAACGTTGGAAGTGTTTATGACGGTGCAATAATTTATTCGTTTTTTCACGTACACATATTTTACTCATTCATGTATTTTATTCATTTTTGTTAGTTTGCCGAATGCTTATGTATATAAAGTAAAATTGACCCTTGTATTATTTACGTTTTTTTGTTTAAAAAATATTTTTTAAAAAAAACAACTCTTTAAAAATTTAAAAACAAAAACTGGAAAATGCTTCTTTTTAATAATTTCATGATTACAAAAAATATACGGCAAGTAGCAATACTTGAGTTATCGAAATAAAATCGGTCTATAGGGGATGAGAACCCCCCCCTTTCGGTCCGGCTAGATTGAAGGTGGTTATAGACTACCGATGTGTAGAACTTACGTTCCATAATATGCCAAAAACAATAAATATTATTTGATTCCAATGCAGTTCATTTGTGCCACTGTGTGCGGATGGGAAAATGATGGAGCTCTTCATTTATAAAATGCCACTTTTCATCAAATTCAGTACCGGCATTTAATATTGTTCCACCACTTCTTATAATTTGTTCCGCCACTTGTTTACGAAATCGTCAACAAAATAATGACTTTGTAACAAAGCTTTACAATTTGTGAACATTTGTCAAACCTGTCACGAGAGCGGAGCGCCAACTAGCAACAGTATTCTCGTGTCATTATGGACAAATTATTATTTTGATGAACTTAGTTTCAAACAATTAATAAAGAGGAACAAGTGTACCGTGTTGTATAAATATAACAAATCGTTAAAACGGACTAGTAAATGGGATAACACGTGTTTTGTTTTGTGTAAAAGAATTGCTTGTATTGTAATAAAAAATAATAAAAAGTCACCCACATGTATTGTTCCAATCCACACGACCCGGTGAAATTACGGTGGGTTGACACGTATTTATTTATTTCTTTTTTCGTTTAAATAACGAAAAAGTAGTTATTGATGCCAAAATAAACCACACACAAAAACCTACTTAGGTACCCAAATAATAGCCTAATTTAAAACCGTCTCTCAATCTTGCGAAAACAGATTTCAATTATACTACTTGACACCGAAAACCAAGCATTCTCAATTGAGTTGGAGAAGGATAACTAGAAATCTCACAATTCTTATTTTACAGTTTTAGGCAAATATCTCAGTAAATCGAGCTGTAGTCCCGTGGATAGTGTGAGAAACTCACGGGCCAGAGGTCCGAGGTTCAAACCCCACTCTACCCCATTTTGATTTTCTATTTTCTAATAGTGAGTTATTTAAAACTCGTTGAAAATGGCTACCAATATTGAAATATTTGGGTAAATTATAAAAACGCTAATATTTCTTAAAAAAAAAAAAAAAACTGTCAAACTGACACTGTCCATGTATACAATTTATAGGGTTTAAATATTACAAAAAAAGAATTGTTTAAAACATAAAAAAAAAAAGAAGCATTGACAAATATAAGGGACATCAAGACAAGATCTTGACTATTTATTAAGTGCTCGTTTAAATCGTTGTAAACTTAAACCAAAAAAGTCCAGATCTTGTCTTGAGTTAACAATACGACAAAGACGGGTCATTGGAGAATTTAGGGCATAGTTTGATCTATGCTGATCAATAAACAGTGCTTCATTGTTTCTCAACCTACGAGTCGAAATATTGAATTTTACTTGTCCCAGTAATGATGGAATATCGATTATACCATTTAGTATGCCGAACATATATATGCAGTCAATATTAGTTCTACGTTTTTGTAGACTAGAAATATTTAACATTGACTCTATATCAGCAAAATAATAATTACATCTCTCTAGTCCAAGCATCCACGCTATTTTTCGGAGCAAGCGATGTTGGACTGATTCAATGTGATTTATGCGATTGAAATAGAATGGAGACCAGACCACGGAGGCATATTCTAGAAGAGGGCGAACAGTTGAGCAATAAAGAGTTTTGATTGTACGGACATTAGTAAAATCAGCGGATATTCTGTTAATGAAGCCAAGTACTTTCAGTGATTTATTTACTGTATTATCTATATGCTCGTTGTTTGTCAGTTTATAGTCCAAAACAACTTCTAAATCTCTGATGGACTTAACTACATCAATTTTTCAAAGTTTTTTAACAGGTACTCGAAGGAAAGATTATGAAATTTATCTTTTGGAGGCTTATATGAAGAGCGTCGGAGTTACGAATTTTTTAAAGAACGCTGATTTTAATTATAATCTAACGTTATGAGATTTATAACATTTTTTTCTCAAGTGTTTATTTTTTATCCCTTTGTTTTCAGTTTTAATGCTGCAGAGCAGCGTTAATTAAAAATACACATAACAATTTGTTCCCCACTAAGTCTAAAGACTTTTCGGTGCGACACTTTTTTTTTAATGACAGGTTTATTTAACATTATTATATATATATATATATATGTATATATATATATGTATGATTAATTAGTGTTTATATGTGCAAGCGTTATCTCTCCTTTGAAAAACAGATGTTATTTTTAATTAGTTAGATTTTTTTCATGAATGCATCTTTTGATAGTCGGCCTCGTGGTGTAATGATCAGCGCATTTGCCTACCATGCAAAAGGTCTCGGGTTCGATTCGAAATATTCTTTAAAAGAGTGTTTTTACACAAGAATATTTCATAGTCCCTAGACTGGTACCTGAAGCGTAAGACTGATCACCTTAAATTATGTAAAAAAAAATAATGATCAAGATACGCTGCTATTGGTGTACCAATGCAGCGCCCTATGCGCCCTTAAGTGTGGAAAGATAATGATGATGATGACCTTTTGACATATATTTTCGTTGTTTAGTACAAATTATTGAGCAACTTTTATTTTGACTTATCTATTTTTTTGGTGGCTGGAAGATATTTCATTAAGTAATAAGTCCGCCAAAGTACAAATTCTTTGTACTTTACGATTAAAATAAATAAATGAGTTTGTAGCTTTAATAATTTTTTATAAAATAAATGCGCCTTTTGTATCGCTCGTATATGTAAAACATTTAAGAAGAATTTTAATGGTCTAGATTAGGGTTGCCATATTTCGCTAGGGTCTCGTCGGGACGTTCTGCAATGGAGATATGTAGCCAAAAAAAAAGAAAATTCCATAACGGTTTTTCACAAATACAAAAAAATTGTTTTTCTTACATTTTATGTGGTGTTTCTTGTGGAAGAAGTACCGCTGGCCATATTTGTTCTATGACTTAATATTAACGTGATACTGCAATATTGATTCTACAGTCCCTGGGCCGCGATTATGAACGGCTATCTTCATCGGTATATACTGAGACGGTATAAACTAATATCGATATTTATGTAAGGTGTGAATATTTGTATGAAAATTCAAAGTGTCTTCGTCGTTAACTGGTAATTGAACATGTGTAGAAAAAAAATTGTTAACATATTATATTTTTCATACAGAAAACTTAATTTTACTCAGAATCAGAATATGTACCCTGGCAGCAGAAGACATTTTTTATCATTATGTTTTTATGAGCAGGAATGGAATTACAGACTTTCACTATTTCGAGGTAAGTTCAGCTTTCGTGAAGTTCTTTAGATACATCAATTGCTTAAAGGACGTTAAAGCACGTTTTCCACCTTATTTTCACATTCATAGTCAAAACAGCAGTGGAAGATTTTTGTTGATTGACAGCGTTACACTGTGTAAGTTTAAATCGGGACATTATAGGTTTCATCGGGACGTCGGGACAGGAGACTCAATAGCGGTGACAGTCCCGATATATCGGGATTAATGGCAACTCTAGTCTAGATATATTTAACATTCCATATAGTAGATACAGAAGACAACTAACAAGCTTGGTTCGGAATAAAAGAGAATAGACGTTTGGTTTTTATTGCTCTTTACTTCTCGTCACCAAATCAAGTGCAATTTTCCACTCCAACTTTCCTTCTTTCCTTCTTTCATCCTCCACCACTCCTTATCACTTTCCTTCTTTTTCCTTCCCACTATCACCTTACTTTGTCCCCTTTCTTTTATTTTAATTTGTATCAAGTACATTGTCTCAATTACTTACTATTTAAGTTTTTATAGTTCAAACCGTTTGCTTTACCTTATTACAATTAAAAAAATACATGTTATCGGATGGCCGACCCTACTATTTTTATGCATATTTTTAAATGGTTTCTGTATAATTTTTTAAATATTTTTTTTATTTTATTTATTTATTTATTAAATATTTATTACAGCAATTTACATAGAATTATTTATACAACAAATTAATTAAGTAGTAAAAGTACACTTATCTATTTATTTATTTTTGCTGTTGGTTCATCTAAACTGCCTAATTAGGGATAGCTTCCCCGTTCTAAGGCAGTAAATTATGTATTTTATAATAATTTTAAAAAGTAATTACAATTTTATTATTATGTGTGCTTTTTCAGTCTTAAAAGTAAATAATAAAAATACAGTGAAAACATAAATAATACCAAAATCTTGATATCCTAAGTCCTAAGTCATTAATAGTAAAACAAGAAATCAGCTTACGTCCTTCTACATCGAACAACAATTTCTCTGACTCCCTCCGACCTATCCTGCACATCTGTTTGTTTTCTAAATAAATAAAAAAAAGACAACGCCCGTAGCGCGTTCGAATGTTTTATAAACCTATTTTAATGTGTATGTGCCTGTCGGTGAACCGAGTAAACATACAAATTTCATTTATGTTAGTAAGCACGTAAATTGATTTATATGAAAACTTATTGCTACGCACACATAAAAAAGAGGTTATAAACACTTGAATGGACTATATAGGTACATTATAGAATTGCAAAGTTTTTACGTTACCGAAAATATTCATTTTCCGTTCATAGAACCATAAAATACAAGAAAACACTTAAATATTGTACTAATTGGAATTTTTGTGTATTGTTTTGTCAAAGAAGGTACATTATTTAATATTCGGTGTATCAAAAATCTTGTAAACCGTAATATTTAAAAAAAATAATATTTTTTTTAAGCTAATCAACAGGCGTATGAAAGCTTAAAATATCAAACCAGCCAAAATCCTACTGAATTCTAAACCAATGATATGAAAGTACTCTAGACTAGTTTCATTATAAAACAAAACATTGATGTACTGTACATATTATGTATTTTTTAAGAAATAAAAATTCACTAAATATCTACACTATGCTATGAAAAGAGGAGTGGGTTAAGAGAGAAGGAAAGAGGGAGGACAAACGACAAACTCAAATATTTTTCGCAGAATGTCCACGTTGGATTCCTTGGGAATATTTTTGCTGACTTTTCTCTATGCGCAGCTGACAGAGCCCTTTAGTTTATAACATTTGGGGGTGGAACGTGGGCTAGTTTTTTTATGATTTTAAAAACGATTCAATAAATTAAAAATAAAATAAAAATAAAAAACATTGTTGAGCGTTTTTAGGTCACCGCCTACCTAAAATACATTGCTTGTTCCTTCAAACCCCATATATTATTATGTTAAATTTATCGCCACGAGGAACGTGGTGCAATCGAATAAAAGTCCAATACATTTGGCGAGAGATGTCTATACAAAGTACCACAAAACGACAAACTTGGAAACTGCCGCCAAACACTTCAAATCAAGACGTAAATACCATGTAAAACAAAACAATCTTCCTTTCTCATGCGGCGGTCATTTGTTTTGGATTTGACGGCAGAAATAAACAAACAAAAGTTTGGAAGAATTGCCAAATCGAGAAAACAAAATTTGAAAGATTTGGAAGTTCAACAACGATACGTAAAATACACACAATAATATGTAAATAAGTATAGGTATCATTTTTCATAATATATTGGATTTACATGAATTGTGCCGTTTTTTTCACATTAAAAAATAAGGACTAAAATTAAAACAAAATGGCAAAATTAAACGTCATTTTAAATAAAGTTTTGTGTTCTATAAGAAATTGTATTTGAATTTACGTAACATGCATTATTTTATTTGATTACAAGCCTTCAAAATGGATTATCAAGAAAACAAAAGTGCGCATTTAAAACACATTTTGTTCGCGTTCAAACAAGGGAATGAAGGATAAACGAAAAATAAGATTTTTTGAATAATGAAAAAGAAAACATTATTGACTAATTTGTTACAATATTTGAGTTTGTCCAAATGTTTGCAGATTGGATTTCACCCCTTCGGGAGTCATCAAAATTAACAAATTACAACAGGGATGAAGAATACTTTAAAGAAAGGAATATGGAAGTCAAGGCATTTACAGGGCTTATGGCCTGCAATTGGCTGGTTTAGTGACCACTATACACACACTGTGTAACATTCACCATTATTTTAGTGAAGTTCAAAAGCTGAAACATTTATTGCTGTGAAGAGATTCTTCTGACTGAATTATTTCACATACTAGGCAACGTCTGTAAACGATTTTCCAGTTTTTAAACTTTTTCTTGCACCAGTTGGTTTTATTACAATATTTTAGTGTGTCCAAATGTTTGTAGACAAAATACTGGATTTCACCCCCTTGGGAGTCATAAAGATTAACAAATTACAACAAGGATGGGGATTAATTTGTTGTAAAATTTTTTGTGTCCGCTTTATTTGGAAAACAATGACATAACAAGTGTGAACTTTAATTTAAGGTAAATATATATCATAGGTAAACAATTTAAGGTAAATGTTTAATAATTACACTTTTATGGGGGTTTTCGAGAAAGGCATTATTTTTTAATACCGACCCTAATAATTCCCTTCACTACTTTACGAAAAATTAGTAAATAGTGTATGCAATGTAACCCCAAAGTTATAATTTTAAAATAAGAAAAAAAAACTCAAATTATCTTGATACATATAATATCTTTGATTATAAAACTCCACCATCTTCCATAAATAATAAAAGTTTGTATCATCAAAATTTTGAGTTTGTCCAAATTTTCGTAGACAAAGATTGGATTCAACTCCCTGGGAAGCTGTTAATATGAACATATTACAACAGAGATAAAGAACATTTTAGAGAAGGTAATACAGAAGTCTAAGAATCTACAGGGCTTATGATCTGTTATTGGTTGGTTTAACATTTATATTATTTTAATTTTTATATCCAAGCAGATAAAAAGTACAGATTTGATCAATAATATTTTGAGTTTGTCCAAATGTCAGTAGACAAAGACTATATTTTACCCCCTAAGGGGAGTTATTACGATAAACATATGACAACAGAAACATTTAAGTTTTTTTTTAAAGGAAGACTAGGCATTTACAGGGCATATGATCTATCATTATCTAGTTTAAGCAGGCAATTTATACACCGTGTAACATTGACCATTCTGCCTATGTTCGACCGTCAATATTTCTTTAATACTTCCATCTGTTGATTTTTGCGAAATTTAAGATGTTTATGGATGTTTTCAGGTGTTGTCTAGTACATTAAATAATTGATTCAGAAGAATCTAACTCACGCAATATAAGTTTTCACTCGTTCTCTCAACTCTTAAGTTTTTACAATAATCAACAGATTGAAAATTGAAAAAAAAGGATCCTCAAATATAGGCAAAATGATGAATGTAATGTGGCCACTTAAACCAGCCAATGGCAGATTATGAGTCCTGTAAATGCCAAGACTTTCATAATTCTCTAAAACGTTCTCCATCTCTGTTGTAATTTGTTAACACAGTTTTGTGTATAAAATAGAACCAGGACCTTGGACAAGTGTTTTGGACTCGATGGCTGCTCCCAGGTAAAATTCCTGACCAAGGAAATCAATTAGAGATAAGTCCACCTTGATC
This sequence comes from Micrasema longulum, assembly GCF_059751315.1. Classification (NCBI taxonomy): domain Eukaryota; kingdom Metazoa; phylum Arthropoda; class Insecta; order Trichoptera; family Brachycentridae; genus Micrasema; species Micrasema longulum. The sequence goes on from NW_028277337.1 coordinate 897,067, forward strand.
TGTAGTGGTTAACGCATTCGCAACTGAGAAAGACATTGCATTATCAAATTCAACGAATTATTTTTTAATTTTTAAAAATTTATTTTTCAAAAATATTTTTGAATAATCTGAAATTAAAGTCCTGCTGAGTTGCATACATAAAACTCGTCAGCAGATTCTTATAAATTGCTTCGATTATTCAAACTTAACCTACATTAACAATAATTTTACTTGAAAAACATTACATATTACATTATCAAAAATTAAAAACTATCACTAATACAAAAAACATTTTTCTATTAACCATAATTTGAGCAAGCGTCTCACTCCTATATTTAACTCAGTATTTTTAATATTGTTTGGTAACATGTTAAATATTTTAGGTATATTGTATTGCAGTGTCCTTCTGCCATATTTATTTAATTTTTTTATTTTTATTTAAATTTTTGCAAATAATGTTATTTGTACATTGGCGGGCTTATTGCCAAATGGCGATTTCTTCCAACCAACCAATAAAATAAAAGTTTTATTTTTATAATTCAAGTTACAGAACATATTCGATAGAAAAAAAATTAAAAATCTAAAGATATATAAAAATAGAAATAAAAGTATTTGTTTATAAATTACCTTAAATCGAAACTATTACTCAATGGGAAAAATAAAAAAAGAGGAAAAAGGAAAGGAGGAGAGATTAAGGAAGAGCAAGAAGATGTTTCTTCAGACGTGATTTAAACAGAGATAATGTAGTAACATCTTTGATGGTGGATGGGAGATGATTCCACAGTTTATTGCAATACCTTCCATACTAGTAAACCTGGTGTTGTAATTATGTACCAACTTGTAAAGATGAACATGTCAAAGGCCGGAATCATCGCGCTCACATTAGAAGATGTATAAATGTAGATGAAGCGAAGTATGTATGCAAATACAGAGTGAAATGGCACTCTATTTCTACCCCTCCCACGGGGAAACGGCGTGATGGTTTGTTGTTTTTACTGTATTATATTACAGTAAGTTCGAATGAGCCTATGCATGTAAGTGCCTGCCGGTGAACCAAGTAATAATTTTTCGTTTGTTTTAGTAGGCAAACTAGAATATTTTATTTGAAAACATTCCGTCTTGCACACACAACTAAATATTGATTAAATATTTAAATTAACTGAAAAACTTTCATTTTTTCCAGTTGCATCTTATTTTTTTTTGTACCTGTGTATATATTATAAAGAAATGTATTTACTAATACTAATATTTAAAAAAATAACTTTGTGGTCAAACATTTGACTAAATTTTGTATATTTGTATAAAGCCGTGCATGTAAGAGTTGCTTACTAAAATGCATGTCGTGCTGACGAAGATACGGGTACGTCTCTAAACCGGTAGACATAGAAAAGTCGGTGAGTGGTTATGTACAAATATTTAATAACGTTTAGTTAAATGTATATACCATTTTTAAATAGGCTTTATAAGTCCGTAAATAAATAAATAATAAAAACTATATACATAAACTACTATACTGCAAACACGAATGGTAGTAAAAACCGTATTTACTTGTATCACAATAGCCTATGTTGTCCATTATATAAATTTTATAAGTTTAATAACGTCAGATTAGATTATAATTATCGTTATTTCAAAATTTGATAACTACGATGCCCTTCATACGAGGTGTGGCAGTAAAGTAATGAAACTGGCAACACTGCAAGCGATCTGGCAACACTGTGTTGTTGCCCTTTATAGAGCACGTGTATCAGTAACCTCCCATAGCCCAGTGCGAGTTTCAACTCCTTACGTTAACCACTTGATTTTTGTGGCTGCTATTAGTGAAGTTGTGTTTTGGTTGTGTGTCACGCAAAATGGAACAGCGGAATTTCTAGCAACGTTGTGCCATTAAATTTTGTGTTAAGCTTGGAAAATCGGCAAATGCGACGTTTGAAAAGTTAGAACAGGTCTATGGGGAATATTCTTTATCCCGAGCACAGGTTTTTTGATGGCACAAATCATTTTTGGAAGGCAGAGAACACGTTGAAGACGAACATCGTTCAGGGAGGCCTTTAACTTCGAAAACCGATGAAAACATCGAATGTGTGAACATTTTTGTGAGATCAGACCGTCGGTTAACATTGAGGACGTTGAGTGAACAATTAAATTTAATCCGTTTTACCGTTCATCAAATTTTGACTTAACATTTGCACATGAGAAAGATCTGTGCCAAGGTGGTGTCGAAAAACTTCACAATTGAGCAGAATGAGATTCGAAAAAACAAGTGTCTTGATATTCTTGACAGAATCGCTAATGAGCAAGATTTCTTTAGTAGTGTGATCACAGGTAATGAATCATGGATTTTTTAATACGATCCTGAGACCAAGAGACAAAGTGAGGAATGGCACACTGCAAACTCTCCTCGACCAAAAAAAGCTCGAATGAGCAAATCGAAAATCAAATTGATGCTGATTTGTTTTTTTGACAGAAGGGGAATCGTCCATAAAGTATTTGTTCCTCCAGGACAAACTGTAAACCAAGTTTTTTATAAAAACGTTGAAAGGCTCAGAAAAGGGGTCATTCGCGTGAGACCAGACATTGCAGGCAAATGGATGCTCCATAATGACAACGTCCCATGTCACACTGCCCTCTCCAGAACTTAATTTTTGACCTCTAAAGGTATTCCTGTGGTTCCCAGCCCCCCTATTCACCTGACCTCAGTCCCTGTGACTTTTTCCTTTTCCCTAAACTGAAAAATGTCCTCAATGACCGTCATTTCGGGACTTTAGAAAATATTCAAAAGAGTGTAACAGACATGCTAAAGACCATACCGGTTTTTTTTTGTTTTTTTTGTTTTATTGTTTACCGCCTTGCGTGTAATGTACAAGGCTTCGACACTTTTGTTTTTTATATTTATATATTTATTATTTGTTCATTTTTTTTTATTTTTTTTAAGACTTACTCTGCTGCCAACAGTGAGAACAACGTCTCCATCGGTGTGTAGTTGCCCAAGGGAACTACTTTGAAGGGGATAACATTGATGCTTGAAAAAATAAAAACTTTTGTAAATAAAAAATCTGTCTCATTACTTTTCTGCCACACCTCGTACAAGTCACCAAAATATAAATCCCATAATACTACTACTTCTACTACTATTACCATCACGCGATTTCCCCCTAGGGGTAGGCAGAGATAATAGACCGCCACACACGTCTATCCTGGCATACATTCCTAGCTTCTTCCACATTCATACATCTTGTCATACATGCCCTTCGGTTCTGTCTACTTTTGGCATGACCAGACTTAAAATTTTGGTTTATCTGATCATGCCACGTCTTCCTTGGTCGTCCTCGTCTCACGTTACCGTTCATTTTCGCTATACGTTGTCCATTCGTTCTACGTGACCAAACCATCTCACCCAGTGAGGTCACATTATTTTTATTATTAATTATAGTTTGTAAGCAAAAAATATGAATAAATAAAAATAAAATCTCAGAGACCCTTTCTTAATCTTAAAGTTGTATTTGATTCAGATTTACACTCTCGCCTGATTTCATTATTCGTAACCCTCTTAACATTGATTTCCCACACATTCGTCAAAGAGATCGCATTTCAACCGCGTTCACTCGGTCTTCTTCCTTCCTCTGCCAGTTCCATGTTTCACTTCCATACAAAAGTGTTGGGACTAAAACTCCGTTGTGCACTGCCAGTCTAGCTTCGGTTGACATATTTTTATTAGAAATTACTGTGCTTAGTGCGCCGTTCATTTTGTTACTCGCATTCACTCACCTTTCCATAATCATCCATATTAACTAATTCGATTAATTCATTAAATGAAATAATAAACTATATCAAGCACAGATAAAGGATTGTTTAAAGGTAGGCTCTACGTTTGATGATTTTAATACTAGGGGTTGGCCACACTACTTCCTTTTGATGAGAAAGAAAGTCAGAAAATATGAGTTCATGAGGCTTCCTGGTTATCTACATATCTAGGGTTTAAGCACGCTGTACTAAATACTTGAGTACGATAAACGCCGATATTGTCATCACTAAAATTGTAAATAATGTAGGTAAAATTGTCAATAATGATTTAGTATTTAAGTATATTCAATACAAACGTGTAATTTAATCATTTCAATACAATTTTGTGCTACCTTGGGCTCGGATATTACGTTAGTCATTAATAAAAAAGAACACGATCCATTTAATCTTAAGACAGAAGTTCTAGCAGTAATATGTGTATGTCACTCCACAGTATATTACGTCTAAATCTTACTGAGCCAAAATGCTCCCTTCCGACAGCCCACCCCCCTACGGAAGGGGTTAGCAAGTCAATTTAGTTAAAAGCCTCCAAATGTCCGATCTTGCTAGTTGTCGCGGGGGTTCTCCTATTGCAAGCCCGTATTACACGACGACTTTCCATGTCCAGGCAGAATTTAGCATACGCGTCGTTTGATAAAAAAAGATCCAAAATATTTGGATTTCTTATTTAAATACATGGTTGTTAGAGCTCATTTTTTTTCAAGATTAGTACACATGTTAAGAAATAATCTGTATATTAATTAAGTCCTTATATTTGTTTTAAATAGCGCATGTGCTTATTAAAATGCACGACGTGTTGGTTTTATATTTTTGTGCAACAACTATGGTGAAGGTGTATGGTGGGTTTTGCATGTTGGTTTGCATGTTGGTTTGATTGGTGTCCTGACAAAGAGACGGGCACGTCTCAAAACCAGAAGACATAGAAAAGTCGATAAGTGGTTAAATACAAATATTTAATAACATTTCGCAAAACGTTTGACCACAAAGTTAATGCTTTAAATATTAACAATAAAAATAATCTGTTTATTTTCAGCCATTCTAAAAACTAAGATAATTTTGACAAGTTCCTAAGACGTGATGATGAAAGAGCTTAAGATGCCCCTCGCCTGTTGATGCATTGCCCCTTTTTAAGCTTTCGGAGACAACAGCTGGAGGCGCGATGCAGAAGCCTGGGTAAAGACCTATGCGACATCAGATCGATGATACTTCATAAAGAATTCACCCTGGAGGTTGTATTTTACATGGTCAAGTTAGTGCAGGACATTGGTAAAATAAACCAAAGTAGGACACTATCCCAATGGAACGGAAAGCCTCTTTATGACTTTCAACTTCTCTTGAAGAGAAAAGGTGGTTTACTCTTTACAAAAGCAAATACTGTAAAGGTCCTGATTGGCCCACAGTAGAATATTCCTGATCACAACACTAAAAGAGAAAATAGAAGCTTATTAAAGGCAGAAAACAGCAACTTTAGGAAATATAAATCTTGTTCATCAAATGCACGTTTTTAATTTGATTTTTAATTATTATTCCATTCATTTTACAAAAATAATTTATAATTTTTTATTCATACTCTGTTGTTGATAATTATTTCTTCAACGCCTTTTGAAAAGTTTGTCTGAGTCTTTTGTTTAGTTTTGTCTGGTAGTTAATTGTATAATTTCATTTCCTGATTTATAAGTCTGGATTGTCCTTTTGGAATTTTGTATTTGATATTGTTCTGATATTCTTGTATTGTGTCCATGTACAGGGTGTTCATTAAACCCTGTCACATCCGAAACCACGATGATCAGTATGAGCAAGAAGACATATTGGCACATTAAAATAAAAGAGAGAAAATAGAAAGGGAAAGGGGAGTCTGATACACCATGGACCGCGCGGCTATGCCCCTGCAGAAGTAAGCAACCATTTGTTTTTTTAAATATTTTATTTAAAAAAAAAATCATTATCCTAAATATTTTTTTTAAATATGCTAATATGTCTTCTTGCCCATACTGATCATCGTGGTTTCGGATGTAACAGGGTTTAAAGAACACCAGTATATTACATTTTTTTTCAAGTTTTAGTTCTTTGTCTACAATGATATAAGTGGCTAATTTATGAATATTTTTTAAGGATCTTAGTTGAAAAAGTTCATTAATATTTGATTGTTTATTTTTTCAAAGATTTTTTTACTTAGTGTTAGAAAATCGAGGTCTTAAACTAGCTTCAATATTTTATTTTGCTGTCGTTGTAGTCTGTTTATGTCATTTCGGTTTCCTGTTCCCCATAGTTGTTGCGTATAACATATTTAAGATTTGACATAAGTCTCATACGTAAGATTTTTTTCGGTTTTCGGATAAAAGTTTTTGATTTTTGAAAAAACCTTGATTATGTTTTTATTTTGCCAATATTTTTTTTTTATGTAAAAAAAATTTTTTTTCGTTCTTATGATATACCCAAATATTTAATTTTGAAGGTCATTTTCAACGAGTTGTAAATAACTCCATACTATAAAATGGGGATCAACTTGGGGTAGAGTGGGATTTGAACCACGGATCTTTGAGCCGTGAGTCCGAGACACTAGCAATTTTGATGTGAGTTGTTTATGTCAATTATTTGTCTATTGCTGAGATGCGTTTTGGTGTGATCTGAAAATTTTCAAGAGTTCCAGAGTAAAAATAAAAGCGCGCTCTGTCATGCCTTGCGGCTAGTATGCCACTTAAAAAAAAGAATAGACCGAATTGATTTACCAGCTACAATATTCATCGGACTTGGCCCATTGCGAAATTTTCCTGTACCCAACGATAAAGATGACAATAAAAGAATGGCGTAGTGCTAAAAAATTCCTTTGCAAAGAGTGTTGAACCATTATGTTTCACTAAGCAAAAGACGAAATATTTCAAAACATATTTTAGGTACTTATTAAAAAAAAAAAATTTAACTTTTGTTTAGCTGTGATGTCACACTTTTTACCTACGATTCAAGGCTTAATTTATCTCTCTTATTATTTTTAAAGACAAAGTTGTATTTTTTGTAACTTTCACATCGGATTTGGAAAGTTAAATTTGTACAATTAGGAATTGGTTTGTGGTCAAACTCACGAACCAATGGTCCGTGGTTCAAATCTCACTCTACTCCAACTTTATTTCCATTTTCTAATAGTGAGTTATTTACAACTCGTTGAAAATGGCCCTAAAAATTCTACTTCAACTTGATTCTCATTTTCTAATAGAGAGCTTTTTACAACTCTTTGAAAATGGCCCTAAAAATCGAAATATTTGGGTAAATAATAAAAACGCAAATGTTTTATTTAAAAAAAAATATTTTCACAATAAGAGTATAAATCTGATCCGTTTTCTAACCCATATAATACGGGGATGACGCGAGTGTTTTTCCTCACTTTCTCTTATTTCCTATTTCTTGCCTTTTTTGTCTCGACACACCCCGGCCATATAAAGGGGCGGACGTTAAAGGATGGTCATCGAGCGTGGGAGTTGCGGTGATTTCGTGCGTAATTATTTACCGCCGCGGAGTACAGTAAACGGATAATATTCATAGCGCACTTGGCAGACGATAAATAAAAACGCGATATTAATACGCAGTTGACCGAATTGATGACAAATATTTTTTCTTTATTTTTTTTTATGGATCGAGCCCGAAGGCATATTCACACAAAGTACGGTAACTGCATTTTTAACGATTTTGAGATAAAATGAACCTTTCCTTTACTAACAATATTTTGAGTTTGTCCAAATTTTTGTTAACAAGGACTGGATTCGACTCCCTGGGGAGCTGTTAATATTAACATATTACAACCGAGATGACAAACATTACAATATTACCTTCTCTAAAATGTTCATTCTTCATCTCTGTTATAATATGTTAAAATTAAAAGCTCCCCTGGGAGTCGAATCCAGTCCTTATCTACAAAAATTTGGATAAATTCAAAATATTGTTGATAAATCCACCCGGTCCATGAAGAAGTATAGAAATTAAGGAAGGAAAAAAAAGAAAAATTAAATTTTCAGGCGTTGCTTAGTATGTAGGTAAAATAATTCAATTAGGTGAATCTCACCAGCAAAAATAAAGTTTTTGGCTTTTTAACTTCACAAACATCAACAGATGTAAAAATCGAAGGAATATAGATGTTTAAATATGGGCAGAATGGTGAATAATACACAGTGGCCACTTAAACCAGCCAATGACAGGTCATAAGCCCTGTATATGCGTAGTTTTCTATATTAACTTCTTTAAAATGTCCTTTCTCTTACTGTCTGAAAAACATTCGTGTGTTACGGTGCTGTGTAGTCATTACACATGCAAAAAACGAAAGATTGGAAAGAGAAAAAAGAAAATTTTCATATGCAATTGATTAAATTAATAATAACTGAAGTCAAAAGAGATAATATTTTCAATCTAATTGCTTAAAACAAGAAAAAACCATAAGTTCATGCTCGCATCGCAAGCAAAATAACCACCCCCGACAAAAGTCGTATGGTTACTAGCTGGCGTCTGGGAGAAGTACGAGAAACTTCGCGCGTGAGATTGTCTCTCTCGCTCTCGAATATACCTGTACTATCGAGAGTGAAGTTAAGAGTGTGTGAGATAATCAAATGTTAAGATAACTCTTTTACTAGGTACTCCGCAATATACGACACATTGGTAAACTTTCTATTGTATTGTTGATTTATTTCCTATTTATCATTAAAAACTTTTTCTGCTCCCAATTAGCATGAATTATTTGATAACAAAACATTTCTGCTGATTCGTAAATGTATAACGGAGGATTACCAAAAATCTTAACCCCTAATTTATTATAAAGTTATTAGATGCAGTGTGTAGTAGCTACACATCACCGGAAAGGGAGAGTTAATTTCGTCTTCGTAATAGGGAAATATCACATACTACGAAAACCAATAAAAATATATAAAACAGATTCGGAATACTTAATTTAATTCCAAAATCAGTACGGGTATTGTGGAGAAATAATATTTCGTTAATCCCAAACTTTCAAAATTTTATTTTTTTTAAATAACACGCACTATCCTGGATTCAAACTGAAGAGACTAACTCTTTTTTCAATGATATATTTTGTTAACAAATTACAACAGGGATGGAGAATGCCTTAAATAAGGGAATATGGAAGTCTAGATATTTTCAGGGCTTATGACCTGTCATTGGCTGGTTTAAGTGGCCACTTTATACACTGTGTAACATTCACTATTTTGCCTATGTTTGAACATCCATATTTCTTCAATTCTTTCATTTGTTGATTTTAGTGAAGTTAAAGAGCTGAAACCTGTATTGTTCACATGCTAGGCAATGCCTGAAAACAATTTTCCCATTTTTAAACTTCTTATTAGACCAGTTGGTTTTATTACAATATTTGAGTTTGTCCAAATATTGTAATATATTTTGTTGCCCTTTAATAATAAGGAATCTTTTTATGTTTCTTTACATTTTTTATTTCCTTTTTTAATTACTATAAAACAAATAAGTACCTTCTTGTTTTTACATAAAAAATATTATTTCTTTTTTATATTATACAAAAAAAAATATTAAAGGAGCAAAAAATTCATAAACATTTCTTGTATACCCACGAATAAGCCATGCCTTTGTGGGCATTTTTGTTTACTATTCTTACTGTTAATGTGTATTTCATTGCTATTTAATTAATATCATTTTTAATACTCTGTTTTACCTCTTATATTTATTGTAAAAAAAAACAAAAAAAGATAAAAATAAATAAAAAAAACAAAATGAAGAACATTTTATAGAAGGAAATATAGATGCCAAGGGGGTTGAACCCATTTCTTGTCTGGAAAAATTATTATACACTTTTAAAGCAATTCGTATTCGAAATTTAAAGCTTAAGGTCAAACCGTACGACCGCGCGCTGCGCGACAAAATTAAAAACAAAACACTGAAATAGAAAAAAGCACTGGAAATTATATTTCGTGTTTACGCGATGCGATGCGTAGTGCCGCTCTTGTGCTGTTTGACCTTTAACTGTCCATTTTGAATATAAAACTGGGAATGTTCGATACTAAATCTCGTGAGGTTTGTAAAAATGTGGACTTAGCCGTGGAAAAATAATACATTTTACCGCCATATTCTATTTTATTAGACTTGACTTGTTATTATTGTATTTTATGTACTTTTTATTGTATTCAAATATTTCAGGTCGCTGGTTTTCTGATCAAGAAAACTATGTCATGTATTCTTATCTGCTCACTTAAGAACATTTTGGACATTGGCACTCTCAGAACTGTGTATTTTGCTTTGTTCCAGTTAGTGGCCAAGTATGGTATAGTGGGCTGGGGAGGTTGCGCTGCATCCATCATGAATTCTAATAAACGTACAAAAATTAACACCAAAAGTGATGCTACGTTGTCCCCCCACTTTCCCATCTGAGACATTGTTTTAATTCATGAAGGAACTGGACATTAGACTTTTTTTTTAAAGAATCATTGACACATTTTTGGTCATGCGGCTACAAGAGTAGATCCCAGTAGAATGCTCGTACGAGGTTTTCCTGTAGTTGAATTTTTAAATTCTAAAACCACGTACGACGTTCACTCAGAGGAACTTCTTTTCTGTGGCCCCAAGAGTGTTCAATGTCCTAGATGAACATGTTAAGTTCTCCAAAATGAAAGCCATTTTAAGGAGGAGTGTACAAGTCTGGATTTTGGCTAAGGGAAGAGACCATTACAGGAGACTGATTTATATACTATTAAGCGTGTTATTGATTGATTTGGTGTTTATTTTGTAGAACTCCATATTTAAACTTATAATTAGAAATCAAACACTGATTTGAGTCTGCTGAACACTTTATTTTATTTTTACAAATTATTAGGGCATTTACATAGACATTCGTTTGAAAATGCCCTAATAAGGCGAAACAATTGTCACGAAGTTTTTATTTTTATATGTTTATATTTGTAAAAATAAAATAAAGTGTTCAGTAGACTCAAATCAGTGTTTGATTTCTAATTATAAGATTAAGCGTGTTGTCTAGATGCTCTTTTAAATATATGTATGTTTATGTAATAATATTTAATTTAAATTTTTGCTATGTACGTGCTTCCATTTTCTATTATGTTGAATCCCAACTCAAAACAGGGTTCTTCGCCTCACAAAGTTTGGGATTTGTTGTTTTTGTATTTTTTTTGTATTACTCATATGTATGTATTTGTATGAATGAATAAATAAAAAACAATGTAAAAAAAATCATAAAAATAACTTTATTTATTGTTTTCCAACAGTTAACAACTCCCAACTGAGAATACATGTGTTGCCAAAACCATTAAAAATATAAGGTTAATTATTGAGTATCAATTCTGATACATATAACAATACTGTATCTTCATTGCTTTTGATTGGGTTGTGGTCCTGTGGCTAGTGTCTCGGACTCACGGATCAAAGGTCCTTGGTTCGAATCTCACTCTACCCCAACTTGATTTCCGTTTTCTAATAGTGAGTTATTTACAACTCGTTGAAAATGGCCCTTAAAATTAAATATTTAGGTGAATCATAAGAACGCAAATATTTCATTTTCTTTAAAAAAATATATATATACATTGTCTCGACATAAATTAAAAGAACCTTTTTAAAAGTTTTCCTTCCTTTGAACAAACGATTAAAAATACTTTGATATTATGAGATAAAATATGTTTCCATTTAATTAAAACTCTTTTTCAATATATTTGGCAAAAATGTTAGACAAAATAAACAGTTCCCTAATTAGAAATATTTTCTTGTCTTTTTCTTAAGCCGTCTTGTATACTTAAGTTTGAATGAAAGCATTGGCGTCCAGAAAATTTATTTTAATTTTACAAATTATTAACAAAATATTCTTGAGATTATATTTGAGTATCATCATTAGATGTCCGCTACCTAGTTGGAGGATATGGCACTTACAAAAAGCCTCCTGGCATCTTTGTCAGCTCCAGCTTTGCGCGACCTTCCAAATCAGGTTCGCGTCCCGCACACATGAACTGCCAACGAAGTCAGCAGTGGATGTCCGTGACACGAGGAACCCGATGCCTTGTAAAGTAGGCAAAGGCGCTTCTGGCTGTCGGGAGGCATCTGCAGTATAGTAACGCACCGACGACTACACCACGTGGAGGACTAATATTATTTACTTACTCGATTATTTTTTTCAGGATTTTTACCTGAGAGCAGCTATCGAGTCCAAAACACTTGTACAGGGATCTTTATGGTTCTATTTCACGCACAGAACTGCATAAAGACTTGAAAGAATGTGTATTTGAGTAGAAATTTTTATCGATTGTTACGCGGTATTGTCGATTATCTTGAGATTATGACTTGTATATTCCTGATAATTACCTAAGACAGGGTCAGCATAGATTGTTTCACATTCCAATTTATAGGACTAACCCGCCGATCGATGGTTATGCCTGTTGGAAGGGCTACCGTTATGCAGAACAACATCGCTTTGGATGTTGATCTGTTCCATGTATCCTAAGAGACAAGAGTCTATTTGTTTTTTTATAATATGCACGCCTTAAATTTTAGTTTGTAATTTTAAATAAACAAATTGAATTGTTTATTATTTATGGATATTAAAGGTTACAAATTTGGTAATTAAATTTGTTAATATATTTTATTTGAAACCTTTTCTTATAGAATTGTATTCTCTTTTTTTTTAAAAGAAGATAATTCTGGTTGCAATATTTAATTTAAAGCAACATCTTATTTACGTTTTTATGACCTTTATACCGGCCCTTACCGAAAACGATAATTTATTTAGAGATGTAATGTTTCTTTGATAATTTTTGTTGTTTTTTTATTATATTTTATGTTCACTAAATTGCTCAGTTTTAATTATTCTGTTATATTTTATATTATGTATTACAAAATGAATTGTTCACTGCAGGGATTATTTCTGGAAAGCATTTGTTTGTAAAAGGTATTTTACACGGTTAATATATGAATAAAATAAATAAATCTCATAACGTTCCCAAATAGGTGATTTTTTATTCAATGGTGGCATGATGTACAATGAACCAAAAAATATTACTAATAAGGATTATTAGTGGCACAATGGGATGTAATAATAAAGAAATAACACGTGTTGCGACATGATCTACTCGCAAATGAAACAAATACATTCGACACACGTCTTTTGCCGAACATATGGATGGAGAATATTCGCCGTTTCGGCCGAGAGCGTGGTTGAATATCCGGTATTTGGTTTTCGGCTAAATCACTTTTCGTGGAATTTCTAATATTCACTGTACAAGTACAGCGCCCACAAAGGGGTTTACACAAAAGAACAAAACACTTGAACATGTTCAATTTACTTATTAGTCTACGCCTTTGGAAGTGTCCAGTATTCCGATTAGTAATTCATATCACTGGTTAGTCTAAGACAAAGACAAAAGAGTCTCTAGTATTTACGACCACTTGTATTGATGTATCTGGTCCGGCCATATAATGTTGTTGCCTTATTCACTGGGGAATCTGTGTCAAGGAATTGCCAGGCTATATATTATCTGGTTCTTTCTAGAAAAGGGTAAGAAGATTGTTTTCTGATGAAAACCGAAATGATTCGACAAATAATGTATTAGGGAGACAAATTATTTTTGGGTCGAAGTAATTACTTTGTTTTGTAGCAACATTATTGAATACTAAATTGATTTCTACGATAATTTTTTTCAAATAATTAAAAATATGTCTTTAAAATTATTAATTTAATTATTGTCCTCGTGGTCTTATCATCAGCGCGTTTGCATACTATTCAAAAGGTCTCGGGTTCGATTCGCGACATTGGCTGATATGACGTATTATTTATTTAAACATTTGTTTTTAAACTAAAATTTTCGCAGTTCTAGAACTGGCTTCTACGGGCGTAAGACGGATCATCTTACCTTTATTTGTCAACAACTTGCTTGCTTTTGAATATAAAATAATGACTTGCTTCATCGGTAGTTGCTCTATATTTCAGGTGAAATCATTGCACGTGTTTGTGTCAACTATCCATGAACTATGAGCCTCACATTTATACTGTGTATGTTTTATTGTGTATATAGGCACGTGCTGTAACGGTATATGGGATTAAAAAAAATATTTCTATGTATGATATTATGTATTGTCACTAGAATGTTTTTTTTTTTATGTACGGTCCAAATGAGTTTCTTTAATAACTCCTGGGAGTATTAAATGTACTTTTTGTATTATACGTTTAATTAATAATAATAAAAATCTGTTTTATGGTATGTAAACGCTATATAAAATATGACTAAGTGCAGCATCTCTGTTTAAATCACGTTTGAAGAAACATCTCGTTCCTCTTCCTCGATCTTCCTCCTCATTTGTTTTATCATTGAGTAATATTATAGATTTAAGCTAAATTACATACAAATACAGTTATTTCTACTTTTGTACATCTAAAGCTTTGTTAATTTTTATTTTCAATTGAACATGTTTTGTAACTTGTATTATATAAATAAAACTTTTATTTTATTGGTTGGTTGAAAGAAATTGCCACTTTACAATGAACCTGCCAATGTCCAATTTATATTATGTTCAAAAAGTTAAAAAAGTACTTTTATTATTTTTTAACACTACCTGTAAAATTATTGCTCCAAATAAATAGATAAATAGTTTCTCATTATATGAGGTAGAACGAAATTAAGTTTTTATTTCGTTAAAGATACGAGTAGATAAAAAACGAAAATTCAAAACGTAGAGATTGTCATTTTTGTCACTGGTTGTTTAAGTTCAAGAAGTATGTACAAGATGTACTTTTATATTAACGTATTCATTTATAGATTAATTTAATTTTCATAACTTACATGTTTGTTTTATTTCGATGCATATTTTCTTAGTATTTAAATTATTGTTTTTATTAGATGTATTAATAAATACTTTTTTTGCAAAAAAAATATTTAAGTAATTTATATGGTTAATTTTATTGAAATGCGTATTATATTAATGTTTACATGTGTATGTTTGTCGAGTTCGTAGTGAAATGGTCAGCATGTTTGCCTACCATGCAGAGGTCTCGGGTTTGATTCTCGACATGTTTGAAATGAAAAATTTATCTAAGGAAAAAAGGGTGTTTTCACACCAGAATATTTCAAAGTCCCCGAACTGGTGCCTGAAGCGTAAGACGGATCACCTTACCTTCATGTAACAAAAATGATTTTTTAATTTTTTTGCACCACAACAGGTTAGGAGGCCCAATTACAGTGATGAATTATATCACGGAACACCCAGGCTTGAGATTTTTTTTTTTTTTTTTGTTTTCTAACCGGGAATCGAACCCGGATTCTTCCATGCGTGATACGCTGCGATTGCTGTACCAATGCAGAACCCTTTGCACCATTCGGTGCGGAAAGGGAATGAGGATGATGATGATGTGTATATAAGATGTATTATATATGAATGAATGATCTTTTGCAATAATTAAATTCAAATTTGAATTATTCATATTGATCATTTGATTTAAATATGTATATTATTAGTGTTGACATATTGTAATTCTTCTTGCGGTGCCTTATCAGATCCCCCAGACGTTGGCGATCATTATAGCGAAAGCATTTAAGTCCTTCGCTACTCCGGGGCCAAGACAACAGCTTGTTAGATGTACTCGTTAAGGTGATTCCTGGGAAAAGATGACCAAAGTGATATCCCGTTGCCTTCTCTGGTGGATTTTTCTGTCGGGGTTACCTTTCCTAAGCTGGATGGTTCTGGTTTGGAGGCGCCAGAAACTTGCCTTTCATCCTCTCACGACGTGGACGCTAACGAGTTGGACTAGTCACTTGTGTTACCGGTGGAATACAGCTGGGCATTTGCAGCATTGAATTGAATCACACCCTCCAGTAAAATATGACTCACTGCGACCCTACTGATGGTTCAAACTCCGTAATTGTAATTGATGAAAATATAAAATAAGCGTCTTTTTTTATTTGAACATTTCTGAATACTATGTATTATTTTTCGTTGTTTTTTAACCTAATGCTTAAATAACTAAAGAAACAAAACAATTCAAACAGGGTTTTTTTCTCATTTGTCATCAATGCGAAGCCTTGCTGGGAATCCTAATTGGTTGACAGTACAAGAAAGAGATAGGGGAATTTAACCCACATCGGTTTGGATGATTTGATAATTGAATGAAAATTAATTTGTTTTTCTTTTCTTTTTTAATATTAAGTTCACTGATTGTTTGAATGTTTTTATTTTCTTCTTTAATATTAAGTTCACAGATTGTTTAAATGTTTTCTTTCCTTTTTTAATATTAAGTTCATAGATTGTTAAAATTTGTTTAAATTTTTATTGTTTAAATGTATACTATGTATTGTTACAAGAAATGTACTATTTTTTTTATGTACCGTCCCAAATGAGTTTTCTCGTACAACTCCTGGGAATATAATATCATGATATTCATGTCTTATATGTTTTATTAATAAATAAAAAATAAAAAAAATAATCGAACAGAATTCCTTTATATTTATATCTCTATTGAAATTACAATGTTTTCGGTTTATCCAAATATTTGTAGACAAGGATTGGATTCAACCCCCTAGGGCAGCGGTTCGATTTTTTTTTTGCCTGTGGAACCGTAATTGAACGTTATTATGCAGAAAGCAGCCAGTTCACAATTTTGAAAAAATTAGACGTTGGTGTTATCGGGTGCCGTAAAGTCAATTCTATGTTTTGCTATAAAGAGCCAAGTCACTTTCATACAAAAAAACTGTAATAATATCCTAAAAATAGTGTTGATCACAGAAATCGGCATTACTCAATTTGCAGAAAACACCCACAGCAGTAGAAATTTTTTATGGTATAGATGATGATGGGAAGATTAATGCGTCTAAAAATTTAACTTTTGTAAGGTTCTGCCGGTAAAACAACTTTGTGACTACAAATTGATTGTAGATCACTTTGTCGATCCGGAATATAAAAAAAAGAGTTTCCCAAACTCACAACACACAACACTGGATTAAAAACTAAGGGTTCCCTGGTCGTTCCTCGAATAATAAATTACTTTGGAGAATGAACAAATTGTTTAGTTCTTAAATTGTTCACCGCAAACCATAATTTACATGAAAGATCTCCAATAACAACAAAAGAACTGAAGAAATATCTTCTTAATACTTGGTAATGGTAGTGGTAAATTTTCTGGAGAACACTGGAACTCGTCATTAGTCAGCTGACTTTCATAAGATTCTGGAGTAGACTGTAAAACATCATCAATAGACTCAGGTGGCACAGGGACAGGAAGTTCAGGTCCATGTCATACTGGCCGATCAGCTGAAGTAACGTTAGGATAAATAATTGCTTTCTTTTTTTTAGAGTTACGTCCAGAAACATATATGCTGCAAAATTAATAATCGTTTAAATTGTTATTTTGCTCTCTCCATACCACGTAGAACGCAAATTTGAAAGCTTTCTTCTCTTTCTTGCACCATTTCCTAAGATCCTCGATTTTTACACAAAAATATGCAAAGTTGAGGTTTTTAACAAATTCAGTTATGTTGCTTCGATGTTTTTTTAATTTGAAAGTTACTAAATATGTATATGGCAAAAAGGTTTTGGAGAATTTTTACAACCACGTTTATCCATTTTAGACTGTGAATAAAAAGAACATAGGTTAAATATTGAAGTGTGAGGTTATATTAACTGGAAGAAAACAAGTAACTGTCTAATTTATCAAAACTACCAACCTGATCAGAAAATATTTAAACGATTGAAAATATTTGTTAAACATTTTGGTTTATAAAATTTATTTTGATTGAATATTGTAATGTGAGAAATTGGTGGGAATCAGCACACCAAATTACACAGAAATTAGCTGAAGTTATTGAAAAAGTTTTTATCGTTGGCTTGTGATTATTGCAAAACAGTCGAAAAAATAAATGATTACAGAAATATTTCTAGGTCTAAAACACCCCAAGAAACTTTTCGATATGGCGAGAGTTAATACCGCGATCGTTGAGTTTGTAGGAGAGGATAAAATTGGAATATTTTCGTTATTGAAAATTCGGTTTAATATAAAACAAATAAGACATACCGAAGACTTTAGAAAATTTCACTATAGCCTCCATAGCCAGGAAATTTAAAGAGAAAATTTGCTAGATTTTTAAACCAATAAATTTTTCAGCAAAACGGAAATTTAATTAAATTTAGAAAGAGTTTTAATATAAACGTACTGTATTTTTACAAAATTTATATTTGAAATGCTAACTTTGTAGTTATTCATTATAATTCAAATAAAAAAAATGGATATAAAGTTTATATTTGAAGCACTAACTTTGTGGTTATTTTATTTTTTAAAAAATGGGTTTATCGAGGTAAAATAATTGAGAATTAAATATAAATCCTTTTATATATTTATTGAAACAGTAATTTTATGTTGAAGCATTTGTAGGTTTTAAATGAAGTTTTTTTGTAAAGTAGTATTTTGTGTTTGCGGAGATACGGAGAGGTTATGGGGTTGAAATTAAATAATTTGCTGTAGTTCTTAAATTATTGATTTATTATCTCTACGTGTTAGGCTTAGGTCTGCTAAAATGATAAATTATGATTTAGGAGTATATTCAGTTCTTAATAATATTACACCTCGATAAAGAAGTACGTGGTACTCCGAAACCGGTCGATTGGTAAATAAAAAATGGTGCTTTAAACAACGTATTTTTATTGAAATTTAAAGAGTTTTAAATTTACCATTTTTAGTATCTTTTTCAGTGTTTGAAAATATTTGTAGAGACGGATTGGATTTTAAAATGATTTATTTTTTCAATATTGGCAGCTTCCGTGGTGTAGTGGTAAAGATGCTTGACTCACTCATGGAAGGCACTGGATTCAATTTCGGTGAAAACACAAAAATAAAATAATTGTGATTTTTCTCAAGCCTGGGACTTCGTAACCACTGTAATTGGGCTTCGAAGCCTGTTATAGGAAGAAAAAATATTACAGTCTAATTATAGGTCTAAATATTACTCTTAATTATTATTTACTTATAGAATAATTAATAGTAATTAAAATACAAAACATGTTATACTGTTCATTATGTTTACATGGAATGCATTTAAGCAGAAGAACTTTAAAAGCCGCAAGGAAACAATTCCGCAAGTTTTTTATTGGACTTTACGATTCCATTGTTCGATTTCGCCCTACTTGAGTGAAAGCGTTCCACCCTATAGGTAATTTTCTAATTCACGAAGTCTAAACGCAAACGAAAGCGCAAAGAAGAAAATGAAAAATAAAATAAGTAAGAAATTATTAAATGCGCAATATATAGATATTATAGTTTGGATGCCATATCATAAAATTAAGTTCAAGCAAGCTTTAAAAAAAATAATGAAATACTAATTTTTTTTTTTTTGGCATTTGAATGAATGAATTATTCTAAAAAAAAACTCACAGATTTCAAATGATATCTTGGAGAGGTAATCAATATGATGATTGAATTCAAATTTATCATTAACCCTTAAAAGGCTGTAATAAAAAACATCCTTTGCCCGCGGTGATATAACATTGTGTTACTTTAAGCAAAAGATGGAATATTCTGAAGTTCAGACGGTTGAAAAAAAACATGGAGACATACTTAATAAAACCGGGATGTGGTTCCCTAGTAGTATTGTGGACTCTCGGACCAAAGATCCCAGGTTCAAATCCCACTCTACTACAACTCGATTTCCATTTTTCCGGCACAAGTTATTTACAACTTTTAGAAAAATTTTAATATTTGAGTAAATAATTAGAACTCTTTATAAATGAAGAAAAATGCTGTGAAATTATTTTTCCATAATTAATAAAGATTATAATATAATTTAGGCGTGTTATAGTAAAATTGAACGAATTAATTTTTTTGTTTTTTTCTCTTTCACACACCGACCACAAATTAGCGTCTCTGTCTTCATCGTTATAATTTCAACTCTCGTACTCTTTCTAATACAGTTGAACAGATTTATTGTGGTATTGCCATCACTTTTATTCGTTTATTAATTCTTCGCGTAGAAGGAAAAGCTGTATTTTGTGTTGAAATACAGCATACTTATACAAATTATCCCAAATATTTCATCGATTTAAATTAATTATCAAGGCTTGTTTCCTATGTAGACGCATATTACACCACGGCCACACAAGGGTTTTAAACTGTCCCAAAACCTCTGCACGTCTCAGGATTAATAAAAATGGTGGTGGTAATTGATTTTGATGTTATGTATTTTTCTTGTAAATTTGGTTGGTAAATAAATATTTTTATTACAAAATTAAATAAATAAATAACAGGTCTGTGTTTAGCAATGATCGTATAGTAATACAATATACCGCTGCCGTTAGCGATCCTTAGAATAAGCTCACTTCGATCTCCTGTGATATGCTTTAGTGGAAGAGATTCAATAAGGATCAGAATTGTATTTGCAAAACCATTTATCAACACAGAGCCCGCTAACTTTTGTCCCAGAGCGAATTTAGAAGGGAAAATATTTCTGTACCCAATACGCGGTGTCTAGAAACTTGTACTAACGTCATAACAACGCGGTTAGAAATTAATCATTTCATTTGTAATGTTATATAGAGAGGTGTTTTGGAGGGAGGACTCATCATTATCGTGTCCTTTCCACACCTGATGGTGCATAAGGCACTGCATTGGTATACACAAACCGCAGCGTATCCTGATCATTTTTGTAAGATGGAAGTAAAATTATCATTCTTATGTTTTAGGGAATATAAATTATTGTAATGTATTCTCTTACGATAGTGAAAATCCAAAAGAAGTTTCTGAAATAACTCTAAATGAGAGAGCGCGGGTATTATCCTTGGCTCTACCCGACTGATTTTGTCCAAGGTATGCTTGGCTACAAAAGTTTAGAGACTAGAACGGTTGTGTATTTGACTACACATTTTTATCGATTGTTGTGCGGTATGGTAGATAATCTTGAGATTATGATGAGAATTGGTTTGTGTGTTCCCAATAATTACCTAAGACAGCGTCAGCATAGATTGTTTTGTATATACAGGATCACCCTGCCTGTTGAAAGGGCTACTGCTATGATGAACAACATCGCTCTGGATATTGATCTGTTCCATGTATCCGAGGGGGTTTTCCGGAGCAGGATTCACTACATGAGTTTTTTTCATGTATGTTTGTATTGTGTATGTTATTTTTAAATAAATGAATGAATTGAATTAAATCAAATTAAATGTAAAAATACCAAACAACCTTTCCAATCCTAAACATGAAAATAAATCGTGAGTTTCCGAAAAGGCAACCAGGAATACCCCAGTTTAAATCATATACATGAGACATCATAAAAAATAAAATTATGTCATTATGATTGTCATTTAAACTTGCGGGATCACGCCGCCCTGGAAGGCCGTCAATGACGACCTTTAGAATTTATTCGGTGGAATTAAGGGGCGCTGGATTGACATGGGAATAAATGAGAGTGCTGGCTGGCGATAGGGTCTCTTGGAGGCAACTGGTGGTGTCCACATGCTCCACTTAGGAGCGGATGTGGAAAAGAATAAGAAGAAGAATATTGTCTTAGAAGTGTTTAAAAAAATGTTATATCATATTATGAGTTTTCTGCAAAATTCATACGTTTTATCATAAACTACTGTTGTGGAGGATACTATATGACATCAAGCTGTTTTATCCGTGACACGTTAAACAGCACCGATCCTAAGTCTCGATCGCGTTAGCGGGGTGGTACAGCGAGGAGTTTTGAAGGAGAATGCATGTAAACTATAAAGCACCAAATCTGGATGTTTGCTCGGGGGGAAAGAAAAGACAAATAACAGTTATTATTAAAAAATACAACGGAAAAATATTTTAACAGTTTTGATAGGTTCTTCACATTATGGCGCAGGAAAAAAAATCTATATGTTTTTAAAAAATATATTTTTAAAATGTGCTACCTGGGAGTTCTTAGACCCCTCTAAGGCACGGAAGGATTGAATATTTGATGTCAACAATGTCTGGAATCGAGCCCAGAACCTAACTGTAATAATGTATCTGTCGAAAATACTAAAGTGAGAACATACATATTTTTAATACAGGCATCACTTTTTTTAAAAATAGCAATTTTGTAAAATCAGTTTATTCTTCATCATAATTGAACGTTGTTAAGCAGAAAGCAGCCAGTCCACAATTTTGAAATAATGCGATATTGTCGTTATTAGGTGCAGTAAGGTCAATTCTATGTTCTGCAAAAAACAGCCAGACCGCTTTCACACAAAACCTGTAATAATCACCTTCTGAAAATAGTGTCGATCACAAAAACGGCATTTCGCACTTTGCAGAAAACACCCACAACACTTGAAAATTCAGACGGTACCTCAAAAATCATTAAAACTAGTCAAATTCATAATAGGATTCTTGTTTGTAATATAAAAAATACTATTGTAAAATCCTAACAGTTTATCATTTGTCAAAGTCAAAAACATTTGAACTGTTGTGTAGATTTGATAATTCACTCTTTTCACAAATGTGCTATTATCTCAGTTTTACTTTTCTATGGCTGGCTGCTTTCTGCATAATTTTGTTCAATTGTATCCCTGTCAGCACCCAAAGGTGAATAGGGCACTTATTTGGCATACGAAATGCAGCTGATATTGATCATTTATCAAAAGAATATAAACATTACAATCACTTTTTTGTAAAGGAATGTGAAAAAACTGTACGTTTATTATATTTTTGTGAGTTTATTTAAGAAAATGAATTTAAATATAATGAAAAAATAAAACACAATCATAATCGTCAATCGCTACTTCTGTATATTTTTAATTTTTTTTTCGTAATGGAAAACGTTAAAAATAAACAAATCTACGTGATATTATCACATAAAAAAAAAGCGTTCTTTTCCCACTGTTCCAATGTATATTAAAATACTGTGGTTAATAATTTCTCTGTACGCGGCGATGTAACACTGTGCTACCACAAGCAATGTTATGAATATTCTAAAGTTCAAACACTTGAAAAAAAATTTGAGACATACAGTTTAATAATTCTTTTTCCAAAATTTATAAAAGTAAACATACAGTTTAACCCTGTTATAGCAAAATTATTTTTTATTCGTAAATACGCCTGTCATCTTACATGCGTGCGTCTCCCATCACTCTCGAAAACGGACTTAACCTGTTCCACACAAACACCAGCTATAGAACAACGTCTTTGTCTTCATTTTATGACTTCTGTCTTCGTGCTCTCTTTTCAGATTTATTGCTGTATTGGCGTCACATTTATTCTTTAAAATTCAACATATTTAAAATTTTACTTTCCAAACCCGGTATAAAAAATGTCCATTTGAAGATTACAAAAATACGACATCAAATTTAAAAGAAATGAAAGAGATATATCAAGTCTTGTATATTATGAAGACAAGTGTGACATCACAGCCACAAGAGTTAGTGAAATTTTAGGTTTTAGATATAATATCGTTACTTGAAGATAATTGTTTACTTCAAATTCACAGAGACAAGATACATAGTGTTTCTCAGTCACGAAACGTAAGAACGAGACCTAAAATAATTGGTAAAATCTTAATTCTAAAATAAAAAACAACTACAGCACATTGTACTTACAGAGGAATGGTTTTATTTGATAAAATTAACAAAACAAATAAAAAGTGGAATCAGGAATACAACATATTTAAGAAAAAAGACAAAATTTATATTTACAATTCATTTTACGCAGGACTCATTGAAAAAAACTGTACATTTTTTGGTTAGTTAGGGATATTGTATACTAAAAACAATTACTTAACAAAGAAATTACAAAATTGTAAGACGTCACTCCCCTTAAGGAGATTCTAAATGAAAATATGAAACTAATAAACAGTCTGAATATTTGTTAATTATCTTCGTTTTTTTAAGTTAGTCTTCTTTGTTTATTCTCAAATGTAATTTTTTTTAAATAAATTGTTAAGTGTCCTCGGCACGGGAAACCCCAGTGAGGTCACATTATTTTTATTATTGATTATAGTTTGCTAGCAAAAAATATGAATAAATAAATAAATAGATGTGTTTTAATATTTTTTAATGAAAAATGCCATTATTACGTTTATTTTGAATGGTAATTTTACAAAACCTGGTTTGCGGAAACTTTATACTATATTATATGGAACAAATATCATAACAATAAAATATAGGTCCTTTCAACAAAATGGTGGACAAAACAAAAAATATGATAATTATTTGTAAAGTTTCCGCGAACCAAGTTTTGTGAAATTTCCATTGAAAATAAAGATAAAAATGACATTTAAAAAAAAGGATAAAACCGCCATCTATGAATAATTAGTTTAATATATTAGTTTAGAATCACTAAAACTATTTTTCCTTTTACTTAACGAGAAACGTCAATATAAATGTACTTATTGAATGTATGTAAAATTATATTTCATTGAAGTATTGAACGCATATTTAAAAAAATAAAATAATTTTGTTTTTTTTTTATTTTATCGTTCTCTATTAACTTTTACATACATGATTTTACATATCCTCTTATATTATTGACTTCAATACGGACTTATGCAGTCCATTTTAACACTGGTTAATACAATTTCTTATAATAAATACAGGCAATTATAAAATAAAATACAACTAAATAAAATTAAAGCTAGGACAAAAAAAAATTACCTCCTCAAGACAAGATCGGGTCTATCTTAGTGATTTTTTAAATCTATAAGGACTTACACCAAAAAAGTCCAGATCTTACCTCGAGTAGAAATATTGTGTTTTTTGTTACGTATTTAAATTAAAAACAGTCTGTAAAATACTGTCGAATAAAAAAATTAAAAATTTGTAGTTATTAGCAGCATAAAAAATATTTTTTTATTTAGATTTTAGTTTCTCGCGAAAATGGTTCATCGCATTGGCCACGCCCCTAATACGCCACGAATCTTGACGTCACATTAGCCAAGGCCAAGCATGTCGCGTTTTTAAAAAGACATATTGTGTAACAATTTTATTTTAAAATTATCTATGAAAACATTTCTCCACTATATTCATTATGATTTTATTAATTTTTCTAAATTTATTTCACATGTTTTTATCGGTATTTGTAGGATGTGATATTTCCATTTTATCAATATTCGTACGCTATACACAAAATACTATAGGTATATCTTTTAATAATTAACCTATTTGCTTCACATAAATCTTTTCTAATTTTTCTTTTCTCTATTTCTACTAGGATTTTTTTATATATCTATATGAATAGCTCGGTACATTAAACAAGTTCTGTGATTTTGTTTTTTTACGAAATGGCAGCCTATTATTGTGTAATAGGGTATTTTCAGAAAACTGTAACCTGAGTTTAGGAAATGATTGCCTCATAATCACTGTCTCTTTTTATCTTAGTAAATTTAAATGTGTGTCTTGCTTATTGATCCAGTTAGATAACATCCCTTTCTCTCAAATTAATGTTTTATATATTTGTCTTAGGTTACTTGATCTAACCTTCAAGATACTGTGTAAAAAACACTCTCGAGTGTGTAACGTGTCATGTGTCTCCGTGTCTGAGGTTACCTTAGGTAAAATGAGGTAAGGAAATGATCGTCTGGGAATCACCGTTTCTTCTAATATTATTAAAATTGTATGCGAGTCTTGCCCAGTGATAAAATTAAATTAAATCTCTTCTTATCTTAAATTAAAATACATTTGGTATAAATGTGTCTACTTTTATTTATATTTAACACTTTATATACATAAACAATATATATACATATAAGGGCGGGCATATTGCCTTAAAGTAATTTCTTCTAACTTACCCAAACCGTTCAGTTTGAGAAAATTACAAATAGATGGACATATTGAATCTTACAATTTTATAAAACAATTAAAAACAAAGATTGACAAAATACAAATATATTTAAAAAATAACACTATACTATGAAGAGAAAGGAGGGTATGGGAAGGAAAGAAGAATTATAAAGGAACAATTTAAATATTAGGATAGTTACATTTCAATCTTGACTTAAATGTAAATAAAGAAATACGTAATTTAAAATTGAATGTACCTAAATATATGATATGATTGTTTTCTTATGTGTTTGGGTTTATTTAAAGATTATGAAAAAATATCAAGTTTTTTTTAAGGTTATGATTCGTGGTAATGTTCATAGTAGTTGTCGAGATATTAATTAATTAAGTGCAATTTGCAACGTCGGATACGCCACAGGAACGGGCGCGGGCGGGTTAAAAAAAAGTCACCATAAGGTAATGTCTGATCAGTATTACGCTTCAGGCGCTAGTCCAGGAACAATAAAATAATTCAATCTAAACGTTTAAAAACAATACAGTAATATATAACTATCCTTAAACACAATATTTCACGTCCACCCTCCAAAGAATCGTAATTAGGTCCTTAAGAATCACTATACTAAAAAGCGGACTTATCTTTACTCGGTTTCCTTCTTCGAGATATTTACCTGAAAGCAGAATCAAGTCGAAAACACTCTGGTTTTACTTCTTTTTAGTGCATCGTTACAATGGCGAGCGTTAGCGTTTACGGTGCGGCGCAGGCCAGTTGCCCGCGCGCGGCCGCCTCGCGCGCTTTTCCACGCAATTTAAGGGGAAGTTGACAGTTAGAACTTTTTTTCATCAATCAAACAGTTTTGTTTTATTTGATTGTTTTTAATGGGAGTTGCATTTAGTAGCTATATTGCGTAGTATAAAGTACGTTCATATATAATAAAGTATATTTTTCTGCTTTTACGAAAGTCTTTAATTTATCTTTAAATGTTGAGATCAGGAAAATTATTCTTTATTTAGAAAATCAACTCAAAACCTGAGCTAATACCAGGTAGATTTTTCTGTATCTCTTGCATGACCTGACAGCTATTTGTTTTTAGATGGGGTCCAGTTTCATACGGTTTGCTTTTTTCTTATTTAGTACTTTTTATACTATACAAAACCACTTATTTTAAAATCTACACAAGTAGCACTAAATGTCGTGTCGCGCGCGTCAAGATCAAATTGGTTTGACCTCCCCGCAAACCAAGTGGTCAGACCTTGAAAAGCGCGCGGCGCCCGCGCGCGGGCACCTGGCACCAGGCACCAGGTCCCCTTAAAATATTGATAGTGAAGTTTATAAATTTATGATCAAGTTTATGAGATTAAGTTTATAAACACAGACATTCATGAAAACAAACCAATACAAGAAAACAAAAAAGCGTGGTCGTGTTTTTGTGTCCAAGTTTTTGTTTTGAGAAGTAGCGATAATATCCTCAAAGAAAATAAAGTATAGAGCGTTTCGTAAATACATTTGCCGAATTTATGAGGCGGTTTTGTGAAAAGCTTTTTTTTGTTTTCCCCCAGTTTATACTTCGAGTGGTGAAATGAAATATTCAATATCGTGGAATAAAATATCGTTGTCGTCTGTGGAAATAAGTTGTGAAGACATATTCAATTATTATTTATTGGTCATCCATAAAATTACTTTTGACAAAACGTGAAATGATTTGGAGGACGGAAAATGGAAACCATTAAAAAAATATTTGATGGATTTCTGTATCGATTTATTCAATTTTGTGAACAAAATTAGTATAAATATTAGGTAAACATTTTTACAATGACAAGTATGCTTGCCTGTGTCCGGGCGGATGAAGAATATAGTTCTGTGTATGAATAGAACCAGAATCCTGGATGAGCATTTTTGACTCGATGGCTACTTTCACGTAAAAATCTTGAAATAGATAGTCGAGTGGACTAAAGTCCACCTCGTAGTGTCGTGGTTGGAGTGTTCGCCTACCATGATTGAGATTCTAGGGTCGATCCCTGGGAGGGTCAACATGAAATAATTGTTCATAAGGTGGTTTAACACTGCATTATTTTATTGTCCCTAGATTGGCATCTAAATACTGATCAATTTACTTTCCTATTGCACATAATCGAGATACACTGCATTTTCTTTTATAAATTAGAGCCTTATGAAGCATTGAATTCGGATTAGTTTTTGATGATGACGGTACTTGCTGTTATTAATTTTTATCGAAAATTATAGTTACACTAGTCAGACGTTGTACTCCCCGAACGTTGGCTTGCCTGCTATTAGCTTGGAAAAAGACTTTTCATTGATAAGTAGGTACCTTGGTACTTGTTTGTGATTAACTTCCAAAACTAAAAATTGTTAACATTCAAATATTTAATTTAAGTAGGTACATAGGTAATTGTTTATGGTTGAATTCCAAAACATAAAATAAATATTTTTTAAATATGGCAATATTTTTGCAAACGCAAAACTCCGTTCTTCTCACCAACAGAGGGGTGTACTTAAGTAGGAAAACGATTTTTAAAAATGTATTGAATGTAATATTATTTTAGTATTTCCAATAATCCAGTAAAAAGAAATAAATAGGTAGAAATTATAAGGAATATAAGGAAAGAATTTGATTAAGATCCACAAAAAACAGATGCTGTTAGTAAACATTCAAAAACAAACTTTTTTATGAACAAAAAAACAACATCTATCCATTTTTTTTGTAACTGCATTCTCCTCGAATGCAACCCTGGTAG
The DNA here is from genome assembly GCF_059751315.1 of Micrasema longulum. Lineage (NCBI taxonomy): Eukaryota > Metazoa > Arthropoda > Insecta > Trichoptera > Brachycentridae > Micrasema > Micrasema longulum. The sequence continues at coordinate 925,321 of NW_028277337.1, forward strand.
ATCGATGAATAAAATATTTATGCTCCTTACATCTTTTTTACATATTAGATTGAAGATTTCAATATCTACAAACACGCACAGCGCAAAGATCTATATTTCTCTGAAAACCGCACGTAAATCGGTTATGCCGTTTAGTAGGAGTTCAGTGACATCACACGTACAGAGGAATTATGAATATTAAGATAATTGTTTTAAAACGCAATCAAAAGCGATCCTTAAGGCTTTTAATATTTACATATGCATAACATGTAACATACAACATACATACATAGAATGGTAACTGTTGTACAGTTTGTCAAATAGCCACTTAAACCATCCAAAATCAGGTCTTGAATCCTGTAAACACCTTGACTTACACATTCCCTTTATTAAAAAAAATTCTCAAACTTTTTTATTATTTATAGACAACATTATTTACTGTTAATTTTCAATGTCTCCAGATGATATTCTAAACTGAATTGAAACAATCATATATGTAGTAATTGTGGCGATAATCTGCAAAAAAAAAAAAGGCAATAACTATTTATATTAAATTACGATCATGAAAATATAATACACAATACACCTTAATATATTGGACACGTGACGAACACCAATGATTTTTTTTTTTGCAAAGACCAAGCCCCGATAACAATGGAAAGTTAACAGAGATATGTTTGACAATCTAAAAAGTAAAATCGAAAGTTATATACGAAAACGTTTATATTTGAACTAAAACTTGAAGTATCTTCGTTGGTGATCCATAATTTAAAATGTTAAGATTTATTTTTAGGCACTTTTTATTTTTCATTAAAATTGTTTTATTTTAATCGACGAAAACTATTTACTTTCCATTGAATTATGGACCTTGGGCCTCAATTACGTGAGGCGACATACCTTTGCTTGATTTTCCCTTTCAGGATTTTTATCTGGGAAAACATTCGTCAGTTTTATGGTTTTTTGAGAACATTTTTGTTTATTTTTTTATTTTGTCTTAAAATAGTCCAAGCATTATAATATATGAATGTCCTAATAATAACTCTTAAAATACTGTAAATAATTCTTTTGCGCGCTGTGATATTACATCACGTTACCACAAGTAAAAGACGGAAATTCCTAATGTAACTTAGCCCTGTTACAGCAAAATAAATTTAAAATCATAAATATGCCGGTTATCTCACATACATGCGTCCCCCATTATTGTCAATAACTGACTGAATCTATTTCACACAAACATCGGCCACAGAACAGCGTCTCTGTATTTCTTGTTATGAGTTCTATCTTCATGCTCTCTCTTACACAAATTTATTGCTGTATAGAAATCAAGTTCATTTGATAAATATTTTTTGTATTAAAATTCAGCATAGTTATAAAAAAAATCCTTTCAAATCCGTCGGTGTGAATACGTCCATTTAAATATTAAAAAAAATATATATTCATGATTTAAAAAATTAGAAAGAGAAATCAAGTCTTGCATCGTAAGTAGAGTCTTCTGACATTACAGCCACACAAGAGAAACTTAAATCTATTTATGTTTTAACTGTCTGTTAATTATCAATATTTCTAAACTATGCACACTTGAATATTTTATCTATGTTACATTTTATCACATCACTTAGGTGGCAATGAATAATATTGAAAATAACAATTTCTATTTTGGGAAGAACTAGATGATTTGTTGATAAAGATTCATGCAAAATCACCTTCAACACAATCGTTGAACCACACACTAACCTACAGCTTGCCTACCACATACCGCACACCGCATCTGAGGACATAAGTCTCCTTGGCGGTGCCCACATACATGGAAAATTTGTTCTTTGTAAAATGAAAAAAGTTTCCCGAAGGAACTCTCTGTAATCTGGTAGCCTTAGCATCTTTGTGCTGAAATAAAATAATCTAGAAGTACATAATATACACTTTATTTTATTGAGAAAAGAGCGAAGTGAATTCTTCACTGACTGGGATTCAATTGATTGGACATGGTCAATTTGCCGAAATGATTACAAAACTTTTTAAAGCCTTGAAATTCTTTTTGGATATCACCAGATCTGTATATCCAACAGGGCCTATAACAGGGCCACGGATAGTAGTGAGAAGCTCCATTCGGTTATCATAGAGCGGAAAGGGACAAGACCACATAATGTGTTCAGAAGATTGGTAAGGATATCCGCAGCAGCACAAAGGGGAGTCAACAATATTAGAAATAAATATTTTTTGATTAAATTTACCATGACCTGATAAAACTGCGTAGTCCAGTGATCGGAGATAACCCAAGAAAATTTTGAGCGCTGATGGATTGAAGAAAAAAAAGGAAAGCAACCCTCACTGAAGGGGAACCACACACTAACCACCGAAGCAGCACATTATCCTATCAAACCACGACAAATTTTAAACAAATGCACCATATCAGAAAAAAAACCGTGTTATTTATTTATTTTATTCCGCCTAGACGTGTTTCTACTGTTTTTTTTCTCAGCACACACACGGTCATGTTTTTGCACATGCGCATTCTCATTAATGTATTATGATTTATAGAATCACAAAATTATTTCAAATTTATACTTACATGAAAAAGAAAAGAATAATCGAGCGGTATCATTCCACAGAGAGTCAGTTTAACCTTTTTATGAAGTAATTGATGTGAAAACTGAAAAATCTAAAAAAATATAATTTTTTTAATGTATATTAATTTCTAAAAATAATTGTAAGTCAGTACTGAGGTTTTGCGACAAATATGAGCAGATACTTTCAAATAATATTTTGAGCATTTATTTATTTATACATTTTATCAAAAATACATATTTTTTTTCACTTTGCCCAGCTAACAAGGGTACATACTCCGTTCCAAGCCGTAATATAACATATACTCGTATGGTACATCAATATGGTAAACAGTAAACTCAAACATTCGGAAAATCATCAAGGAGGTTTGTACTCAAATTTCCTATTCAGATCTAAATTTGTTGCCAACAGAGAGAAAACATTTTTTAGAAGGATATATGGGAGCTCTATTAATAATCTGTCTATTATTTTAAATAAAAAATATACATAAAAAAGTTTAAGTTCCAATTACGCACACCGAGGACCTATTACATAATATAAGTTATATGTATAAAATAACAATTAAACAAAGAGCGCTAACAAATTTACCCATTAAATTTATGTATTTTATATTATTTTATATTTTATTGAGCACTGTTGTTAATTAACTCATTAAATTTAACAAGAAAAACGCCTAATTTTTGGCGTTTTACAGTGACTTTAAACTTATTTAAATCAATTTCGGATTCCGTTTCGGCCGAAACTAGAACAGAAGCTGAAATTCGGTCTGGTTTCGGCTGAAAATTTTGTTACGGTCAGTCACTGCAATTAATACTAGTCTGTTTTTAGCAAGTTGAAAGATATTAAAAACAATAATGCCACTAATGAACATAATTATAAGATGATACATTTTTTTAACTTACTACTTCATTTAATTTGAAATCTCTTGAATATATTGAAAGGTAATGTAAGTGGGCTCCTGTAGAGTTCGCCTAAAACCATAAAAGTATTGAAAATTTGATACATTAGATTGCCAACATTTAATAAATAAATATGAGGCAATGATCGAAAAGTAATGTAGTACCTCCTAAATTTAATTTTTTTTTTATTCAAACAAAAATAGGATTCCATCCCCGAAATTTCTCGATTCTTGATTATTTTAGTTTTTTTTGTAAGTTTTTAATTTTTTATATTGTACGTGTATTCTAATACTTATTTATAAGTCTTTATGTACGCTTCCTTCTTACTGAGGTACAAAAAATCGACATTGATTTTAAGGATTGATATTTTTTTTATAAATATGAGCACATATTTTTTTATTACGAAGAAAACATACAGACAATTTTGATAATTTGAAAATATCCACAATTAACTTAAATTTCAAGTTTTAAAAGTGAAAATTCCATATTATTAATATTACACGCTAAGGTGATTTATTCACCATATTTATTATTTATTACTTTTCAACTCCAAAAATAATATTTTAGGGAAAAATAAATATAAAAAGAAAAAAAACGATCATCATCATCATTATCCTTTCGATACCCAATGGTTCATAGGGCACTGTATTTGTTAAAACAATACCTTATATAATTTTTAAAAAAACGTGCTGAAATGAATAAAAAAAACAATATGGCTTCTTTGGCTGATCCTGCGTAAATTGGAATCGTTCCGATTACCTTGCAGAAGTAAACTGGTAAACTTCAGGGTAAACTGTGTTTTTGTAGAAAAAACTTGAGCTTAAGTTCTAATAATTCCAGCCATGTCGCAGTTGGCAGTAGTCGGCATAAACAAGTTCACCCTGAGATGGCTCCTGTAGCCGAACCATTGTAGCCGAGACGTCGGAACGAATCTAACTTACACGGGATCACCAAAAAAATGCGTATTGATATCAGTGGCCTTGAAAACCTACGCACTGTTTAAAAAGAACAGCTAAAAATAATAATATTGATATAAAGGTTTTCGATTCAAATTGGAAAAGAATCCAGTGATCTAGGTAGAATAACTTGTGGAGTTCCGCAGGGGTCAATCCTTGGTTCACTTTTGTTCCTCATATATATTAATGACATTACTAAGTGGGGTCTAAGGGGTACTGTTTAATTGTATGCCGATGATACTGTTATTTTTTACCATAATCGTAACCTGAAGGAACTCAAACATAATGGAGACAGATTTCAATAGTCTAGCTGACTGGATGAGATTAAATAAATTAAGTTTGAATGTTAAAAAAACATGTTACATGATTTTTGGGAACAAACAGTACTTAAATATCAATATTTCTCTCGGAACTGGCTATATTGAAAAGACCAATGTAACTAAATACTTGGAACTATTTATTGACTCCAAACTTTCATGGAGCTACCAATTTGAGCATGTAAAATCAAAAATAGCACCCGTAACTGGCGTATTTTATAGACTTCGAGGCTTGCTTCCTCATTCTGTTTTGTTTGCCGTCTACTACGCTTTGATTCATTCCCACCTATCTTATTTATCATGCACATGGGGTTCTACCAGCAAAAATCAGATCTCGGAAATACAAGTTCTTCAGAACATTCTTGGACTTAAACGGGATTCCCATGTCAAGGATATCTACCGACAAACATAGATACTTCCTTTCAAGGTAATGCCACTGCATGACATAACCGATACTATTTTAAATATCATCAACTTTTCTGCTCACTCAAATTTAAAATACACATTTGGTCATAATATTCATGATAAAAATACGCGCTATTCAAGGAATCTTCACGTGACTAAGTTTCGCTCAACAAAGATTGGCAGTAGGTCCTTGGAAAATATTGGACATTCCGAATAAAATAAACTGCTTGATGAGCTAAGACACGAAAAACTGAATAAAAAATCCAGAAGTATCGCAATCAAAAAATATTTCTTAAATCTTTTTGATATTGATAATAATTAATGTTGTTTATATAAGATAGTGTTTTATGTTTCTTATACAATAATGTTTCCTTTTTATTTCGGATGTATTAATTTGTATGATATTATGTATTGTCAAAAAATTATTTTTTCTTATGTACGGTCCCAAATGAGTTTATAATAACTCCTGGGAGTATAATATGTAAATTTTTGTATTTTATGAATAATAAAAAAAAAAAAAAAATAAAAAATATTTTTTTTTGTTTTTAAAGGGGATGAACAATATTATACATTTAAATACTAATAATACTTCAAATTATTAAGGTCTATCATTGATTTTCATTGATTTAATTCAATTTTTGGAAAAACATTTGGAATTATTGATTGGAGGGTCCTTATAAAATAAAGCATTAAATCAGTGGAACGATGGCTAAATATGATATGTCACTTTTTATGAATTTTGAAGAACAATTCGAAAGATTGATGTGCTCTGAGAAATCGGAATTTTAGTTTAATTGAACGTAGTTAGAAGCCAGTCCACAATTTTGGAAAAACGAGGTATTAGTGTTATCGGGTGCAGTAAGGTCAATTCTATTTTCTGGTAAAAACAACCAGGCTGATTTCATACAAAAAAACTGTTATAATCACTCAATTTTGCAGAAAGCGCCCGCTTCTAGAAACCTATTTCTCTGAAATAAACTAAAGTGGATAAATACCCGAATATAAATAAAAAATTACATATTCAATACATTATGATACAACACACATGCATGAATCAGAGTTTTACTAGGGCTAGCTCTTTTCTGGTTGTATAGGTTTGAATATTCACTCTCTTCACAAAAGTGCTATTATCTCAGTTTTACTTTTCTAAGGCTGACTGTTTTCTGCATAACTACGTTAAATTCTAGTATCAGTAGACATTAGTTTCTCCAGGATTTGTTTAACTATAGTGTTACGGCTATTTTTTTTCAGACTTCTCAACATATCTTAATTAGAGATTCTTACTAGATGTTGAAAATAAAATATAAAAATAAAGAAAAATGAAAAAAATACAAAAGGCAATCATGATGTTTCGCATATATTAATTAAATGTTTTATCTTGTATGCGTGTATGTATGTGTATGTGTATGCGCATGGGTATATGTATGTATTTATTTGTGTATATGTTTGTATGTATACATGTATGTATCAATGTACGGCGGCCTCCGTGGTGTAGTGGTCAAGACGCTTGACTCACGCACGGAAGGTTCCGGGTTCGATTCCCGGTGAGAACGCAAAAATTAAAATGTGATTTTTCTTAAGCCTGGGCTCTATGATGTAATTCACCACTGTAATTAGGCCTCCTGGCCTGTTGTGGTGCAAAAAAAAATGTAAAAAAAAATGTAAAATGGGTATACTAGTAAGTTTATTTTTTATTTGTCTGTTCTTTCTTTTAACTTGTAAATTATTATTATGCATTAAAATGTAATTGTTTAGCTTGGAGCGGGGTATATAACCTTGTTAGTTGGGTAAAGTGTACAAAAAAATGTATTTAATATTACAGAATTTTTTTCTCTTTAGAAATAGAAAAATAGATATACATTTATTTATTTATCTATGTACACACATAAGTTTATTGTACATTATTTGAGTCAAAAGTGCCAATTATATGGGACTATAAGTCGTGTATTGAGATGGGACGAGCAATGATATGACACAGACACATGAGTATATCACCACAAATATAGGATTAGAAACATAAAAAATATTAAAAAAAAAAAAAAAAAACATATATATGGCACATCAATATGGTTAACAGTCAACTCGTGCATCGGAAAATCATCAAGGAGTTTGCCACTTAAATCCCTTCCACTAAGGAAAATCCAGTCCTTAACTCCTTTCTTGAAAATAGTTTTTGTTAATATTTATATAATGTGACGCGGCGAATATTCTCTTACTCTATCAAACGAAGACATATCATATTTTGCCAGATTGTAGATCTTATTGAGACGAATTCAGTGATATATACAACTTAATGTGCCTAAAAAGTGACATATCATACTTAGCCGTCTTTCCACTGAAATATTAATCGAATTTCATTCAAAAGCCGGTGTAAATGAAAATGATTTTAAACGAAATATAATTAGCATTATTGATATATAAAATACTCACTTCTCTCTGTAGGGATTCGGAAAATCTGACGATTAAATAAATCATAGTGAAACTTTCAAAAACATCAATTATAGGTACAACATTTTGAAGAGGATTCTTCAAAAGATTGGCATTTTTACCTTCAAAGTGGAACCCGAAAATTGTCACCAGTATCGCGGACAACACTTGTCCAATTAAATGGAGCACGTTAAACATTGTCTGAATACCAAATATTTGGGACGCTTCATGTGTCAAAGTGTTCAATTCAAAGTGAAGATCGCGAAACAGTATTATCTTAGATGCATCTGTGGATGCGCACTTGTCGATTTGCCTTTGGTAACCGATTTCAATTAAGGAAACTGAACTCAAACTGAGATTATTGATACATTCATTGAGGGTTTGGAAACGGATCTGCAACGCCAATTTCAGCAGTATATCATCAAACATGCAAACAATCAAACACATTTTGATATATTGTCGTAATCCCCAAAAATCAAAACACTTTTTATAAGTTTCACCCAAAAAATTGGCATAAATAAATGTGGAAACGACATTGTAAGAGACAAAAAATAAGCAACTATATTTAATGAACTTCCGCATACTGTTGTTACAAATTTTCTTTCCGGTAAGGCAAAAACAAACATCAAATATTTCTATTGAGTTTCTTAACCTCAGGTATTGTCTATATTTTATCCAGGATAAGACAAATCTTGCCGTTGTCGATGATATTTCAAACAAAGAAAAAACATAATTCATTTGATCATACATCCTGATGTTTCCCGAATTAAAAAATGTTTTTATATACGTGTAGTAAAAAAAAGATATTAAAGGTAATGCGTAAATTATCAAAATTTTATCGAATATTTTCAAGTGACGCATTTTAGAGTCAATTAGTTTAAATTTCAAAGGCGCTGACGTCAAATAAAGACACAAAAATCTTTTTAAAATGTCAATCGGCATAAGTGCCTGACTTAGAGATGTGAACACCATGTTTTCATTATTTTTTCGTAAACAATTTCACAGCGTTTACCAATGACTTGTTTGCCAAGTGTCTGAAATAAGAGTGACACAGCTTTTTAACAAAATACCTTTCTTAAGCTTAATTTATATGGGTCAGAAAATGGTAGAAAATCTTGCACATAACACGATGTGTTCGATTTTTTCAAATTGAAAAATTATTACCAAATGGTAAATGTAAATTTATTTAAAAAAAAAAAAAAATTATTATTCCCTTTCCGCACCTAATGGTGCATAGGGCACTGCATTGGTACACCGATCTCAGCGTATCTTCATCATTTTTGTTACATAAAGATAAAATGATCAGTCTTACGCTTCAGGTACCAGTCCAGGGACAATGAAATATTCAGTGTGGAAACACCTGTTTTAATAAATATTTTAAATCAACCATGTCATGTCGGGAATCGAACCCGAGACCTCTTAAATGTTAAGCAAACGCGCTGAACATTACACCACGAAGTCGGCTATTAAATTTATATTATTATATTTGAATGAAATTAATTTTAAATCATTGTTAAGTTAATTTTTTTGCATTCGAAAAAAATTCATTTGGTCTACAATACAAAGTGTTTGCTTTTACATTAGATTTGTTATTTTATTTGATAATAAGCCTTAAAATGGAATGTGAAGTAGACGAATGCGAGCATTTTTGACACCTCCTTCTGCCCGCGTTCAATTGCGGAAATGAAGGAGATAATGTATTCAAATAAAATAAAACATGCAATGTCAAAGCAAACACAATATTATGTGAAACAAAATATTTTCTTTGGAATGACGTATTGCCTAAACCATTTTGTTTTACATTTAGTACTAATATTAAAATAAAATTAAAAAAATTGACACAACTTACTGACAACACCTAATATATATAATTCTTGAGCCAATTTAATTGTTGTTGTTTTTGGGATGAAATTGCACGCAAACATGCTCAGTTCGTAGATGTTTTCGGTTCCATGACAGATAACGGGCAGTTTCACGATTGTCAAAACAAACTATCTTGTGACGGCACGACTAACTGACAACTTAAAATATGCTTTTTTGCGATTAACAATCAAAATGTGGATTGTGAACCTAATTGAAAATAAGTATTTACAGATAAGAAAAGCAAGATCAATGCGAAAAAGTGCAGTGAAAAAAAAAAAAAAAAGAATAATGTGACACAAGCAAGCAACGCTTATGCGTTGAAAAGTTGACAGTTAACACTATTGCAGGCGCGGGATGCGCGTGAAAATCTTAGTTCAAATATTTATTTAAAAATAGGACAATTTTTTTTTCTGAATTTGATGACATATTTCATCTAATTGATTTATTTATTTGTTTGACGGCTTACGCCTTTACCTAAGCTTAAAATAATAATAAAAAAACAGTTACAATGAAACAAAATACAAAACATCTGTGCACAGGTAAAACAAATATAGATACATAAAATCAGCAGGAAATAAAGAAAAAACAAAAGAAAATTAAACAAGTAATCATAGCATAGGTATGCAGCAAAATAATAATAAATAAAAAGTTTAAATATAAAAAGTATTGAAGAAACAGAGGCGATGTACCATAGTATAAACAGTAAAACAAGTATAACACTCAGTGCATTTTTATAATGTAGAAAAGAAGTGATCAAAAAGTAATGATTTTAATTTGTATAAGGATAAATTAAATACATCTGAATTTCAATGTTTGTTTGCTAACATGTGGAGCCGAAAAACGTTTGAACTAGGCAAATTAACAGAAAAAGTAGTATTTTCTCGCCGTACGCCGTCTTACATAAAAATTCATACAATTGAAAAGTTTGGGACTATTAAAAACATTAATATAACTTTAAATAACTTTAAAAGCAGCATTACATCTGAAATTTTTCTTATATCACTAATACACATTCATTTAAACTGCATTATTTAACATTTTTATTTGAGCTCTTCAATTGGCATGTCTCATTTGAAATTCATAAGTCTTAAATAGTTGTGTTGGAACTTCTCCACTTTGTTTATATGAGTAACATAATGAGGAGACTAAACTGAGGACCCATATTCTTATTGACTTCTTACTAGGGTCATGTTTAATATTTTTAATGCACCATTGTGATATGCTTCGCCACAGTAGCGAGCATTTTGTAGCGCAGCATGGGCGAGGGACACGGCGCGGGCCGGGTGTCCGAGCGCGGGCGCCGCGCGCGATTTGGTCATTTCTTTGGTGTCCCAAACCATTTTATTACAATGGACGCCGACGATTTGTATCTGTAGGTAAATTCTTATATTCGATGACAAACACCGAGAGATAAACATTGTACTAATTACATGAATGAAGATCGGGAAAAAAAGGAGAATTTTTCAAAAAAATGTTTAGTGCAGCCTATTAATTTATTTGAAGAAACGAGTCTTCGACAACCTGGTGAAGTCTGTCCTGCGGAAAATTCTGCAAGGTAAGGCTTTTCTTCACCTCGTATACCTCTGCAAGCTCCCTGATGCTGATTTACTCACAACCGAGGTTTTACCGGGGAGATTGTTCTGTATCCTTTGCATGACACAAAGGCTACTTGTCTTTGAATGGAGTCCAGTTTCCTGCGGTTGATTTTCTTTTTGATTAGTACTTTATATGCCATACAAGTCACATTGATTATAAATCAAACAAGGGTATGCAAATGCTTGAATTTTTTTTGGAAAAAAATTTCAATCAATATAATCGATCAAAAAATTGCATTGTTTATTGGTTAAGAGTCAGTTAAAATACGATTCTTGAATTTGATCACCTCTCTATGCTACCCGTTGTAACAAAATTGAAAAAATCTAGCATAAACTTCTCGGATTCATAAATTTTAACCTGCATTTACCGCGAGAAAATTAAAATTAAAAATTTATCTTATAAAGGTACGTTGACTTTAAATTAGTGATAGAACAATAATACCTGATCTGTTTTTTATTGTATAAAATTGTAAATAATATTTTTGATGTTCCTGGTTTGATCAAATGTTTATATTTAAATGTGCCTAAAAGGCCTAAGAGGCATCATATTTTTTATATGTAATAATACATCTAAGTCAAATTCGCACATTAATTTTCTGTTTCCGAGAGTTCACTCTCTCAGGAACAAACACACTGATAACCAAAAAAATGGATGTATTATCTTTGACTTTATCAAACTTCAAGAAGTAAATAATTTCAAAATTTTTGAATAATAGTTGAGTTACAATTATTTTCATTTGTTTTTTATTCATATGTACATATTTTCAAATTTTTTATATCATATTTTAAAATTCTTTATAACCTTTGTAAGTGTCAAAGCCCTTTGGGCGTTAATAAATAAATGTGAGGGTGGATATCAAAATTGGTTTAATCCAAAATTGGTAAAAAAACTTTTTTTGTGGAAACACGATAAAAAGTTTAGTTTTACATAGAATACTTATTTCAAAAATGGGAAATTCAATATTATACCATAATAATTGTTTTCAGAAGTTTGATTTTATATCAAAATCGGCAACATCCACTCAATAACACCCAATAACACTCAAATAACACAACAACACTCAAAACGATTAATTTTATTTGTTTTTTACTTCGTGAAAGTGACAACCCTGACACAAACATTCAATGACAGATTAGATCAAAACTGGTTAAATCCACGAATTCATTTTATCAAAACTAGTTAAATCCATTCCGATGTATCAAAATGAGTTACATCCAAATTATATATAAGTTGTACACGGAAACTAAGTCTAATCGATCAAATAAAATAAAGTAGAATACTTTTATTACCTACGTCAGACTTACATATAGTCGAAATAACAATTTAGTCGAATAGCATATAGCAATTATCAGTTTCAGAAAGTGTTCTTTGTGAAAAATTCTTAGTCTGAATACATCCATTTTTGATGTTAACCGACACAAATACAACACCGCTTGTTTGCAAAATACACAAGAAGCACAAAACACCGTGTCACGCGCGTCAAGTTGAAACTGGTTTGACTTCCTTACAATCCATGTGGTCACATTGCGCGCGGCGCCCGTGCGCGGTCACTTGACCACGCCGCAAAACGCTCGCTACTATGGCCACGCATGATTACACGACGCAATATTTATTGGGTAAAATCTCGCAAAAGATCCGATACCATTTTCCAACCAATGCAATACGAGCTTTACGTTTAAAATTATTGACATCAAACATGTTTTCTTTCCATAGAATTTTGTATCCAATTATTATATCATTTGTGAAATATCAGCTGTCAAACATCGGTTTATTCAGCTTATTTATAAATATATTACACATGTTTATTTGTAAAAAAACTGAGATGAGAATCAAAAATAAATCATCATATTTAAGGTGTGCATTTGTAAACCAAATGCAGCTAGTTTTAATAATTTAATACACGAAGGTAAGAAGAAATGATCAGTTTAACGCTTCAGGTTCCAATCCAGGAGGAATGAAATATTGCAGTTGAAGCGACGTTCAAATTAATATTTCACGTCCATTCTGACAGGAATTGAATCCAGGAACTCAATGATGACAGGCGAAAGCACCAACCACTATACAACGAGTTAGACCTATATTCACTCGAATCCCGTATTCAGGATATTTACCTGAGCAGACATCGAGTCAAAAACACCTGTCCAAGACTGAGATTCTATTTTACATACTGAACTGTGTTCTCCATCCACCTGGACACAGACACATTATCTGTGAATCGGCAGCTGAAACGTAATGATCGAGATACGCTTCGGTTGTTGTACCAATGCACCAGGGGCAAATCGTCAAAATAAGCGGTTATGCACAGCTTACTATTGAATTTGACTTTCGATAATAATGTTTTACAGTAAACCATGTTTATGGGAAAATAAATAAAATAATTGTTATTTATTATAAATCACCAACACCGTTAGTATCTTCCTACAAAAAAATATCAATGAAGTGCGCCCAGGGCCCAGCTCGTTCAAACAAGTCGATTACCCCAGCCTAATTCTCCCTACAAAAAAGTACACTTTATTTTACATCTTTAACCCAGTCAGGTTTTTTAGTACTAAAACAAGCTTGCAGATGACAAATATAATTTGAAGTCTCTCTATTTGGAAACTTGTATTTAGAACATTATTTCCGAAGGACTATTTTTCTTTGATAGGATACCGTTGACAAAATATGTATTACATAGGACATGTGGCGTTTGCAGTAGCCGTTTTTGGCATTATTCATTTTAAAAGTAGTCGGAGACAGTTACTGCTGAATGTCACTGTGGTATTATTTAATAAACTTTTGTACAAGTTTGTATTGAAATAGCGTAGAATAAAGCTACGTTTATCGTGTGGTTTAATTATAATTATTAATTAATAATTTAAGCGAAAATTAAATACTTCTTTACATTATAGAATATGTATAGGTGTTTTTTCATCTAAACTGCAGAACCTACATCTAGAAGTTTCGGAAAGGTTCATTCTAGCAAGGTGTTTTTTTAATCTTCAGTGCCCTGGGCGAGCTTTAGTGATAACCCTCATTTGATTTCGGCGGAGCTTTATTAGGTCGAAAAGTAAACCTTTGCTGGTACCCTTTTATCAGTTTCTTTGCATGGTGCTGATTAGGTACTTTTTACCAGAGCATGACGTTCTGCTTCCTGGCCCATGACCTAAGCTCGATTAGAGGAGCACATTTGGGCAACCCACAGTAAGCCTCTTGGACATTAAAATATACTTATAAATACTCGTATAAAAGAACCTTCATTATGTGAATAGCCTGTTTTGGTTTTCATTAATATGAAATTATCGATGAGTTTCCAGTATTAAACTAACATTTACCCACTACCCCCTAAATGTATTTTTTTTGTTCAATTATCTTGGAAAGTAAAGCCCTTATATAAAATTTTATTAAACAGAAATGTAGGTCACGTGAACTGCCGTCAGATGCCACTACTAGTTCAAAACATAAACATCATGAGGGAGTTTAGTGCTACGGGAAATTGGATGTAAAAAAATGTTTTCTTGCAAGCGATAAAAATTGGAGTATTAAATTTTAATGTGAAGTTTTATAAAAATGCTTAACTTCACAAACATCAACAGATGAAAGAATTGAAGGAATATAGATGTTCAAATATAGGCAGAATGGTGAATGTTACACAGTGTGTAAAGTGGCCACTTAAACCAGCCATTGACAGGTCATAAGCCCTGTAGATGCCTAGACTTCTATATTATAGACTTCTATATTACCTTATCTTAAATGTTCTCCATCTCTGTTGTAAAATGTTAATATAAACAGCTCCCCAGGGAGTTGAATCCAGTCCTTTTCTACAAAAATTTGGACAAACTCAAAATATTGTTTATAAAAATGCATGAAAAAACAAGTAAAAATGATTTTAATGGAAATTAACTACTTAGAAACAAGGAACTAGTTCTACCGAATAAGCCAATGATAGTTTTGTAATAGATTTCCAGTGTACGGGAAGCCAACTTGCCTAACAGCAGAACTAACCGAAGAGAACTTGTGACGTCACATGCGGAGTAATTTCAAAATTAAGAAACTTTGAAAAATCATAGCGCTGATGATCCGATACGATATAGCTTTTACTCGCGGCTTCGCTCACGTGATATTAGGGAGAAAACAGTTGGGTAAATCAGTCGTTCAGCAATTTAAAAAAAAACCGATTAAATGTTTTTGTTTTTCGAGAAGGAAAGTAGCTTGTATCAATTGCCGGTCCCCCAACTATTGCAATGAAAAAAATACGATCATCCGTGAGTCCATGGCGACGTCGCATCGTTATTCTGTTCACAAATCCAAATACCACTACGCAAGTCTTTTATAGGAAATTTATGAATTTATTTCAAATGTATTTAAATGCAATTGACATTCCCCTTTTCCATAATTTTCAAGTAGCGTTCTTTATTGCTGATTTATAATACATTTTTTAATTACATTTTTTTTTAATTCGGGATGAAAAATAAGTATCCTATTTTACTTTCCATCTCTCCGGCTACCCTTAGGCAAAAAAATAATGACAATCGGTCGCTCCGTTGAGACGTGAAGGAAGCACAAACAAACACACTTTAGTATTTATAATAATATTATTTTGGATCTTTACTTAAATTTATATCTCCATTTAAATATTCATAAAAAAAGGAAAAAGTGTAAAAGAAAACTATCATTGTGGATAAAAACAATTTTGATTAAAAGAAGATTTTTAATGAAAATAACTGCAAAAAACAAGATTTTTTTCTTTAAGGGAAAGCTAAGCCTAGTTAGACAGTTAAGTTGACCCACCAGCAAAAACAAAAAAGAATTGTATGTACACTTACTACACATTAAACATCCTGTATATAATAACAAAAATGTAAATCGCTGTAAAAAAAAAATCTAACCATAAAATAAATAAATAACATTTAGCAAGCCAAAGAATCCTAGATAGGGGCGAATTCCCCTACAAAAATTACATGATAATTCTATATTATTATTACAGAAATCACCTTCGTGGAATTTCACGTAGGATACAAATAAAATAATATTATTTTATGGCCGAATTGTATAAATTACTGGGTTTTATGTAAAATGGTTTCATTTTCCGCAAAATTTTGAGAGCGAAAGAACAATATATATTTTTTTCTTTTCGTAATTATAAACTATGGAAATCTGAGGCCTTTAATCTTCTTGACTAGTTAAACTTATTTTACGAAATGTGTAGAAAACACGATTTTGCCAATGTTTGAAAAAAAAAATTTTTTTATTTGTTTATTTTTTTATATTTGAAGGGAAAAATCTGTAAGCTATATCGATGCGGACAAGATTAATCTGAATTAATTTTATTTCAACAACTAAGCACTACCTGAAATCATTTTTTTTGTAATATAATTACTCTTTTTTATTACTCGTATTAGTTTGTTTTTACCTAACCAAATAATTATTATTTTATTACGTTCTTATGAATTTTTTTTTTTTACTAAATATATAAACGAATTTATATTTTTAACGAATACAACGTGCGTTATAGACCGTCTTGTTATTACAAAAGTTCAATATGAAAACGTTTGATCAATCTTTACTATCGATTAATGTAGTTAAACGTTTGATGGGTTTTTGCATCAACTCAATTAAAATCAATGAAAAAATGAATAAAATACAGTTGACATGGAAAAAATTCAGTTTGATATGGGTTACGTATGCAGTGTTTAAAATGTACTGGTTCATTTTTAAATACATGGAAATTTATCATCTCTGGCAATCTTCTGTGAGCAACAGCATTGAAAAAATTATGCTGACAATTGATTGCATTGTAAAAATATTGACAATTTTAATGATTGTAATATTTTCTTGGCTAAATACAAACAGGCATTCTAAAATGATTGAATCGTTTGAAAAATTTGATCAACAATTTTCTCTAACGGGGAAACGATTTGAAAATTCCCACCAAAAGAAATTCGTTAAAGCAAGTGTGCTTGCCATGATTTTTTACTGGTTTTTACATTGTATTTGTTACAACATAATCCAAAACTGTAAATTTCCTTACGTGAAGTGTATTTATAGCTGGAGTATTAGATTTTATTCTGGTCATATTGTTTTAGTGTCAATTGCAGAAGAAATTTGTTTTTTACATGCGTTGAATGCAAGATTTAAAAAACTAAACGACTTGTTACTTAAAAATTATAGTTCAGATAAAAAAATCATTAAAAACTCTTGTAAAATCAAAATGAAAACATATTCAAGATATGCGGGTAAAAATGTCGCCAAAATGGCCGTAATAAGGGACCTTCACTATTGTCTTTGTACAATAACTTCTGAATTGAAATTTAATATAAATGTTCAAACATCTATGAGTGTTTTGTTTTGTTTTATGCAGATTTTTGTTTGTTTTTATTTCTGTGCTTATGGTTATTCACCAAATGGAATATTACTTACTATAGTGAGCGATCCCATGGCTTTCGCTTTGTTTGTATTGAGAGGATTTGAAAGCTTAGTTATATTGTACATGCTTATAAGATTCAGTGTATCTTTACAAACTGAGGTGAGTTATTTAAAAAAAATATATATGTAGACCATTTTAAAAAGATCATATGGAAATTTGAACATTTAATATTTGCATTTTTTTGTGCACACATTGTTTATTAAAACAAAAAATCCCGCATTGGCATGGTATTCTAAATCTAGAATAAATGATAAAATCCTGCCTAACTAGGGTTATTTACCCCGTTCTAAGACAGTCAAAAAAATATAAAAAACAGTAATCAATATATAGAAACAGTTATAAAGATACAAGGACAAAGTGAAAAACAAAGCAAAAAATGGAGTAAAAACATGGTTAAAGATTTAGTAAAAACATAGTAAAAATGTAGTAAAAACATAGTAAAAACCATTAAAAATATATAAATATGTCCATAAAAATATTTTGAAACTCAGTAAAATGCGAAATAAAAACAGTTTACATAGTAAGAAACATATTTAAAGTCATAGTAAAAAAAAAAATGTATGTGTATAGAAAAAAGTATACTTAAAAAAAAAAACAGCAAAATACCGAGTAGAAAAAGAAAAAAAAAACATAAATAAAAAATAGTAAAAGATGTAATAAAAAAAAATTACATAGTCAAACAAATCAAAAAGTCACGAGGATCTTAAAAAATTAAATCAGTAATAAACTAAAAATATATATGAACAATTTTAATTAAAACACGTGTTGGCCATCTAACAGCCACCATCAACCCCTCAGACTCTCTGCGACCAATTTTTCCAAGGAAAGTAGTCAAGAAAGTACTATGGTCATACATGCACTAAGTATAACAATGTAGGTAACAAATTGGTACACGTTTTTCAGGGCCATGCTGTGAAACTGTGTACATAATTGTGGACGAAGAACTAAAACTTAAAAAAAATTGTAGTAAACATGGACACAATACGAGAATATCAGAAAACTGTCATATGCAACCTTCTAAAACGAGACAAGGACAGTCGAGACTAATAAACCAGGGACTGCAGTTATACAATAAACTACCAGACAAAACTAAACAAAAGACTTTACAAAACAACATTTACAAAAGATGCTGAAATTTTTATCATTAACAATAGAATTTGAATTTAAAAAAGAAAAAAAAAAAAAAAAAAATGAAATACATTTTACATTTCTACATTTTTTTTTGCACCACAACAAGCCAGGAGGCCTAATTACAGTGGTGAATTACATCACAGAGCACCCAGGCTTGAGAAAAATCACATTTTTAATTTTTGTGTTCTCACCGGGAATCGAACCCGGAACCTTCCGTGCGTGAGTCAAGCGTCTTGACCACTACACCACGTAGGCCGCGGAGGTAAAGCTAGGGTTTCCTAGGACAGCGGTGCCCGTATTTTAACGGCCGTAGTGAACGGTGATGCAGTAGACAGCCGTCGTAACGTCGACTAGAGAGTGGTTTCTTAGGAAAACGGTGTTAAATGGTGTTGATAACACCGTTTTCCTAGAAAACCACACTCTAGTCACCGTTACGACGGCTGTCCACTGCATCACCGTTCACTACGGCCGTTAAAATACGGGCACCGCTGTCCTAGGAAACCCTAGCTTTATACGTAAAGTTTTTTTAAAAAAAATGCGTTTAACGATTTGTATATATAATGCTGACATTTCTATGTATACCGTATATGGACAGTAATTACACTAACATGCAAATAGTTGCATACAAATATTTATTAAATTGTTTGGTCCTAAAGTTAATGCTTGAAATCTTAAATTATGAATATATAATAATATGAAAATCTCAGTTTTTGTGATAACACAAAAATTAAATTATTCCAACATTCGGATTAAAATTTAAAACGATTTTTTTTCCAGGCAAAAAACACTGGAAAAAACATTCACCTCATGGCATTGGATTCCGCAGATAAAGATTTGGGGAATTCCGTAAGACTTTTTTTCAATTTTAGTTTAATTTTTGTTTGATTTTCGTTCATTATTCATTTATTTATTTACGCACTTATTTAGCCCATTAAGCAATGGCAAACACTTTTCCTTATAATACACACAGGTACAAATAAAATTAAATTCAACGAAATAAAATAAAAGCCAGATCCATTTAAAAAAAATATATAATGCAATTTTGTGAAGCCTAAACTCTAACAATAATATATACCTTTGTAAAAATTATTTATTAATATACACGGCACGCAATGCCTTTTTCCTAACAATAATAAATATTTAATAGAACACTTCAATATAATGCGGAAAAGAAAAAAAAATGTTTCATAAATACTATAACACTGAAGTTATATGTAAAGAACATGCTTAAATATAGATTATAAAAAATATAATAATAAACAGTTTAAATAATCTGCACATATAAAATTAAATATTTCAAAATGAAAATAACTTTTATTTATTTATAAAATAGTTCCAAATTATAGGTTTATTTAATACAAAAAGCGAAAATTTTCATCATAATTCCCATTCCACACCTAATGGTGCATATGGCACTGCATTACATTATTTCTTACATGAAGGTAAGATGATAAGTCTTACGCTTCGGGTACCAGTCTAGGGACTATGAAATATTTTAGTGTAAAAACCCTTTTTTAAATAAATATTTCATGTCAACCATGTTATAGATAAAAAAAAATTATAAAAAATATTTTTCATGTTATTAAAAAGAAGGACAAACATATTATTTTACTCCACAGAACTTCATAGCAACAATAACAACAACAAGCCATCACACCGTTTCCCCGTAAGGAAGGGCAGGATAAAACGCCACATCTATTCTATTATATTATACATCTATTATATTCCTTTTGACATGCCATGTCTTTCTCTGTCTTCCTCTATTTATGTATCCATCATCATTCACATTGTAAATATTTTTAACCGTTCTTTTGCTGTCCATTTGTTTTCATGTCCAAACCAGCGCAGAGCTCCTTTTTTGATTTTGTCGATAATGCCTATCTCAGACTACATAATGTACAGATCTCGACGTTTGTGCATCGTACACAGTATTACCACACATTCATATAAGAGATTGAATTTCGACAGCACTTTCATCCCTATTTTTCCAAGTCTGTACTTCGCTCCCATACATCAGAGTCGGGACCAGGACTCCATTGTGAACTGCTAATTTTGCCCTAATTAATTAAAAATTGTTTAAAAAAAACGGATATTTTCCTATTTCACTAACCAGGAAAAGCGTTTAGTAACCTCATTAGCTCGAGACTTATAGAATTTTTACGATTTTTGGCCTTATAGTGTATGTTTTTTGTGCTATATAAGGGTTTAGTAACGTTGTAAATAAGAAAGTAGACTCCTTTAACCTACTTTTCAAAATTAATTTTAATGTCTCCTTTCGCGTGACTAGAAATAAGTATTTATTCCATCTGCCAGTCTGTAGCACTAACTATGCACAGCTTTCTTTCTTCTATCATTCTTGCTCTTACTATGTTTTTTTTTCATCTATTGATATATTTAATACGCTCCTTAATTTATTTAAATATAAATTAAGACTGATTCTTTCTGGCTGCGATACGATCCCACTTGCAATTTAATGATGCTCACATTTACACACACCTGAACACTTACTCCCACATACACACACACACACCTTTACATTTACTCTCATACAAATACACATAAACACACACTTTTGTTGTACCACAATTTAATATGTATGATTTTTATTTAGAAACTTCGCTGGTCTGTCCTTAAACCGTATTTTTTAAATGTTATTATGTATTTCATTGTCGACTGTTTGTTTCGTAAAATAAATACATACATAAAAGAGAGCACAAGATGGAACTTACAACAAAGAAGACAGAGACGCTGTTCTTTGGCTGGTGTTTATGTGAAAAAGATAAAGTCGGTTATTGTCAGTGATAGGGAACGCACGCATGTAATATGATCGGAGTATTTATGATTTTAAATTTATTTTGCTATTACAGGGCTCAATTATATTACAGAAAAAACGAATTATTTAATAGTATGTCTCCATTATTTTTTTTAATGTCTAAACATTAGAAAATTCCGTTTTTTGCTTGTGGTAACACGGTGTTACATCACCACGCGAAAATGAATTATTTACCAGTCTTTTATAGGTTAATATTGCTGTCTGATATAAACTACTGCATATTCCTTGAATAGAAAATCACTCTGATATCCTAAGTCTTTTTTAATATGGTTATTATTAATATTTTTTGTGTTTTTTTACAGGTGTTGCATTTTTCTTACCAACTGTTGCACAAAAATGTCAACATAACAGCATGCGGGATGTTTTCAATTAACTATGGTTTAATATTTCAGGTAAACTGTATAAAATATTAAAATAAAAATATATTCTAATATAAAAACAAAGAACGTTGTGTAAGTTGAGGCGAACACAGTACTCACACATATATGCATACTTCTCTGCTGAGGCTAAAAGTCGTATCTGCTAACTTGCAAATTTCACATTTATTTATTATAAATTTATTGCATAAATACATTTTATTTTATTTTATTGAAATAAACGGCACTTAGTGCCTTTTACATATTAGTTACAAATACAATTAAATATGCATACATGTAAGCATAAGTAATACAGAGCATTTAAAACAATATTATTAATTAAGAAAGTCTAAGAAATATAAACTTTACAAAAGAATAAAATATTACCAGTTATAGAATTATCGATAAAAAAAGATAATTTGGTATTTGAAATACTTTGAACAAGTTAAAAAATAACTAAGAAAACAATTTTGAATAACATTAAAAAAATATATATGTATTATTATTGAAAACTAATATTTAGGTAAATAGTATATGTTTATGTATAAAAATATATAATGATGTAAAAAAAATAATAAAGAGAAATATTTTTTACTTACAAATTAATTCAAGAAAAGAAACGAAAAAAGAAAAAAAAAACACTAATAAAGAAGTTTAAAACAAATTTTTAACAATAGTAACAAATAGTTACCTAGAACTATTACCAATGAAATAAAGAAGAAGAGCCGTTCTATATGTACTATTGATGACTGCATTTTTACCATATGATGTCGAAGTATTGTTGCCACAGTATTGGTAGGTTCGAGTTGTCCTTTTGGGTATATTAAAAACTAATTAGTGATAAAAGTGCAGGGGTGTCAAACATAGAATGGATTATTTTATATAACTTTAATAAATCAGTTATAACTCTCCTATCACTTAGTCTTAATAATTTCAAAATAAACAGTAACAAATTATAATTTAAGAATTCAATACCAACAACTTATTTAAAATGTATAAATCCTAAAAACTTATATTGGATCTTTTCAATACAATATTGGTGCCTAGAATAATGAGGAGCTCAGATTGTAGAGTTGTACTCCAAAATGCTTCTTACAAGTGACGTGTACATTATTTTAAGTGCACCAATATCATTGAAATATTTAGTGGTTCTGATAATGAAACCCAACATTCTTAGAGATCTATTACTAAATGTGACCAATAAATGATAATTTGGTATTGAAATAATTTGGTATTCAATATCAGATAATCTATATAAAACTAAATCAAAAAAATAAAAAAATTTCAGGCTTTGCCTAGTGTGAAGGTGATATAATTCAATAAGATAAATCTCACCCGCATAAATAAAGGTTTTAGCTCTTTAACTTCACAAACATCAGCAGATGAAAGAATTGAAGGAAAATAGATGTTCAAATATGGGCAGAACAGTGAATGTTACACAGTGTGTAAAGTGGCCACCTAAACCAGCCAATGACAGGTCATAAGCACTGTAGATGCCTAGACTTCTATATTAACTTCTCTAAAATGTTCATCTGTTGATGTTTGTGAAGTTAAAAAGCTGAAACCTTTATTTATGCGGGCGAGATGTACGTGAAATAATTAAATGAGATGAAGTACTATAAAATATTCTTTTGTATGGCACCTTTAAAAAAAAAATCATGTCAACCATGACGGGATTCAAACTCGAGACTTCTTGCATGAGAGGCAAACGTGCAGACTACTACACCACGGAAGGATGATTTTTATGCTGTTGCATTACATAATATATTATTTTATTTGATTACAAATATTCAAATTGGTATGTCAGGTGGACAAAAGTGAGCATTTTCGACACCTCCTTCTGTGTCGATAGATGTTATAAGCTATTGACTAATTTGTTGGAGTTAAAATTAATTGTTTCTGATTTCAGTTTTGGGTATTTTTATTTTTTTGACAATTATGTTTCTTTTTTTCAGATTTTTGCAGGCATAGCATCTTTCATGGTTATATCAATTCAATTTAATGCTTCTTCGAATTCGTAATACCTTCAATAAAAAAAATCAATAAATCATTAGTTCTACGAGTATTATGTTATTTTTATTTCAAATGGCATTAAAAAATATATGTAAACTTGTTTCTTTTTCTCCTTTGGCCATTTTCTTTCCCTGTTTATTTATTTATTTCATTTCACAAAAAAAAATCTTTTGTAAATGAACACCTCACTGGGCGTAACCCCATGTCGAGGCATTCATTTACATTATGTTTTTAATATTATGTTTTAGTTACAAGAGTTTGTATCTATAATATATGTAAAGATATTCTTTTTAACGCTTATATACAGGTGCGATTGACGACTTGAGAGAGACGATGAGTCACAGAGAAGGTGTAAAGATACACGGCCAAAAGGTGGATATGATAAGGTTTGCTGACGATATTGCTATGGTTGCTGAAAGTGAAGAAGAACTGCAAGAGGCCTTAACAACTATGGAAAGCATTCTTTAAAATAACTACAGTATGAAAATAAATAAAGACAAAACAAAGCTACTAACTGTAGGCCGAATGCAACACCAGATGAGAGTAGTGATGTCGGGAATACCACTAAAGAACACCAAGGAGTTTGTCTACCTCGGGAGCAAAATAACGTGGGACGGTCGGTCTAAGAGCGAGGTCGACAGCCGTTTACATCAAGCTAGACTTGCATTTAATAAAAGGTCAAAAATAATAGAATCAAATAATATAGACCTAAAACTAAGAATACTCATAATCAAGACCTATGTATGGAGTATCTTGATGTATGGCTGCGAGACATGGTGCCTATCCGAAAGAGATAAACGGAGACTTGAGGCTCTTGAGATGTGGTCCTATAGAATACTACTAGGAATTTCCTGGAGAGACCACATTACAAATGAGGAGGTTCTCCAAAGAATCGAAGGTGGAAGGCACCTGCTCAGGACCTTGTCCGAAAGACGAGCGAGATGGATCGGCCATGTAATACGTCAAGAAGGCCTCCTGCATGTCATATTGGAGGGGATGACCGAGGGGACAAATTCTAGGGGACGCCCACGTCGAAAGTATCAGGAGGACCTATTAGAGGACGTGTGCTGCTCATCATATGTTGACTTTAAAAGAGCCGCACAAGACAGGGAGGAATGGAGGAGAAGAATGAATGTAATTGCTGCCAGCCAATCCCAGTATTGAGACCAGAGAAGAAGATACACACACATAAATGTATGTATAGATGTTCATATACCTATATAAATAAGTAGTAAAAGCAATAATAATAATAACAAAAAATCATAATAGTAGTAATGTAATAATACACTTAGGTACTGTGCAGATATTGAGTCGAGAAGCATGCCACCGTCGGCGTCGGTCGCGAGCCATTTGGCTCCTCTACACCGGCCAGCTGCCGGTCCTCCAACATCCGCACAAACACTTTAATACGTATACGACAACGTTTTATATGATACTCAAAACACTGTATGGATATAAATAAATAGTTAAAAATTATTATATGTGAAGCATATGGCCACCAGCAGTCTCTATTAAACTATGGTTGTATTAAATAAATACATACATATATCTGTACATTAGAGGACAAAACATTCCAAGGTTGTTAAATGATCTCCTTCGAACCATCATTAATATGAAAGAACTAAAGTTAAAAAAAAAAAACAATGAAATATCTAAATAAATAGGTGCAAAGGTTTTCACGATCACTGTTATCAATACGTTTCTTTTTTGGGTGATAGCGTGAGTGTTGGATATTTTCCCACGTTTCGGCTACCATTGCAGGAGCCATCTTCAGGGTAAACTGGGGCCACTTTCAAGAATAATAAATAAATATGTATAATAAATCATTGTAGACAGAGCTGGCAGTCTCCCAAAGACAAGACAGATGCAAGACCTTGAACTGATAGATGACTTTGTGTACCTCGGCTCGCTTATCTCCAACAACGGCAGTTGCAGACCTGAGATTGGTCGCAGGATTCAAATGGTCAAAAAAGCAATGAACTTTTAAAAGAAGATTTGGCGAGATCGAGGTACATATATCAATAAACACAAAAAATTGGTTGATGGAAGTTCTTGTATTCTCCGTTTTCCTTTATGGGGCTGAAACTTGGACAATGCGTGCATACGAGAGGAAAAGGATCGATGCATTCGAGATGTGGTAGTGAAGAAGGCTGCTGCGTGTGTCTTGGACAGCCAGAAGGACGAATGCATCAATATTGGAAGAGTTCCATATTACATTTCGTCTATCAGTAGTGTGTTTGACAAGGATACATACAGACATAGGATATTGTTAGACGTGAGCCAGGCAATCTAGAAAAGGCAATAATGTCTGGCTGAGTTGAAAATAGGAGAAACCGGGGTAGAATCCCATATAGATGGACTGACCAAATAAAGGTGGCTACGGGGCTAAAATTTGATGAGTCATTTCGTCGGGCTGAGGACAGACTGGAGTAGAACAGACTAATCAGAAGTGTTTACGGTAATCACGATCCTCAGCATTGAGGGACCGACTTGGATGAAGAAGAAAGTATAATATACAATAAATAAATAATTTAAAAAAATCTGTCCAAAAAAAAAATGTGTCCCACCGAAAACTCTTTGAACTAAAGTGGGTAACAAATTGTGATATGTATTTAAAAAATATCAAAAAACGCGGTTCCGAAAATATATTTTACAAATGATTTACATATTAACATATTTTTATATTTTGTCCATCAGGATCTCCAAAAATGACAAGATATCTAGTACCCTGAGACAAATATATAAAACATTCGTTTCAAAGAAAGAAATGTTATCTAATTAGATCACTAAGAAAGATACATATATAATTTAAATAAGATAAGAAGAGACGGTGATTATCAAGCGATCATTTCCTAACCTCAGGTTACCACACAGTGACTCCAGGGAGTTTTTTAAAACAGTATAGGTCCTTTTGGCCTCTGTCTATATATCTTCCTCCCCCCTCTTTAATTTGCATAGAGTTTGTTTCCTTAGGAATATTTATAATAACTTTCCTCTATGCGCAGTTGACAGAGAGTCTCCCAGGACAACAGCTACGGGTGGATGGTTGGCATAAGGACCTCCCCTCAATGTATATATCGAGAGGGTATACTTAACTTCTGTACTTACCTTGGTATGTTCTACCTATTTGTCATATCGACATCATATGATCGAAACAAGCCAATGAATGACCGCAAACAATAATTATTCCGCGTTCCTTACGTCATTGACATTAAAAATACTTCTCATTTATATTTTAAATAGGCTTCTGTGATAGAAAGTGCCCACTTCAAAGCGATTATAAACTCCAATAAATCGCAATTCAAGCAAAAAAGCTCGCTTAAATATGATTTTTATATGACTTTTAACCATTGCTAAAATGATATGCTTAACGGTCGTCTGCATTTATCTACTGAAGTAGTACTAAGCGATTACAAGGCCGACTCTCGATACGTTCTCTCAGAAAGATAGTAAAACAGATGGAAATAATATAACTAAATTATTTTTTAACAGTGGTAACTTTCTAACGCCTAGGTTCTCTTATATGTTAATAGGACAGAACCTAGTGACATTATTTTCGCATCTAGGCGTTCGTTTCATTCAACTGACAGTTATGTCGGAATTTAATTCGACTTCAAAATTTACTTTTTTTCCTCTCATATTTTTAATAGGCTTTTAAGAATAAAAGTGTCTACATCAGAACGATGAAAATTTCAATAAATCATAATTAAAGGAAAAATTGCTCGGTGGAACAAATTTTTTCACACTTTTAATGCGTAGATAAACGTATCGAAAGATTCTGGACCTGTCGGTATAAACCAATGTACTTACATCAAAACTTGGGGTCTTTATAGTCGATCGGGAGACTTTTATCTTCAATTATGTCGTCATACTGAAGCCATGTCATTTTAGAGCGTAGATATGTGTACTGTGACGTACGCTTCCCCTTGTTTCATATCGATGTACCTATCCAAAACATGAAAGTGGGGGGGGTCGGTAGTGTATCTTCGTAATCGCTAGAGATAATTTATCTTCAACTATACCGCCAAGGTGAAGGTATGAGGTCTTTATCATCCCATTATAATCGAGGCCCTGATTAGAATGGGAAGTTAAAATTACTTTCAATTTTATCGACAAAGTAAAATTAAGATTTCCGTACGAAAAGTATAATATGCTTACAACTATTTCTTCTAAACATGTTCAATTATAGGTAACCGACGAAGACATTTGAAATGTTCATGCAATTAAACTCATTATCGTAAACAAATATCGGTTTTTCTTCATAGACAGTCGAAGATAACTATGTTAACTGCCCATTGTAATCGGGACCAATGCCATATGCACCACTGGGTTCTTTTAGGGAAATTACGACGGTGATTATGCGTAATCAGTCGCTAGGAGAATAGGACCTCTCATCTGTTATTGGAGTCTTATTGTGTGTACCGTGGTTCTGTAAATCTGATTGTAATATAACCTTTGTTATCCCTGCTCTAATATTATGCCTAATGATGCGGTATTGGTAAGGTTAGCTGTCAACCCCTACAGCCCCTGTGTTCATTAAAAAATATAATAAAGAATTACATATTCACGTGTCTACCGAAATTTAAGAACGGAAAGTTTATTGTCTGATTGCTAGAAATAGAGTCAATGTTAAAAGTTATGTGTACAAAAAACGTAGAAATAACATTGGCTACATATTTATGATTAATTTACTAAATAGCTTAACTGATGTTCCATCGTTACTGGAAGAAGTGGCATTCGATGTTCCGATCCGTCGGCTGCAAAATAATAATGTGCTGTTCATTGATCAGCACAACACAAAATATGTCTTGCACCAATGTCCCGATTGTGTTGCATTGTAAATTCGAGACAAGATCTGGACTTTTTTGGTGTTAGTCTTTCTAGATTTAAACAATTTATTTATTTATTTACATACATAAGTTTATTGTACATTCTTTGAGACATAAGTCCCAACTCTATGGAACTAGAAGTCCTGTGTTGAGATGGGACGAGTAATTATATGACACAGACACATGAGTATATAACCACAAATATAGGATTAGAAAGATAAAAAATATAAAAATAAAAAAAACATATATTTGGCACACCAATGTAAACAGTAAACTCAAGCATTCGGAAAATCATCGAGGAGTTTCCCACTCAAATCCCTTCCACTAAGGAAAATCCAGTCCTTAACTCCTTTCTTGAAACTAATTTTTGTCCTTGAGAGCTTAATACGTTCTTCCAAAATATTGAACACTCTCGGTGCGATAAATGAGAGATGTCTCTGAGTAAAAGTCGTACGGGTTTTGGGTATGATATAATTTATGCTCTGGGAAAACCTCGTACCGAAATTCTGTCTAAATAAAAATAAATAGAGTTGCACAGTTTAAACCTATGCTGTGTCTACGGCCGTTCTGTAAGACATGGGACTCTCCCATCAATCCTTATGCTCTATTGATCACAAAAGTTATTGTTGGCTACCATCGTGGTGTAATGACAAAGATTTTTGACCCACGCATGGTAGGTTCCAGGTTCAATTCCCAGTCAGAACACAAAAATTTAATGTGATTTTTCTCAAGCCTGTACCCGTGTAAACATAAATTTTGAGGACAGGACAATGAAGCGAGACATTGTTTTAGATTAGACGGGCAGCTGGCATCTGTCTCTAGGACATGCTATTAGGACAATGGATTACCCCTACCTAAATGTTATTATTTTGATGAAATAGAATAAAAAAATCTTGATTGATGTGGGTGAGATTCATTTGATTTCACCCACATATTAGACAACGGCTGAAAATATTTTTCAGTTTTTATACTTCTTACTTTTAGACCAGGTGGATTTATCAACAATGTTTTGAGTCTGTCCAAATTTTTGCAGACAAGAACTGGATTCGACCCCCCTGGGAGCTGTTAATATTAACATATTACAACAGTGATGAGTAATATTTTAGAGAAGAGAATATTAGAAGTATGGGCATTCACAGGGAATATGACCTGTCATAGGCTGGTTTAAGTAGGTGCCTAGACTTCGATATTCCCTTCTCTGAAATATTTTCCATCTTCGGTGTAATAACCTAAGTACTTGCTTAAGCAAGAACAAAAAAAACAATAGTTATCCCAATTAATATACAAAAGTTGTAATAAATATGGACATAATACAAAAATATCAGGAAAATATCACAGACAACATTCCAAAACGAGACAAGGACATTTAAAACTAATAATCAGGGACTGAAATTGTACAAAGTACCAGACAAAACTAAACAAAAGACTCAGACAAACCTTTCAACAGATGCAGATAATATTATTATCAACAACTGAGTATGAATAAAAAGTTATACATATTTTTTTGTTAAATGAATGTAATGATCTGTAAGGGTTTATAAATAAAAAATAAATAAAAAAAGAATGGAGACCGCTTGAAATTTTATTATTATTGTCCAAGGTTTATCATCTCGATTTTTTTTTAAAGTGGTAAAGCTAAATTATCTATCACTTTTTACTAAACCTCTTAAACTTGTCATCTCTAACTTAGCAAAGAATTCTTAATGATGATATCAATCTTTATAAAATGGCGAATGGCACACTGGACTCGCTGATTTAACGAGACTGATAAGTATCAAAGTACCGAATAGATGTACAAGATTGCAGTCTGCCTTTGCTGTGGCGTCTCGTAGACAGAATTGTTTTGTAAATTCTCCATTCATCAGACTACACCGGCTCGGAACGAGAATGGAGAAATTGAGATGTTTCGTTTTCCATCGTCGCGTGTCGGTTTTTAGATTAAAAGTTCTTACGGCGACAAAATCAAAATAACTAACTTTATTTGAATGTTGAAAAATCACTGACTTTTTGTATTTAACTTGCCCACACTTAAATATTGTTTACTTAATTTTTTCACGTAAAACTGTTGTAATTTTTGATTGAATAATAACTTCTCAGAATTCGCCAACCACATTATAGACTCAAATCATGAATTTAATAAAGATACCGGTGTTAAAGTTTTACACATAAATAATAAAGGGCTGAAAGTAAATAATATGGAGATTAATTTACATAAAGAAAGCTTTGAAAAATAATGTCCCATTATTTAATAATCAAGTAACTTTCCAATATAGTCCATTATTCGATATTTCATTGTAATGGTCACCCTACCCTCCCCCTCCCCTTTTCCTCCTTTTCCGATTGTTAATCCTTTTGAAATATTAGCTTCATAAGTCATTAACCCTCGGTGGTGGCGTAGTGAAGCATGTGTCTAACCTGCATGTCGATTTTATATTTTTGCAAATCTACTATGGTGAAGGTGTGTAGTGGTATTTGCATGTTGGTGTAGTGTTGTTGTCCTGACGAAGAGACGGGTTACGTCTCGAAACCGGTAGACAGATAAGTCGGTGAGTGGTTTTATACAAATTTTATTAACATAATATTATTTTTAAAGTTTAAATGGGTACTGAAGAATAACTTTATATTAATATTATCTCTGTTTAAATCACGTCTGAAGAAACATCTCCTTTCTCTTCCTTAATCTCTCCTCCTTTCGTATTTCCTCTTTCCGCTTTTTTCCTTTTTCCCATTGAGTAATAGTTTTGTTTTAAGGTAATTTATAAACAAATACGTTTATTTCTATTTTTATATATTTTTCACTTTTTAATCTTTTTTTTCTTCTATTGAATATGTTCTGTAACTTGAATTATAAAAATAAAACTTTTATTTTATTGGTTGGTTGGAAGAAATTGCCATTTGGCAATAAGCCCGCCAATGTACAAATAACATTATGTACAAAAAGTTAAATAAATAAATAAATTAAAAAAACCTATAACTGTCATCGTCGGTTAAAAACCTTATATATTTCATGTTTATTTTATTCTTGTTTAGCAAATCTTTGTTTTTGAAAACTCACTAAAGTATTTATACTGATAAGTACTAAGTATTAAAATGTAAATTCGTAAAATTATGTATTTTACAACAAATTAACTTATAAACCACCGTACAGGACTTAAGTATTATCCTAATCTAACTTCTATGTTATATACTCGTACACATCTCCTTTTCACATTATACGGGTGCGTATAATACTATCTCACTTGCACTGTCTTAAGTGAAGCAGTTTTATTTTAAAGAATAATAGCCATTATCAAGGAGTGTTGAAAGACTAAATTGCATTTTGGGAAGCTGCAAGATTTTACTGTAATCGTAAGTTAAATTTTTCTAAGGTAAATCTGAAATTTGGAGACGTAGTATAATTCATGTTTTACCTTTGAGCTACGCAAGCTGATTACCGGTAGTATTAATTTTGGCCGATAGAGGTGTAGCTTGCTTGCTGTTATTCCATACATCATATTCCATTGATGTAAATTGATTAACCCAAGAAATGCAATGTATGATTATTATTACTATATTT
The DNA here is from genome assembly GCF_059751315.1 of Micrasema longulum. NCBI lineage: Eukaryota > Metazoa > Arthropoda > Insecta > Trichoptera > Brachycentridae > Micrasema > Micrasema longulum. Next base: position 957,452 of record NW_028277337.1, read on the forward strand.
GTGATATATTTTTTGCTAATTATAATGTAATATAAAACATTACTTTCGATGTTAAAGAATATGGTAAGCTGCAAATAATCGGTTATTGGGAGAGCTCGCCCCTGATGTATATATATATATATATATTGCATAGTGAAATTCGATACATTAAAATATATTTATATGCACACATAATTTATTAGATACCTATTAATAATGAAACTGTAGCTAACGCGCTACCGGCGGCGGTATCGTGTTGTGGTTTTCCTGTAGTCACTAAATCACACGTCTCGAACCACTGGTTGTAAGTCAGTGGAGGCTAGGCGACCCAGTTAAGTCTCGTCAAGGCCGGAGATGTCCTCAGAAGAGCCTCTTATTCAGGTTGAAGCTTTCAGTTCGCCGTGGTCAGGAATCCGTAGGGAGAGAAGTCTAAAATCCAAGTCCAGGGTGAAGCGAAGGTGTCAAGGGAAGTGAAGTGAAGTCGAGGAGAAAGCCGGGTCAAGGGGTAAGAGAGTAGAGATGAGTAAAAGCCAAACTTTACAGAAGTGATCGTTTATTTTCAAATACACACGTTATATTCCGTCAGCACTGCGTGCCCCACCATTTACCCCCGCCGCGCGAGCCTAGGCCGTCGCGTACCGCGCGGAGAGAAAGGGCGGTAGAGGAGGCCGGCCGCCCGCCGGCTCTATCCGTCTCCCCCCCACCACGTATATACTCATTTCCCCCTCCAATTCTCACGGCAGTCTAGCGGCAGCAGCGCAGCGCGAAAAAAAAAAATTCAAACATATCCTTATGCTAATTTTATCAATTTAAATACCTATTCTAAATGCCTCGGTATGGAAAAGGCCACCACCGAAAGTAACAAATACGAGTCATTATTGGAGGGACAGCACATTTTATAACACATACCGAGGTTCCTTATAGGGAAATATCACTTTTTTTAACATTTTAAAAGAAATAAAGGTCTATGAAATACTGTCCAGTAAAAAATCATTTTTTTTCTAATAATTAGTAGCATAAAAAATATTTTTAAATTTGTAATTTTCAATTCCCACAAAAACGGTCATTCTATTGGCCACGCCTCTAATACGTCACGATTCATGTTTATTTGTTCCTGGCCATTAAAATATGTTTAAATCATTATCACGAATCTTGACGTCACATCAACCAAGGCCAAACACGTCGCATTTTTCAAGCAACGTATTTATATTAAATGGATTATTTACATTTATGTATGAAAACATTTCTCCGCAATATTCATATTGATTTTGAAAATACAATGAATTATTCTCAATCCATTTCATATATTACTATCGGTATTCGTAGTATGTGATATTTCCCTATTTTAAATACATAATCTAGCGTGGCGGTCCCTAGAAAAGCTGCTAACCGTATTGACGTCCGTAAGAGAAATGGTTGAATTGTAATTTTGTACCTGTCATATAAAGGGGGGTATTCTGGATTAATTTGAAGATTTTTATTTCTTAAATGCGACGAAACTTTGCTTCCTATAATGACGACACTGACCAAAGAGACATATTATGATGCACCATGGATTGAAACCATTTTCGTGTTACGATTGCAGTTTTTTAAGTTTTAGAAAATCCCTTTAAACAAGACACATACCTACTGACTACTACAATTATTTTCCGAGCGCATCTATTAATTTCTTTTAAACAATCTAGTCAGATTTAACGCTTCACATGCCTTTACGCATCCAATATTGAAATCATTTTCGTGTTCCGATTGTAGTTATTCAAGTTTACTAAAATCCGTTTTAACAAGACTGCTGTTTTACTGACTTTTAACAAGACTGCTGTTCACTGATTACTACTATTATGTTCCAAGTGCATTTATTTATTTTCTTTACCGAATTTAGTCAGATTTAACGCTGTTAAACTGGCGTCGCGGGTTCGATTCTCGCAAGTTGCAAGAAAAAATCCAAGATATATTTTTTTATTTGTCTGGCTGTTGCGGTCTGGGTGTTGTGGTGTATTTTTCATTACGTCATTTTATATCCCCTCTATTATCTCTGCTAACAAGTCTCTAAATAGAGGATTAGCGGGTTATTCCTTTAAAAAAATATTTTAAAATGCCAACGACCGTTATTCAATATTTTGTACCACAACAATTCAGGAGGCCAAATGACAGTGGTGATAACACCATAAAACGCCCAAGATTGAGAAAAATCACATTTTCAGTTCCGTGCATTAGTCGAAATTCTTTATCATTTTTAAGATAAATATAAAAACAAAACAAAGAGATAGTTAAGTTGAAATAACTAAGCATTTAAAAAAAACAAATAATAAACATATAAATTAACGCAATTAAAAATTGGACAAATAAATCATTTTGTTACACCACGCACTGCTGTCTTCTATGGATTCATTTAATCCATAATAAGCCCTTTTCTGAAGTACGCTTTTTATGTGATATTTTAATTTATTATCAATCATATTTAGGAAATTGTTGGGTTTTCTATTATAGAAGCGTTAACATAAATATGTGACTTTAAATGATTTTTGTGAATATGTTTATATAAATTGTCACTCTGAGCATGATAATGGTTTCTCGATTTGTGGGAACATTTATATTGGCCCTTTCTGAGCGTGATTATTGTTTCTCATTAGTATGAGTAAACATATGCGACTTCAAATGACTTTTTTGTATACATTGAAATTGGCACTCTGCGCATAAGAATAGTTTTTCGTCGGTATGAGCTAACACACTTTTTTGCGTAAATTTAAATTGGCACTCTGATCGTAAGAATAGATTTCTGATGAAATCTAAATTGGCACTCTGAGCATGATGATGGTTTTTCACCGGTATGAGTTAACAGTGTATTTAAATAACTTTTTTGCATACATTTAAATTAGAACCTGAGCATCAGAATGATTTCTTACAGGTATGAGCAAACACGTGCGATTTTAAATCAGATTTTTGAAAACATTTAAATTGGCACTCTGAACATGAGAATGGTTTTTCACCAGTATGAGTTGACATGTGGTATTTTAAATGAGATTTGTGAGAACATTTAAATTGGCATTTTGGGCATAAATATGGTTTTTCACCGGTGTGTTTTAACATGTGTGATTTTAAATGGCTTTTTTGTCTACATTTAAATTGGCAATTTGAGCATGAGAATGGGTTTTCATTGGTGTGAGTTAACATGTGCAATTTCAAATAACGTTTTTGTTTACATTGAAATTGGCACTCTGAGCATGAGAATGGTTTTTCACCGGTGTGAGTTAACATATGTAACTTCAAATTATGTTTTTGTGTACATTTAAATTGGCACTTTGAGCATGAGAATGGTTTTTCACCGGTGTGAGTTAACATATGTGTCTTCAATACAATTTTTTGTGTACATTTAAATTGGCACTCTGAGCATGAGAATGGTTTTTCGCCGGTATGATTTAACAGGTGTGATTTTAAATTAGATTTGTGAGAACATTTAAATTGGCACACTGGGCATAAAAATGGTTTTTTACCGGTGTGCTTTAACATATGTGACTTTAAATGACTTTTGTGAATACATTTAAATTGGCAGTCTGAGCATGAGAATAGTTTTTCACCGGTATGAGTTAACATGTGTGATTTTAAATTAGGTTTCTGAAAACATTTAAATTGGCACTTTGAGCATGAAAATGGTTTTTCCCCGGTGTGTATCAACATGTGTGATTTCAAATTGCATTTTTGTAAACATTTAAATTGGCACTCTGAGCATGAGAATGGTTTCTCGCCGGTATGAGTAAACATGTGGAATTTTAAAGCAGATTTGCGAGAGCATATAAATTGGCATTCTGAGCATGAGAACGGGCTTTCGCCGGTGTGAATTAACATGTGTGATTTCAAATAGCGTTTTTGTTTACATTTAAATTGGCACTCTGAGCATGCGAATGGTTTTTCACCGGTGTGAGTTAACATATGTGACTTCAAATGATGTTTTTGTGTACATTTAAATTGGCACTCTGAGCATGAGAATGGTTTTTCACCGGTGTGAGTTAACATATGTGTCTTCAAATTAATTTTTTGCGTACATTTAAATTGGCACTCTGAGCATGAAAATGGTTTCCCACCGGTTTGAGTCAATATGTCTCGTTTCAATTGAGTTTTTTTAGAGCATTTATAATTGCACTTAAGGCAAGAGAGTGGTTTCCCGCCGGTATAAGTTGATATGTGCGTTTTCAAATTATTGTCCTTTGGAGATGTATATCGACACTTAGAACAGGTGAAATATTCTTTACTTGCTTGTAAACCTGAAACAAAAAACATTAAAAAGTATGAAACCTATTTAAATCCTTAAATAAGCTAACAAAAAAGAAAAAGGATTAAAAATGGAAATATTTCTAAAACAACACGAGCTTTATAGAAAAATAGACGGGGAAAATGGCCAAAAAAGTACAATTAAAAAAAAAAAACATTTAATCGAAAACTCGTATTTTTGTCAGTTATTATTTTATTGTTTGATTACCCATAACCGCCTAAATAGAAAATACTAAGGGAAATTAGAAAAGTCTACACTTTTAGAATAGACAAGGTAATTTTAATGAAAAAAAAATACTACTATGCTAATCAAACAAAATGAAAAAAAAACTTTTATTTCAATTACCACAAAAATTATCGCAGTAATAAAGCTAAGTCATAATTCATGGCTGCGTGCCTATTAAAAACTCACTACTGTGACTTCCACAAACTTCCAGTGTTGTAATATTTCGATACATCGCATGAATAATACAACACTGTAGCTACCGCAACTTTAGGTCAACAATTATGGAATATGAGGTTAAGTCCTCTGCGTACCACTATCCGTAGTCCACAGGCGTAATCTCAGAACAGATAATGTGGAAGGGAGTAGTACTTACTTGAGGCAATTTCGTGGTTACGAGAGGAATCTAAACATTCTTGTTTAATGTCAGGATAATCAATGTCTATCTCTGTAAAAATGATTATATCACTGGTGATCCTAGGCTGGTCAGTACTGGTTCCCGGTTCAGCATTCACGGAAGCAACAGCTGGCTCCTCGGTTTTGTAGGGACATGGGGCCCCTTCCCGAGTATGGAAGATATTTCCTTTTACATCGCCAGTTTCCGGTTCAGTCTTAATATTGACTAAAGCGGTTTCCATACTTTTTATTTCAAGAATATATACAAAATAAATGTTTGATTAATCTGAAGATCCTAAAAATTATACAAATTATTGATACTAAAAATAAAGTAAGAAATCCCAAGAGCGAGACTAAAATGTTTTCCTTGGTACAGCTTTTCCCAGTGAAGAGTAGATTGTTAATTAAATTATGTAATTTATTCGTGTAAAGTATCAAATAAATAAAGTTAAGTTATGTTTTGAAATGGCAAAATGACGTAATATAACATAGGAAGGAATACGATGCTGGAATTGAGGAAGGTCGTTTTTCAGTCCCCCAAAAAACTACGACAAAAGCAGGTTATTTAGACATTTTAAACAAATATTGAGCTTTTAAGAATGTGGATGTCACAGAACTTATGATTTGTCATCGACTGTATAAAGTGATTCATCAGTATGCCTAAGATAGAAGACTTCACATTCTCGTATGGAATATTTCTGTACGTTTGGTTTAGACACCACATAACTGTTACAACTTGCTAGTGCCTGGCCGAGTTACCCGAATTAACATGTAAATGTATCTACAACAAGCCACAGTGCATACCCCCAATAAGGAGAATTCATGCATTTTCAAATGAATGGGCAAATGATATAGATTACAGTATATCAATTCATTATCTTCAAATTTAAATACCTAAATAATACAATGTTGATTAACATTTTGCACGTTTTATTAACTTATATCTGTATTCTGATTTATTATATTTCTAACTTCTTCAAATTTTGTTTCCTTTAATATAACTGATGGAAAAATGCTTTTTTGTTCTCTCCATTGCAATATATGTATGTACTACATGTAAACCCATGTATATTTTAATAATATGTAAATTTGATTTTTTCATTTTTCTTCTTCTTAATTCATTTTTATATTTTGCTACTTTTGTGTAAAACACGTGTCTGTCTTTATATTTATATGTGTAAAAAATGTAAAAGCCTACAAGGCGTCTTTTGATTTCCAAGATTGACAAGGTAGATGTTAATTCTTTAATTCGTGTTATCAACTTCAATTAGCATTAGTTAATGCTATGATATTTAATTGAGAATTCACGATACGAATTATTCTAATTATTACTAATTATTCCATTACTAAACTGTTGGCAGAAAAACTAACTCACCTCTAGCTAAGACGCTTGCCCCGCGCACGGGAGTTCTGGATTAAATTCCAAGTGAGATCACAATACACAATAACTAAATGTGATTTTTCACAAGCCTGGTTTTTCACCACTGTATTGGCCGTTGTGTTTGCTACAGATCAAATACATCTACGGTTTGATTTTACAGTTACTCACTTCTTGTGGCGAATCGAATGGAAAAACATAATTTTACCGTCCAACAATATCGTAATATACGTATTTTTAATCAACGAGACAGGGAGCGGCGCTCAGCGCTTGACATAAGAACCATAGATGAAATGTAATGTGGCAATCCACAGACAACCACGTAAATTTTAGCTAGAGGTTATTATTATTATGGCCTTACTTTTGAACCTGGTATAAAATTACGCAAATAGGGTTGGAATTAGGATGGTACAGTATTTTTTTTTACTTATAGCCCTTGCATAAAGTTATTTCCGGTATAGAACTGAAATAGCGACCGTAGAAACTTATTCCACATTTATTTTAGCGACTCACGCGGTATAGCATTAAAACAAGCCTGCAATCTGCCATCACATTTTTTAGAAGTAAAATAGATTGCATTTATTTTGAATTTACACAATTTAGAAAACAAAGTGTCTTTTTACAGATTTGAAAGTTGAATATAAAAGAGTGTAAAAATAAACATCGAGTGTACAATTTTTATTTATTTATTTACATACATGTAGATTATTACACATTACATTCAAATAAATTTTATTTGGAATTTGTTTTGAAAATAATATATGTTTTTTTAATGTTATATTTTAAAATTTTATTATTTATTTATTTATTTTATTTTTGGCCTAAGCCAGTTACAACAATTACATGAAGAAACATAAATACAAAAAACTATACAAAAATAACACAAAACTATGTAGCAAAGACAAACAAGAGCATTACAATAATGGGAAACAACATATTCATAAAAACAAGACCTATAAGACTTCGAGCTAAACCATGCCAATCCAACTTCATCCTACAATGTTTTAGTGGCGAGGATATCTTCGAAAACCCAAAAGATCTATCCCAAAAAAATTTAAGTCGTGTGACGAATTGACTAATCTACACATTTTGGACATTGGGGCATAAAAGCAAAAGTTGCTCTTAGAAGATTTAATGAATAGCAAATTTTAACCTGGTCTGTGATCTGGTGACATGGTTGGGAACATGAATAGAAATTGATGTCCACAGAGATGTTACACCACTTAAAGCATTAAGCATTTTGAAAATGCATATAAGGTCTATTTCAGTGTTACGTTTCTCCAATGAAGACAGATTAAAAGATTGCTTTCTTTCAAAATTGGAATCATTACCCCTTTGTAATCCGAGCAACGGAGCAACCCTGCCACTTTTTTTAGAAAATGGTGTTGGGCAGACTCGATATGGTCAGTATGAGTCCTGTAGAATGGAGACCAAATAGGAGAATCGTATTCTATACCCTGTTCAACGAGACTGACCCTCGTTGCACGTGCTCGCCACGAGCCCAATGCGTGAAACATGGTCCGTCTAGACATTCAACGGTCCGCTTTACAGATTTAGCTTAGTGTGTAATATCGAATTAAAAAATATTTTAATGACTGGAAATCAATTAAAAGATTAAAACTGTAGTTTTCAAATAATCAGTTAACATTATTTTTTCCCATTGTTTATGTTTGCAATAACTGCATACCTACATTTTTGTTTATGAAAAAATATCTTAATATAATAATACTTACGAATATACAGTAGCGAGCACTGAAATCTTTCCACCTATCAGAAAGGACTAGTGCAGGTACAAATTAGTTCTAAGAACTAATTACCCCAACCCCTTTTATTTTTAAATAGGGTCTTACTCAAATAATGACACCAGTTTTGTTGTGACTTTCAACGTGTTGAAATCAAGTATCAATATTTTTGTGAATTATGACAAAATTTAAGCAATTAAGCGTTTTACAAAAAATACAATTTTAAATTTGGCGACGCAAAAAGTGAGTTCCAGAGCTATAGCAGTTTAAATTGAATGCAGTCACACTGCAGTGTTAGATTGTATAGGTATAAAAAAAGGTTCTGCAAGTCTAGAGCGAAAAAAGGTACTGGGAATAAAAAAAAACAACATGCAGAGGATCGACTGCTGAAGCAAATTTGTTTGCAGAATCGATTCAAAAGTGCCGTGGAAATAAGGGCAGAGTTAATAAGGGCTGGTAGTTCTGAAGTGGGTATTCACACCGTACGCCGAAGACTCCGGGAGAGCGGCTTTTTTGCTAGGAGGCCTAAAGGCTATAAGGCTCTTACAACTATTTCAGTATATTGCCATCATAATTTTTCTACAAGAGAGTAGGCAGAGAGGATGTAACGACACAACGCCACAAAAGAAAAAGTTGTGTATTCATGCATATTTTCTCCATATACATTTGAAATTAAAAATCAGTGACAAACTGTTGATTTCGAATGTATTTAAAAAAAAAAATTATCATCTCCAAAACCGCACCTAATGGAACATAAGATGATGTAAAATAAAATAAATAAAGCTTATTGCAACTATTTAGTTTAAAGTAAGGCGACCGATCACCCACTTCAGGTGATATTTCAATAATGATAAAATATTTCAGTGTGATACGACACATTAAAAAATTGTTTCATATTGACCATCCCAGCAATTCAACCCGGAGCTTATATCCAATGGCGAACGGCCTATGTAAGTGATTATGCACAGCTTTCCATTACATTTAATTTTTGATATTAATGTTTTATTCTAATAGTATTTACGGAAAAGGAATAATATTAAATTAAAATTAATTTTATTGCAACAGAGAGGGAAATAATTTTTGAGAAGGGAATATGAGAGTCTAGGCATTTACAGGGCTAATGACCTGTCATGGGCTAGTTTAAGTGGCTACTTTACAAACTGTGTAACATTCACCAGTAAAATAAGAAACTAGCTGATTACAACAACTTATATTTCCGCACATAGTGTCACTTTATTTTATATTTAAAACCTTTAAATATTATTTTCAAACTTTAAAAAAAAAAAAAACTATATTCCCTTGATAGAATACGGTTGACATTTATGACCACCAGTTTCTTTCATTCGCCTGATTTAACGTAGAACGCGGCAACTTTGACGTTTTCAGAAATAATGTAACGGGATTTCGCATAATTGGTTTGCTTGAACTGGAATGTATCACTGGGATAAAATGTGGAATAACCGGTGAACGACCAATATGTTTGTATGAATGTAAAGTGTAATGATAAATATACTAATCCAAGTCCCAAAATCTGGTATAGTTTAACCCGCCCGGACACAGACACTTCAGGCTCACTAATGTCACTTCATTATCAATTTACCAATAAAGATTTATCGAATCTCTGTTTTAGTCTGGTATGTAAATATCTAACTATCTAAAACAAAATGCATTGTACGTGTACCTACTAACTTAAATCAACAAGTAATTAAATATTCTTGATTCTTTTTCATTGTATTTACTGGAAAACATTATATGTAAAAGTTTTTAAAAATGAGAGCGAAAGATATTAATAATCTGGATTGAAAAATTAGCCCCTACCGATCACGCATTTCGTTTGTTTATTTGGAGGATCTTTTAAAAATATATTTACTTTATAACAGCCGTGGTTCGTCTACCAGCGAGGGTTTGAATATTATGAAAAATGCACGCTTATACACGCAGGCGATAATTTGTGAAATTAAGATCTAGTCTACGGTTACAGTTTTTTATAAACATTTTTTGAATTTTTTCAATTTAGCTGGAATGAATTTTATAAAAAGGAGACCAGACAGGGGAAGAAAATTCAAGTAAATTACGAACATAAGAAAAACACATTTTTTCAAAAGTATTGGTATTTTGAAATGGTTTGCCTGTGCGTAATCCAAGTGTTGTAATAATTTTTTCAGTGATACTATCGATGTGACTATAAAAAGTTAATTTTTCGTCTAGAAGGATATCTAAATCACATACCGTTTCGACAAATTTAATATTTGTATTATTTAATTTGTGATTGAAATCGATATCACTGTTTTTTCTTTTGAATGATATTTTTAGGCATTTTTCAGAGTTAAGCGATAGTATATTATTTTTACAATACACTGATAGTCTAGTGTCTAGGTCATAAAAAAAACATAAATCGTGACGTACGTATTAGGGGCGTGGCCAACAGTGGCGAGCCATGATTTATTTTATAGGTAATCTATTAAAATTTTTCATTAATTTGTACTACATATAAGTACTTACATAACATGTAAGTAATGTAATTATAAATGACTTTTTTTGTGGTTCTGTGAAAATCAACTCAAACAACAATTATTATAAACCACGCGATAAACGCAGCTTTATTCTACACTATTTTAATACAATACTTGTACAAAAGTTTACTAACAAATACCACAATGACATTCCGCAGATATTTCCATTATGATCTGTCATTGACAGTACTGTTAGGACTTGAGCACTGGCCGATTTCGTTTAAAATGAATAATGCCTAAAATGGCCACTGCAAACAACACCTGTCCTATGTGATACATAATAATATGTCGACGGTATCCCATCAAAGAAAAATAGTCCTTCGGAAATAATGTTCGAAATACTAGTTTCCAAATAGAGAATCTTCTAAAAATATTTGTAATCTGCAAGTTTGTTTTAGTACTAAAAAAGTCGACTTGGGTTAAAGACGAAAAATACAGTGTACTTTTTTGTATGGAAGAATAAGCTGAGGTAATCGGCTAGTTTCATCGTTCAGTAGAATGGGCTGGGCGCCGGCGCTGGGCGCACTTCTTAGATATTTTTTTTTAGAAAGATATAAACAGCAATTTATAATAAATAACCATTACTTTATTTATTTTCCCATAAACACGGTTACTATAAATTATTATTATTAAAAGTCAAATATAATGGTAAGCTGTGCATAATCGCTTACTTTGACAATTTGCCCCTGGTGGCCAATGCAATGACGGTTAAAAAAAAAAGATAATTTTTTTTTTTTATGGTTTCAATAGGTAGTATTTTTTTTTATTATTTGACAGTATTTCAAAGACCCCTGTTACTTAAAAATATAAAAAAGTAATATTTCGATATTGTTTCATGAATACCTTTCTGACAGACAATCAATAATTTATCCTTGAGCTTTGACTTTACTAAAAAGAGGCAATATAAAACAAGATTATGAATGATAATGTAAGTGATTTTCTGAAGTCACCTTTTTGTTACCCTGCACCCCAGATCTGGGGTACAGAGTAACTAGTATAAGGGAATAGTTAAACAAAAAAGAGACCATTGGAAACCATTGTTCAAAACAACATTATTTTCAAAATACTTTTTAGGAATTGATTTAGATCAGCTTGCCTCTTTGTTTTATCCTTAGTATACATATGTGGTGATTTTATTTTCAAATGTAATTTTTTAAAACATTGGATTTTTTTTCAGGCGTAGCTTAGTATGTAGGTGAAATAATTCAATTAGAATGAATGAATCTCACCCGCAACAATATCGGTTTCAGCTTTTTAACGTCACAAACGGCAACAGATGGAAGAGAATATGGATGTTAAAATATAGGCAGAACAGTGAATATTACACAGTGTGTAAAGTGGCTACTTAAACCAGCCAATGACTGGTCATACGCCCTGTGGATGCCTAGACTTCTATATTTTTATTTCTAAAATGTTCTTCATCTCTGCTGTAATATGCCAATTTTTATAAATGATGAAGTAGTAATTTTCAAATAAACATTTTTACACCGGATTTGGAAAGCAAATTATGTAAACTTATCTGGATTTTAATACAAAAAATATTTATCCTTGCTAAGCAAAGAATGAACGTGACGCCAATACCGCAATAAATCTGTGTAAGAGAAAGCACAAAGATAGAACTTATAACAAGGAAGACAGAGACGCTGCTCGGTGGCCGATGTTTGTGTGAAACAGATTCAGTCGAATATTGACAATGATGAAGGACGCACGCATGTAAGATAACCGGCGTATATATGATTTTAATTTTTTTTACTCTATAACAGAGTAAAATTAAATTTTTATTTTTATAAAGTATAGAAAAATAATGATTAAAGAGTATGTCTTCATGTTTTTTTTCAACTTTCTGAATTTTAGGATACACCGTCTGTTGCTTGAGGAAACGCGATGTTTCATCACTGCGCGCAAAGGAATTATTTACCACAGTCTTTTAAGAGATAACCGGCAAGGTTGTTTGATTTATAAAACGGCTTAAAAACAATGTTAAAATGGAATATATGTTTACTGACCCTTGTTTGATCATATCAGAATAGCCACAAAATCACATTTTATTTAAATCACTACTTTACACTTACAAAAACAAGATTTTGCAATTATAGAATACCCGAATTCTGTTATAAATTTAGCTCTGTATTAAAATGGCGCTCATCAAACTCTCGTTGGTTGTAGAAAAAAAAGATATGGCAGTAAAGAAAAATAATGGAAATATTTGTACTGTTTTAGTGTACCTACGCCGTGTTACACTGTTCCCCATCTGACGCTACCTTAAAATGTATTTTTGAGTTAAATATGCCATTCGAAGCGTAAAATGATGTTCTTTTATAGACCGACGTTACCAAGGTAACTTAGAAAAAGTTGCGCAAATCCGAATTATTTGTTTTTTACTTTGTGACATTCAATAAAATCTCAACAAGCATAAATCACTAAAAAAAGGGGAATAGAATTTTCTAAAAGTTTTTGCAGATTTTCATTTTTTTTTTTTTTCAAAGTTTTCTTCCTAATTCATTTTGTCTGTGTTTACGTATTTTGTCGCTTCAGTTCGTTTTATCCAATATATCAAAACACAAATCTGCAGAAATAGATCTGTTAAGTGTTTTTTGCGAATTAGGCATAAATAATTAACACAGCATAAGATTAAATTCGTTAAAAAACCCCTTGAACAATTTGAAAAAAAAAAAAACATTTTAATTTTATAAATAATGGCTTTCTGGGCACTTAACTCAATTTCGTTAAAAGTAGTCTGGTGGACAAAAACGAAATTAAGCGACGATTTATAAAAAAAACAGTCATTTAAATAATCCTTATTTATAACCATAACATAATTTTGATGATATCCAATATTTCCTTCCTTTCAATAATTCTTAGGGCATGTATTATCTAAATTATTATAAGTTTATAAATTCAACAAAAATTACCCAAAGCGCTATTTGGGAGAGTAATCAAGATATTGATAACTTAGTTTTGTCGGTTCATGCACCGCTTGTAGAATTCGAATAAACGAATAGCTAAAAAATCTTGATTTCTCAGTTGATACTGTTTTGATCCAGGTGTGCGATGTCACTCTGTCTTTGCATACAGATGTCGCTACCTTCACATTCCGACTTTTGACATGTCCATCTTAAGTGTTTGTTGGATTTGGTCATGCCATGTCAGGCCATGTCATTCTCAGTTTTCCTCGTTTTCTGTATCCATTAAAATTCGCATCGTAAATCTTTTTAGTCGTTCTTTCACTGTGCATTCTCTCTACATGTCCAAACCGACGCAGAACTCCTTTTTTGATTTAGTTGATAATGCTTTTGTCAGCCTTACAAAATATACGAACTTTTACCTGAGAGTTGCCATCGACTCGAAAACTCTCTTCCAAGGTTCTGGTTCTTTTTACTATTTAGAATTCTACTTTTTATCGACCCAAACACGCAATTAATTTAATTTAAATTTGAAAAAAAAATCCCAATCTACAGGTTTTTGATCAATTCTAAAAATCACTTTGTCACGTAGCCAATTTCAAACAGACACTTCTTAAATAGTAGTAATAAACTATGTTAGGATAAAAATAACGATATAAATCGGTGTAATTCTTGTTGTAAATAAGAGTTTCACATCCTGTTACCATAACTTCCCTTTCGGCCGCAAATTTCAAAGAAAAAACGATTAAACTTCCTTTTATTAAAAAATGTAATCCGGTGCCAAAATGTTATCACAAAACAATAACTTAAATCATTCTAAATGCGACAGTTTCTAAAGCGCAACTCGGCAGAAGTTTGAACGCCATCTTGAAAGCGATTCAGAATGGTTTCCGCTCAACTTCTAACCTGAAATATGTGGAAAAGTTGAACAATTTTTATATTTATCTCTCATGTGGAATTATTTCCAGTCTCCTATGTGGTCGACATGTCAAAAACATGTTTACGAACGGCGATAAATTTGCCTGTTTTTCCATGCGATTTTGAATATGCCCTAAATATGCCCTTGCCTGAAAATTTTCGCAATAATTTCTAATATTACGGTCTGATTATGAGGGGCGGGCTGTCGGCTTTCATGCGGAAATTAGACCTTCAATATACTGGAACTTTTGAAGGGCAGAGATGTTATATGACCCGTGCTATGAAGTACCTATTTATTAAATAATTATCATTTTATACTCATACTAACTTAATGAGATGAAATAGAAATACATTTTGTATCATTAAAAAAGATTAATGATCGTTTTACGACACGCTTTGGCAATTTCAAACCAATTTTTTTTACAAAAATGGGTTATCGCTCTTAAAAAGAACTTCCATCACAAACATTATAATTTAAATTACTTTTCTATGACAAATTATTGTATGCTGATCTGTTTCGTAATATAACGATTAGCACGTTTGCTACGAAGCGTAAGATAAGATTGACATAAACTATTATAACTTCTGTATTACTGTTGGTTTAAGTGTCTTCTTTACTCACCGTGTAAATCACAATTATCTGTACAGTATATTTAAACATCCATATTTTATCAAGTCTTCCATCTGTTGATTTTTTGCGATGAAAAAAACTGAAAGCCAAATGACAGGTAGTTAATACATTATGTTAATACCAAGACCACTGTATTATTTTATCTGTACACTCTGATTAATTATTTTAAATCCAGTGTAATATAACAACAAAAATAGATATGTGCATAATAAACTGTATTGGTAGTTCAAAATTTGATCGTTGTTTTTTTTGCAACATCATTTTCCACCGTTTTATTTATAAAAATTTATTTAACTTCACGTTCAGTGAGGGGAAATTATTCTAGATTAAAAAGAATAAAACATTGTAAAAGTATAATTAAATAAATAAAATATAGTGCACATTGACAGGCTTATTGCCAAATGGCAATTTCTTCCAACCAACTAATAAAATAAAAATGTTTTTATATTCAAGTTTCTTTATCGTTTCACGTATTTGGTAGAAATTTAAAACAATAAAACTTAATGTGTGTTTGCAAAAACAGGAATAGCAATATTTGTATATGACTTAATTAAAATCAATAAATATAAAATCGATCTACTGTCATAACATTTTGTAATATCTCTCTTTAATAAAGTCTCCTTTGTATATTCGCACATGTTAAAAAAAAATATAATGGTAAGTGTCCTCGGCACAGTGAGATCACATTATTTTTTATTATTTATTGTTTTTTATAATGTGATTAAAAAAAAAACAATTAGTACTAGTGCTCAATGGATAAAGGAAAAAAACGAACAGAAAAGGAGGAGAGACTAAGGAAGATTTATTTATTTATTTATTCACACTCTTTATCAAAATACAATTCCATGTTCACTTTGGCCAGCTAACAAGGGTACATACCCCGTTCCAAGCTAGGCAATTACATTTTAATATATTATAATAGTTAACAAATTAATATAGAGCACAGACAAACAAAATATAAACTTATTCGGATACACATTTTGATTCATATACATACAGACATACACATATATACACACATGTATACACATGTCACACACACACGTACATACACCCATGCGCATACACATACATACATTCATAAAAACATAAACAATTTATTTATGCGAAACTTCATGGTTGTCATCTATAAATATATTTTTAAAAAATTGTTCCTTATTTTTTATATTTTATTTTTAACATCCAGTAAGGTTCTCCAATCCATGGCATGCATCAACTTTTCTGACTCCCTACGACCAATGTCATGAAAGAGCGAGGTCAACACCTTCCGTAACTTGACAACACTCCCGTCTTTCCACGATTCTGGCAAAAGGTTATGGACCTTTTTGCCTACGTTATAGTGTTGCCTCGATGCCAGAACAGTGTTGACCCCTTCACTTAGTATCAGATCCCTATTAGAGTATCTTGTATTATGGTTGTGGTTGACGCTTGGGTAAATGTCTCTCTTAAATAAGATAAAGGATATATTTCTTCAAACGTGATTTAAACGGAGCCACTGTAAAAACATATTTGATAGTGGATGGGAGATGATTCCATAGCCAAGCCGCGTGGACACTTTATAAGTTAGAGAAGAAAGAGTAATTGTGGATAGGGATTAAGAAAAGGTGAACAAGACAACTGCGCGTCGGACTGGTTATGCCTAGCCGAAATCCACAAAATTGATTTGGACATACTCAAACATTGTTAAATTATTTAATCGCTAAAAATTCTAGCACTCTTATGTGACAAAATGAATAAAAATTACACAAAAACGACTTTGTGATTCGTAAAACTTAAAATAATGTAGGTAACGTAAGGGCTGGGATCTTCTCGTGGTGGTAGAGAAGAAAGACCTTTGGGGATTTTTGTTTTTTGTATGCAAGTAAACTTTGCTTGCATGGCCACACTGTTAATTAAACGTCAAATTAATTTCGAAATATGAAATGTCATTATAAAGCTGTTTAAAAAACGGAAAAAAAACTAATACGGTGAGGTCAATTCAATCTTATTAAGTGTTGAATTTTTCTACTAAAATTTCTTGGAACTGCATAATAATTATAGTAACGTAGAGGTTAGCGTATTTGCCTTCCATCCGAGAAGTCTCGAGTTCGATTCCCGACATGTTGACATAAAATATTGATTTAAAAATGTGTTTTAACACTGGAATATTTCATAGCCCCTGGATTGACACCTGAGGCGAAAGACTGATCATCTTACCTTAATGTAACAAAAAAATATCGATGTTCGCTGCGATTGATGTACCAATGCAGTGCTCTATGCACCATAAGGAGCGGAAAAGGAAAGATAGACAGATATAATTAAAACGCTTATCTGGTTTTATTTCATTAATATTTATGATTTTTACCAGTGACCAGGTTTCGTCGTGAACGACATCGTCAGACTAGTGGGAGATTAAACAAATTTTAATTGGTTATATACAAGTGCAAGCAGGGATGATGATATTATTTCATTATGGAAATAAGATAGTTCAAATTTAAATAATTAATGTACAAACTGTGTGAATTTAAGTTTTGTTTAAATGTATAAAATAAAAACAGATTTAAAACTTGTAATTTAATAAAGTTTTATAATAAAAATGTGTTTGAATTACATACATTTAAATTTGATTAAAACCATAACAGGGACCGCTGGGTGGTAGTTCCTAGAAAACCATTTCCCCGGGTCCGGGGGTAATTAAGTGATCTCTGAAAGCAAAATTCCCTGCTGTTAATTCTTATCGAATTGTGTCCCGTAATAATCTCCAACCAGTCTGACGATGTCGGTCACGATGAAACCCGGTCATTGGTAAAAATTATAAATAAAAGTAGAATAAAACTAAATACGTTTATTTATTATTTTAACTAATTAATTGGTTCGCAAAAATGTTCAAAGTGAAAATCATTTCATTTGACTTGACGTGTGAACATTTATTTGATCATCAGTGTGGCCATATATGAAATAGAGTTCAGTCGCATGAAGAAATACAATTTTCTTAATTAACCACTCTTTAGGGGGTAGAAAATATTCAGAATATCAGCCGTGGAATAAATTGAGTTACCCAATTTTAGACGCTGATTAAGAATCTTTGTAACGTAAACTATTAAAGGTGTTAGTAACTAGTCTTAACATAGCTGTGTTACTCATTCGGGAGAGCGTATCTAAAACAGGGTTGGTATTCTGAACGGAATTGCGCGCGAAGAGATCGCTTTGTTAGCGTGTATTTAGTACGTAAATACGCGATAAAAATGATTTTTCTACGCGTGCTTATGCGTTCAGAATACCACTCCAGGGCGTGTAAAATTTCGAAGGACTTAACGAGAAATCGGTTAAAAAAGGGATAAAAAACTTTAAGCTTCAAATAAAAAGTCTATTATAATTATGATTATTTCATCTACACTCAAGACTGAATAGTTACACCAAATAAAGCATATATCAATCAAAAAAGTAAGGTGATCAGCCTGGCGCTTCAGGCGCTTGCGATTTATAGGTTGAAATAGTTTCACTTGTAAATTGTTATGAAAATAAAACTTTGTTATTAGTGTTACACAATTCTTTTACAAGAACACTACTACAGTTTCGGGAGAGCACTCCCCCCATCGACGGGTGATATAAAATCTAACATTAATACTAACACTAATGACAAAGTTTTATTTTCATAATAATTTATAATTAAGTGTTACGAAGTGAATGCCGATTCGATTAACAATATTTGTTTTACTTGTATTTAGGTATAGCAAAAAAAAAACACTTTTCACCAAATTACCGAAAGAGCATGACAGGTCCTTGAACAAAATGGTGGAGATATAAATTTTGCAGTATAGCTTTACGGAGGAAATGGATCTATCAATTTTTTTTAATGATTTTCTGCATTATTTAAATAAGTTGGAGTTGTCAAATTTATACAGGACATGCGTATGAACTGATGAAACAAAACGGTTCCACTATGTCATTTTCGACCAAGGATTTAACAAATTTGAACTTAAGGCTATCGAAATGTTTTGCGGCGTCTGACAGACAACGTCAGCGGCAGAGCGTTAGACCTGAACAATCCGCTGTCAAAAAGTCAATCTCTGTGCTTTCAATATTATTGTTATATTGTCACCTTTCAAGCAGAAGTCACTAACCCAAAAACCACAATTTTGAGAAATCGCATTTCGAATGTTTGGAGAACTAGTAACAATCAGATTGTCGTGTTTTAGAAATTTTATGTATACAATACAATTCTTTTATGCCTTTTTTTATAAATTTCATACATAACTTTTTCTTTCAAATACATTTTCATATATCTGGAAGGTTTTGAATGTGGCAAGGTTGCTAAAATTTGGCTAAGTGAATTTCACTAATTTACAATCTGGACAATGCAACCCAAAAGGGTTAGTGACAGGAAGAAAATATTACAAATAACTATTAAATTTTGTTTTTAAAAACATTTTTTACGTAACGAAATATTTTAAAGTTTATTATTCGTTGTATTATACCTAAACACAAACAAAACGTTGTTTTTAGGTAGAAAACTGCCATACGTAAAAATTATAGAAATATGCCTAAACTGTCAATAAATTGAACGTAGTTATGCAGAAAGCAGCCAGTCCACAATTTAAAAAAAAAAGAGATATTTATGTTATCGTGTGCAGTAAGGTGAATCCTATGTTTTGCTAAAAACAGTCAAACCGCTGTCACAAAAAACTGTATTAATCAACTTCTGAAAATGTTATGCAGAAAGCAGCCAGTCCACAATTAAAAACAAATAAGATATTTATGTTATTGTGTGCAGTAAGGTTAACCTTGGTGACTTTTGTCGCTTAGAGAACATAATTTTACGCTTTAAATGGTATATTCAACTCAAAACGGACTTTTTTAGATTATCATTTTTGACATTATCTACACATTTTTGATCGAAGAGGGATCCATTATTCTTAAGGGGGAGTGGCGGGAAAAATGCTAAAATGTGATATTTTGATGGAAAATTTAAGGTTCTTGAAGTAGCCTTAGCCAAATTTAAAAAAATATATCTTAAATTTTTTTTTTTTTCTAGGTCTCAATATCTTTTGTTCATTTTATTTTTATTTTGTAAATTAGTAAAAAAATCTTAAATATCATGAAATCACTGAAAACAATCAACGTTTAAAAAGGTATTTAATGTATTTGTAAACATGGTACGGATTTTTTTTAGTTTATCGTAATACTAAAATCTTCTTCTAAGTTTCAATATCTCGTTTTTCTTTATAATACGTTTTGTTGGGATATTAACTGTCGCCATTTCAAAGGTGTAAAAATCCCATACAAATCTACAAAAAAAAGCAGATTTCAAACGAAGATTTATTTACGTTCCACTCGCCGAGGACGGTGGACGGTTGAAGGTGTCTGGGTCCTTTAAGTTATGGCCATTAGGATTATTTCGATTCGGCCTTATTTCGATCTTACTTAAACATCATGAACATTGTAATTTACTAAATAATATTACATCAATACAAAACGTCATTTAACTTTCTTCTGGTCCCAAATGTTTTGGATTGAAAGTGTTGATGTCTCTTTTCGAAAAATTCTATTTTAAGAATGTAATAAAAAAAAATACCGTTCCGAAGATTTACCGGAATTTAGTAGAGCAAACCCTGGCACGAATGCTTAGTTGTATTTATGGTAAATGTGGAGTATATTACCAGAAACTGGGAACCTGTAAGGATTCTGAGCGACAAGTTACTAGGATTCCAGTTCTCATTTCAATATACGATCGATCTTATATGCGAAGGAATTAATTCTACCTTCATTTAAAATTACGTGGAAATTGCTCAAATCCCAAACGAAATTTCCACTTTCAAAGTGAGCGTTTGCAAATTAATTCACATTTATCAACTCCGAGAGTTAGATTAAATATAAAATTTAATTAATTTAATTTCTACAGACGATAATTGGGATGTTTTGTAAATCCGTGTGTGCGTGTGCGAACACATAGAAGGCAATATTATTCTACGGAAAGAATTTTTCCGTTTCAGTGCTCCAAATACAACATTCAATTCATTTATAATTAAAATTCAAATCAAATCACTTTGCTAAACCACTAATTACTTATAATAACCGACTAGGCGAACTTATTTATCGAGTTATAATTGAGAATTGAATATAAATCCCATTTAAGAATTTATCTAGTGTCTTGAGTCTAATACATACAGATATAGAATCAAGTGTTTATGGCAAGTTGTATTTTGTGCTTGTGGAGGCATGGAGTGAGGGATGAAGGGGATTTAAATTCGTCATTACTTGTTCTAAAATTAGTCAAAAATGTTTTAAAGGTTATTTTATTTGATTATTTTTTTGTTTTTGGTCACTTTTTAAATTTAAGGATTAATTGAACGTAGTTATGCAGAAAGCAGCCAGTCCACAATTTCAGAAAAATGCGATATTGATGTTATCGGGTGCAGTAAGATCAATTCTATGTTCTGCTTAAAACACTCAGACCGCTTTCATATAAAAAAAAAGTATTAATCACCTTCGGAAAAAGGTGTCGATCACAAAAACGGAATTTCTCAATTTGCAGAAAACAGCCACAAAACTAAAAAAATCTTATGTTACTTTGAAAATATTTTATACTGGTCAAATACACAATAACATTCTTGTTTGTAATACATAAAAAAACTTATGAATTCATTGTTTATCGTTTGTTAAAATCAAAAACATTCAAACGTTTGTGTAGATTTTATAATTCACTCTTTTCACAAAATGCCTATTATCTCAGTTTCACTTTTCTATGGCTGGCTGCTTTCTGTATAACTACGTTCAATTCTTCTTCTCGTCTTTCTTCTTCCCGATGGAAACTTCCAACCAGCCGGTCGATCATCGCAGCAATTCTTACTTTGTTGGCAGCTGCCCTAAACAAGAACTGAGTGCTGCAATGGGACCAGTCACGCAAGTTCTTTAGCCAAGAGATGCGCCTTCTACCTGCACTGCGTCTTCCTTCAATTCTTCCCTGAAGAACTTGTCAGTTTTTTCCTCACATCACATACCATAAGTACTCAAGTTTTCCTTCTTTATGGTCTTTGGTATCTCTGTATTATTCAACCGTCAGAGAACGTCATAGTTTCGGACTTTGACATTTTTGCTTTTTTGAAGTGGCTTGGGTAAGTGTCCATTTAAAGATTACAAAAAATGTTTATTCATTTATTTTATTTTAACACTTTATTTACATATACAATACATATAAGGGCGAGCATATTGCCTAAAGGCAATTTCTTCCTACCTACCCAAACCGTCTAGTTTGAGAAAATTACAAGTACATGGGCATATTCTAAAAAATAATGCTGAATCTTATACTTTTTTACAAAATGAAAAACAAAAATTAACTTTTATAAAATTAACACTACTATGAAGAGAGGGGAGGAGACGGGAAGGAAAGAAGAAGGAGAAAGGAACAACTCAAATATTTAGATAGTGATATTTCAATCTTGATTAAAATGTAAATAAAGAGGGGCGTCTCAAACATCAGTGAGTAGATTATTCTACAATCGAGCAGCTACTAATGTGAAAGAGGAGGCAAGAAAATTAGAGCGATGACTGGGTATTAAAAGGGTTCTCTCGTTACTAGAACGAAGAGATAGTCCGTGTTGTGAAAGAGGTTGAATGAGCTCTCTCAGATAAACAGGCGAAGTGGGATTATTTAAAATATAGAGAAGAAGTGTTAGAATGTGAATGTTTCTTCTATGCCTGGTTTTGAGTCAGTGTAGTTGCGTGCGATGTTCGGTTATGTGGTGAAATTTGCGAAGGTTAAAGATATAACGGATACAAACATTCTGCAAGCGTTCCAACTTATCATTATCAAGCAATTCAGAATTAACATCTGGATAACATACATCTGCATAATCAAGGAGTGGAAGAAGTAAGGCCTGGACTAATGTTCTTTTAAAGTTAATTGGCTAGAAATTCTGCAATCTTTTAAGTGAGTGTAAACTGCTATAAAGTTCACGTTTGTTTTAAAAATACAACTTCATCACTGAAATAAATAAGAGAGATATGTAAAGTCTTGTGTCCTACGTAGAATCGTGTTACATCATAGCCACACAAGACTTAAAAAAATAATGTAACTTGAGCATCTTGCGTTAATTTTTCCACAACCTCAATTCCCAGCAGTGTCCTACCAATTGGCTGATTATGATTTTTGGGATTTTCTCCGGGCTTTCTTTAAGGTCTGCTATCCAGTGTCGCAGCAGTCCGCTCCAGTGAGATTTCTTGCAGGAGCAATGATCCTACTCGTGGTACAAGGTCGGAAAAGCTTGTGTAGGACTCTAAAATGCTTGGGTAAACTTTTTCACGGATCTTTGATTACATATTATATTGCTATAATAGATTATTTGTTTAATTAGCAATACCGTATTTTAATATTTGCACGTTAAGTTTTGCAATTGTTCTATGAATATATAATTAGTATTATTTTGTTGTAAACTCTTGCCCCAAAAGTAATAATTGAAATATAACATGTTAAATATTTAGGACTAACAAAAGACAGTCAATTGACATGGACAACTCCCATCAATAATGTAATTAGCAAAATAGCAACATTTTCGAGTCATGCCAAAAATGAAAAACTTTGTTCCAAAAACAGAAAAAAATATTTTGTATGAAGCCTATGTCAAATCTAAAATATGTCATATGCAACAACTATGGCGAACTGGAAGCCAAAATAATAAAAACAGACTACAACGGCAGCAAAATAAAATATTGAAGCTAGTATATTATGTTCCCTTATCTAACCCCAACCAAATAACTCTTTAAAAACACTAGAAATAAGAGAAATTGTTGTCCGATGTAGAAGGGCGTAAGCTGATTTCTGATTTTACTAGTAATGACTAATGATATAGAAATTTTGGTATTATTTATGTTTTCATTGTATATTTATCTTTTACTTTTAAGACTGAAAAAGCACACATAATAATAAACCTGTAATTACATTTTTAATATTATTATAAAATACATAATATACTGCCTTAGAATGGGGAAGCTATCCCTAGTTAGGCGGTTTAGATGAACCGCCAGCAAAAGTAAAAAAAATATATATGTTTACTTTTACTGCTTAATTAATTTGTTCCATAAATAATAAATTTTAAATTGCCCTTATAAATATGTTAAAAAAAAAATGAAATAAAAAGAGAAGTCATAAACATAGAAATAATACAAGAATATTAAAACTATTTTACATACAACATTCCAAAACGAGACAAGGACAATCGAGACTAATAAATCAAGGACTGAAATTATACAATAAACTACCAGACGAAACTAAACAAAAGACTTATCAAATAAAAAATATTATTATCAACAACAGAGTTTGAATAAAAAAATGTTTAGTATTTTTGTAAAATAAATGGAATAATCCGTAAGGGTTAATAAATAAAATTACAAATAAAAAAAACAAATTCTTTAAAAATAAGAAGAAATTAAGTGATTTTTCTGAAAAACAAATTCTGTTACAGATTTCTAATACCTTTTGAACTTTTTAATATAAAATTATTATAATTTATCAATTTACGTTCTTTTCATATTTGATGAAAAATGATAAAACTTTTTTCGAATCTATCTGGAAAATAATGTATTCATGAAGAAAAGTACGAAAGTCTTTATGAAACACTTATTAGATGTGATTTGAAAATTACAATATTGACTTGAACTAATAATAGGAAAAGTATTATAAAGAAAATGTTTTAAAACTTCACAATTTAATTTACTTATATTGAATGAGATCTTGTTTTATCCAACTTTTATATACAAGGAACTACAAATTGTTTATTTTATAAACGTATTATTTTTTAAATTAATTAAGGAACAACTAGCATCAGAGTTTATTTATTTATTTGACACTTTATATACATATACAATATATACACATATAAAGGCGGGCATTGTGCCTTAAGACAATTTCTTCCTACCTACCCAAACCGTTCAGTTTGAGAAAATTATAAATACATGGACATATTGGATCTTAAAATTTTATACAAAAATTAAAAACAAAGATTAACAAAATAATTTATTTAAAAATAAAATTAACACTATCCTATGAAGAGAGAAGGGGTGGGATGGGAAGGAAAGAAGAAGGATAAATGAACCATTGTGAAAGAGGAGGAAAGAAAATTAGAGCGATGACAGGGTATAAAAGGGGATCTAAAATTATATTAAAATTATTTTTTTAAATATATATAGGGTATTAAAAGTTTTGTACGTGAAATAGAATCAGAATCCTGGACGAGTGCTTTCGACTCAATGACTACTCTCGAATAAAACCCCTATCAAGAAAATCGAGTAGAGATAAACCAGCGTCGTAAAGCAGTGGCCAGCGTTCACCTACCATGCTTGAGGTCATGGATCCGATCACGGGTAGAGTGGACGTGAAATAATAATTTTAAAAGATTTTTGTGCAGCAATATTTTTTTTCCTGTCTGACGCGTAAGACTGATCATTTTACCTTTATGTAACAAAAAAAATCAAGATACACTGCGATTGGTATACCTATGCAGTGCCCAGTGCACCATTTGGTGCGGGAAGCGAATGACAATGATTATGTTTTACTGTTAATGGACGGCTGATCACCTAGCGCAGAGGTCCGCAACTTTGGTCACTTGAGTGCGGCTCACACAGCGTAAGTTTACTTTTTGTTTGATTTATTTTGTCTACGGGTCCTAATTAAGAACTTTTGGGATTATTGCCACTGAAAGGTCAAATACGGGGCGTGGTTATTGTAAATGCCGTCATATAATGCACAGTAGTGACACGCCATTCAAAATTATTAAAAATAAAAAAAGGACGGTAAAACATCATAATATTACGCTCGATAAAACTGTTTCAATTTCAACAGATGGACCAAAAAGTATGGCCGTAGTGAGATTTTTTTTTATTAGAAATTTTATTTTTTGAAATTGATGATAAAGATTTTCAACCGCTTTTTCGACAGCTCTTTACCATCGTCAACTCAAAGAACTTTTAGTTGAAATAAAGGGTGAATACGCAGATCTTCTGCTGCTGAATATGGTTCATTGACTTTCAAGAGAAAATGTTTTAAAACGAGACTATATCTGTCTCTCAAAATAAATCTTAATTGTTGTGCTACTGATCTTAGACTCTATTGACTTATGAGTTTGCTAACCACTGACTTGACCTAGCGTAAGTAGATGATGAAGGAATTATGCATCTCTTTCTACCATTATTTTTGCATGGTTGTCGCGATTTGTCATCGCTTTCCATCGATTTAGCTAGTTTAGGAATTACGTGACTATTATTTAACATCAATGGGCATTTCAGTATTTGCTTAATAGAATCTTTAATTGATACTCGATAGAGTCTGTTTACAAAAACTTCTTAAAATTCTTAAAGACCTCTTCATTATCGGCTGCTGTTGGGAGTTTTAATCCACTGAATTTAATTTGGCAATTTGCTATTGCACTTCAATTTGTTTCGAGATATATCATGGCTACTTTATATTATCATTAAAATTATATCTGTGTTTTTATTGTAACTT
The DNA here is from genome assembly GCF_059751315.1 of Micrasema longulum. Classification (NCBI taxonomy): domain Eukaryota; kingdom Metazoa; phylum Arthropoda; class Insecta; order Trichoptera; family Brachycentridae; genus Micrasema; species Micrasema longulum. Next base: position 983,877 of record NW_028277337.1, read on the forward strand.
CTGTATTAAGTTGAAAAAACAAATTTAATGAGGAACTTCAGCCCTACGGGAAATTGGTTACAAAAATGTTTTCGTGAGCGCAGTAAAAATTAGAGCGTTCAGTTATACGGCAAAGTTTCTTGGAAATGTACGAAAAAAATATTAAAAAATATTTTAATAAAAACGAACTGCTTTGAACGACGTAACAATATTTTATGAATCAAACAATGGTAAGAGAGTTGTGGAAGATTTTTTAATTTATTAACCGTCAACGGACCAATCGGCAGAACTGTCCGAGAAGAAGCGGAAGAGAACTTGAGACGTCACACGCGGAATTATTTCAGAAATACAAAGCCTAAAAAATCATAGCGCTGATAATACGATACATAAAAGTTTAAAAAAAATGTTTGGCTTAATTTAATGTTATTTAAAAATGTTTTTTTAATAAATACTTTTTTTCATTAAAAAATTTATAATTTCTTTATTAAACTTTAATGATTTATTTTAATCATACAAATAATTACATACTACAAAAAATATAATAATAGCGTATCCCAAACTCTATGAGGCCAAGGGCCCTGTGTTGAGTTAGGATACAATATAATGGAAAGTAGAAGCGCGTACATTATTAAATAATAGCAGAAATGAAAATGAAATATTATTACATAAACATACATTTATTTCAAAGGGCACCTGGACAACACAACACGCTCAATAGAATATAAACCCAAGCAATATCTCACGAGTATCTCTATGCAATATTATTATGATATCCTGAGCAATAGGGTTGTTGATGGTTGGAATAAGCAGCCACAAGAGCTGATCTCAATGTGTAGTCTCAATGGGTTGAATAATGGACGAAATTTGTTTCGGAAAAAATAAAGTGCGCCCCCAAATAATTTTCGTTTAAATAGATTTTAGCATATCAGCTTTAAGTTGCTCGCTTAAAATTAATAATAATATATATTTAAAAAAAATTAACGGGTGTAGTAACTGTGGAGGGATTAGGACAGGAATGCATAAAGTGAGGGTAAGGTCCTCCTGAAGGGAGATGTACGCATTATTTATTTATTTATGTATTTCACAGTTTTCAAATGATCAGAGTTTCTTTGTTTCAGGTCCCGACTAGCTAGGAAATTTCTTGTGTTTAGGAAGGACCTTCTTTTTGACATGTGTTTTTTAAATTTAATAGAATGATGCTTAAAAAAAAAAAAATAACATTAAAAAATTCAATATAAATTAGAAAACATGCAGGTAATAATAATAACATTTGAATCGTAAATATAAATGAGAAAATATACCATTAATAGTTAAGAAATGAGACATTATTATTATAAATTAGAAAACATACCGATAATAATAAAAATTTAAGCATAAATACAAATTTTAAAAAAAAGCATTAGTAATTAAAAAAATAAACATATATTTGAATTGGAAAACATACCGATAGTAAAAAAAATTGAATCACAAATATTAATTTGAAAATATACCGATAATAATAAAAATTGAAGAACAAATATAAATTAGGGAATATACCATTTATAATTTAACAATTGAACACACGTGTAAAAACTAGTAATAACAAGAAAATTAAAACAACACAAAAAGTAAAAGTAACATATAAATAAAAACAATAAGGAGATATTTGGCAATTAAAAGCAACGATGTAAAAAGGTCTACCCGTTATCCATTTGCTCACTTTCTTTTTAAAAACATTGTTACTGACAGACGCCTTTATGTCAGGGTCCAACATATTAAAGACCCTAGAGTCTATTAAGCTACATAATGCATTTTAAGTGCTAATTTTAAATCTGACAGAGTGATATTTGTGTAGTCTATGGATAAAATAAACTACAATAAAAATGACAAAATAAAATAAGTGTGAGATGGAGCTAGTAAACAAATGACGTGCCTATTTATAATATGTCAATGTTTTGAAACCTCTTTGTTCATTACAACTTGGTTAAATTCAGTGAAGGAATAAATATGTATAAATGGCCATGTCGCAACCGCGCTCATCTCGCAGTAAGAGTAGATAAACTTTGTTAAAAGCTAGGTCGTGAAGTTAACAATGTTACGACAAAACCAGGCCCGTTTCACAGGAAAAGTTTTATACAATACTTGAATTACAATAGTGAATACTGGGAACTCCCAATTAGTGTCATAATATAATACCATCCAGGCATGCAGTGAGCGTGGATTTGTAGGGATGATTTTTTGCAAACAACAAACTTCCCTACAATTGATTCATTTTATGATAATTTAACGTAACTTATTTATGTGACTGTAAAATAAAGAAATAAGTATCAACCTTTTAAATATATAGAACTCCGAATTATTATAAGAAATTATTTATTTTATAGACTATGGACGCATTATTATGAATTATGGACGCTTTATTCTAAACTAATATTATATTAAAAATAGTCATTTATTTATTTTATTAACATAAACGGCAAATCTGCCTTTTACAAACCTTTTTAATACTACGTATTTGGCTGAATGTTTTTTTTTTTTTTAAACATAAATTGACTTATACCCAAGATTAGAAAAAAAAATAAACCTAACAATTATACAAGATTTATATTTATAAAAAAAACTTAAAAAAATATACAGCATATTCGGTAGAAAGTTTAAATAATAAAACATTCTACAGTAATACAATAAGAAAATCATAAGTACTGTTTCATACACCTGGGCAAAGTGAACAATAAACTGTGTATATTATGAAATGCATGAATAAATAAATATTATTCATTCTTCCAGGCACCCTGAAGTTGATGAGAGATAATAGTTTAGGGCAATCCCGTATTGAGTTTACAGTTTTGAATAAACTTTAAAGGTCTGTAATTTTTCTTCTATCGTTAAGTTTTAACAAATTTAATGTTTTTAGTCAAGTAAGTTTTAACAAATTAAAAATCGTTATTTAAAAATTTATTACTGATTCAAAGTTTAAAATTTAGAGTCATATTCAAATATTGAGAAATAATAATAAGAACTCTTTAAAACCTTATAGCGTTATGGTCCCGTGGACTCATGGATCAAAGATCCGAGAATCGCACCCTACTCTACCACAACTTGATCTCCATTTTCTAATAGTGAGTTATTTTGAAATATTTGGGTAAATCATAAAAACGCAAAGATTTCTTAACAAAAAACAAAAAAAAACAAGAAATTATAAATACAAAATAAAAAAAGGTTTTCATGGTTAAATGGCGGACTTATTGCCACCAGTATTTTTTTTAAAGATTGACCTGAAACAAATAAAAAATACAACAGTAATAAAAAATAATAATAAAAATAAAAAAAACATATAATAATAAACGAATGAATTAATAAATGCGGGTTCGATCCCCGCCAGTTGCAAGAAAAAAATCAATGAAAGATGTTTTTCTCAATTGGTCTGGGTGTTGTGGTAAATTTTTCATTTCCTCCTTCCATATCCCTTCTTTCCCATCTGCTGACAAGCCTCTAAAATAGAGGTTTAGCGGGTTATTACTTTAAAAAAAACAGATAAATATAGATGTGAAGAAAACACTAAATAATAATTATAGTATATTATAAAGAGATGACACTCCATATAAATTCGAGCTAAAAAGTCGTCTCCAAAAGAAAAAGAATGGCCAGGAGGGGTGCAAGTGTCATTACGTCATGTCACATCAGCTTTGGCAAGCAAAACACGTAGTACAGTCAAAAGCACGGACTGTTTGTATCGGTCTACTGTGAGTTCTATTCAGTATGTCTCTCTCTTTCCTGAATCTCTCATTTAGGCTAGCTTAGGACAAAGACAAAAGATAGCTCACGATTAATAAGTACTGGTTATAGTGGTAACAAATAAATAAAACATTTTTTAACATGGAAATAGCTGTTTTAAATAAATTTAAATTCAGATAAAAACATTACCTACCGGTGATAGCTTATACTATCACTTTTTCTATCTTTTCACAAATTAACCCTTAACTAGTATGCTGGATTTTTGTGACGTAATTGGTACGCACGCGTCTATTCGACGTGTTTTTAAAACTACTTTTTGTTGTTAGCGCACATTATTTTAAAATATTTTTTTTTTGGTTCTATTAATAACTTAAAAATAAAACATTTTTTTATTTTATTTTATTAGGTCATTCAACAAAGATACATACTAGAAAACATACAATTTGAAAGCATTCGTCGATACAATTTTAGATGCATATATATCTACAATTATAGAATTACACAAAATAGATTTATACATTAAGTTGTAATCCGTATTTTTTAATAATTTTTTTTATACAGGATACAATGCAATGAAAATTAGTTGTACGTGTGTACTTATTAAATAAGATTTATTCCTAAGAGATTATTCGCAAAAGCTGAGAGAGTTTGTTGACATAATATAAATAAGAAATTCAGTCGACTCAAAACACATTTTGAAAATTGTTTTTAAACATTATAAGCGCTAATGCAGCGAGTCTTTTTTAGAGAACCATGTTTGAAAGTATTTGCTTTATTCTCGATGAAAAAATTGTTGTTTTAACTCGAAACCTAATGAATTGTTGAGAGCAATCATTTCATTTTTAATTAAATGGATTTAAACCATGATTTTTGGAAGTATCACAGACGCGTGGTAAGTTAACGATACCGTTATGTTGCCTTGTTCCTACAATACTACTAGGTTCTGCCCTTTAAGTGGATTTTCCCATTGTTAAAATACTGATTTCTTACAATATTTTTATAATGAAACTCTATAGACTTTTTAAAGTTTCATGATGCTTCAGCAACCTGCTCCATTAAGTTTTTACCATCATCATCGTTTTGTTCCCAATCTGTTTCATGGCCAGAAATATCAGCAATTAAGTCTTCATTGATTAAACTGTTGCGTCGCCTTAGTCACTACCATTGTCTTCTAAAACACCACCAGCTTCGCTGAGGAGCGGATGAGATGTGAAGAATGCCTCATCCTAAGAGGAAGAAAATTTATATAGTGGACTGTACCGCTGGGTTAGGTTACGTTAAGTAGTTTGCGCAACTCCACTAACCTGCTGCTGATGAGGCGTGACATATGCTGGATCCCGGCTGCTAAAACTGGCGGTCGTGAAACGCTGGTACAGCTTGTATAGAGCTGGTGGTCAAAATGGACGCTGGCACAGCTCGCTTGATGAATGATTTGTTAAGCTCTTCACTTAATTGACGTTAAATAAGTGCGGCAATTTCAATGTTTGTTACCGGTTCTCACACGTAAAATTATTGTTTCAAAGAGTGCGCAAGGAAATGGGAAGGACATGTTAGTAGATATATTGGGTTGAGTGATGGTTCGAACAGTATCCATAGCAATTCCCAAAATTCGAGACATCTAAATTATATGTTCTTTAATATACACGATAACACCAATATCTCATATTTTTCTAAGATTGTGGCCTGTTTTTTGCAGTATACACGTTCATCTCTAGTTTTATGAATTGTTGGATGTTGCGTTTTAACCCGCGTTTCCATTATTTCAATTTCAATTTTATTTATTCATATATTTGAACATGACAAACTGAAATATCTTAATTCATACATATAGAAATAATTTAAATAATAGGGTAAAATTAAGGGTATATAAAAATAACACAAAAGTATACATATAATATCCAGAGAAAAATATGTTAGAAATGTCAGAATCTTTTAACGAAATACTGTTAAACTTTTATATATGTTTTTTTTTAAAATTTCTTTTTCTTCTTTTCCACATCCGCTCCTAAGTGGAGCATGTGGACATCACCAGTTGCCTCCAGGAGACCCTATTACCAGCCAGCATTTTCACCTCTTCTCTCGTCATCATTTATCATTTATCATTTATTTCTTCATATATATGTACATTACAAAATAAAATATCTTAATTTATACATATAGAAATAATTAGGTAAAATTAGGTATATGTAAAAAAAACACATTAGTATACATAATATCCAAAGAATAATATGTTAAAAAAGTAAGAGAACCTTGTAACGAAAAACTCCCTCAGAGACGTGAAAAATGTCAATGTCCAAAGTAATATTGTTCAACATAGAGATAGCCCTTCCAACAAACGTAACCATTGGCAGGTTGATCCTGTATATTGGAATGTGAAACAGTCTATGCTGACGCTGTCTAAGGTAATTATCCGGAACATAAAAGCTAATGCTCCGCATAATTTCAGGGTTGTCAATAATACCGCGCAACAATCGAAAGAAGTGCGTAGTTTAATACACATTCCTTATGGTCTTTAAACTGCTGTAACCGAGCATACCCTGGAGGAACTCAGTGGGATAAAGACATGGATAATATCCACACTCCCTCCCATTATGCCATCCATTCCCTATGTATTTTACTAAAAGAATCTCTTAAATTTTACAGTTTAACAAAAAAATTATGTATCGTATTATCATGGCAATGATTTTTTAAAGTTTCGAAATTCTGAAATTACCCCGCCCGTGACGTCATGAGTGGCCGGTGAGTTGTTCTGACATTTAAAAGTAGAACCCAGTAGCTGCCAAAATATGGTTCACAAGAACTTGTGACGTTTTAAAGTAGTTCATTTTTATTAAAACCATTTTCATTATTTTTTTATACATTTTCGAGAAACTTCGCCGTATAGTTAAATGCCTTACTGCGGGTAAGAAAAAAAATGCATTCTGTTTCCCGTAGCACTAAACTTCTCCTCATTATTAGCAGGATGGGATATGTAACAAATAGAAATTCACCTAAAATATAACGATATCAGCTTAAAAATAATGAAAGAAGAAAAAAACTATTTTCGAAAAAATTAACTCAAAATAATCATAATAAAATTTAAAATAAAAATGGCCAAAAAAAGCAATAAAAAACTCAAGGAAAAACTACTTAATAATAAATAATGAAGGGAGACCGATAGATTATAAATAGTTTTTTGAATTTCCTTAGTGAATTTCCAAAAACATCCATCTGTATCTTCCGCAATATTCTTGAAACTTATTGTTAACTTATTGCCCGTACATGCGAGAGAAGAGATTATGATATCCTGTATTCGAGGAAAAGTGCTCAACTCTGAAAATGTCAGGATTACGTGGTAGTATATAAGCATATATATATATTTATATATTTCAATGCCTGAATTATGTTTACTTGAATAGGGAATTGTTATGTTATAATTTAAATCGTATAAGTAATAGATTCGAGAGTGTATCGTCAGTTCCAGGATGCAGAACTTAGTTCCCACAGAAGCACTCCTTATATGTTGGTCCAAGATCCTTCAATCTTCTAACCGAAGAACTACAAAACATTAAATCACTGGTACAGTTTAAAGTAGGTTTGAGGTCTTGGATTAGCATGGAAGGAGCAGATACACATTCTTAAAAAAAAAAATGCATACTGCAAATAAATCATATTTTCGTAATTTCAGCATATTTTAATTTGTTTAGTTATTGTTATTCTTTTCTTTTATTTTTCTTTTCTTTTCTTTTCTTTTCTTTTCATGGTCATGTCATATCATATATATGTGCTATAAAATATTCATTAATTAAAAAGGAATAGCCCACGCTCAGACGCTGTAGTCTTTGTGGGCATTTTTTCCAATTCATGTTATAGCTTAATTTTAAGATGTATTTTTCCAAAGTGTATTTTCGTAATTATATTTCTATGTAAATACTATATGTATGGAAAAAAAACAAATAAAAAAAATAAAGTTAGCGTTGCTACCGAGTGACGTGTCAAGGTAATAATAATGAATTTTGTATGGCCCGATGAGGTTTATTATACAGGGTGTGCATTAAACCCTGTCACATTCGAAACCAGAATGATCAGTATGAACAAAAAGACATATTGGAACATAAAAATATTTTTTTAGAAAAAATAAAATTTAAAAAAAAATATTAAAAAAAGCAAATGGTTGCCTACTTCTGCAGGCGAGAAACGAGGAGGAGAGTGGGGTGTCTGATAGGCCGACAACCGGCCGTCCGCGCTCCCCTTGCTTCTTCCCTGCAGAAGTAAGAAACCATTTGTTTTTTTAAATATTTTATTCAAAAAAACAACCTTTGTTTTAAATATATTATTAAATAGACTAATATGTCTTCTTGCCAATACTGATCGTCGTGGTTTTGGATGTGACAGGGTTTAAAGAACACCCTGAATTTCTTCTTAATTTTAAGATGTCCATTAGAATAATTGTCATTTAGAACAACATTAAGGCACGTGGTAAACGAGCATTTGTTGGAATAAATTTTCACAAACGTAAAATAGTTTTCATTAATAGAACATGTGTATGAATCGTGTATATTACCAGTGATCACATCCGGACTAAAAACATGCCTGTGACAGAGAGAAGGAGCCAGAAACTAAAATGCATGCAACGATCCATGGCAAGACAGATGCTCGATGTATGTCTAAAGCTATGGTTACCAAGGAGAGCGGTGCTGTCACTTAGCGGTCGTCATGTTAAAACGTCGTCTCAATAAATCAATGTCGCTGGTTTCTTAGAGAACGTTGATTGCAAGCAGAACGTCAAACATTGGCGCCGCCATTTGAAGAACGACCGTCGGCGTCGTAGCGGTATGAACAAGTCTTCGAATGGTTTTTTTCGTCTAGCGGTGAACATTTGTTTCTGTCAAAAAGAGTAAACGTGATGTGAACTAGCAAAATTCGCGAAATCTTCACTCATTTTGTAAGAACTTATAAAGCTTTACTTAACGTTAAGAGAAAAGACTAGATAAAAGCCCGATAAAAACGAAATTTGTGGAGAAATATCGGGACAATGCTTAAAATATCAGGTATGTACAAAAATGTAAACATCAATAAAATTATACGACTGTTGTGCATGAGAAGGTCGCAAAAGTAAAAAAAATAACTGATAAACTATCTTAAATCAGCACTGAAAAATTGGGACCGGTGACTGATCGCATTCCAGCGCATATTTTTGACAGATAAGCCGTCACGGCCGTCACGGCCATCACATAACACCGTTTTCTTAATTTACTTCTCTAGACACCGTAAAGACGGCAGTCTTATGACGCTCATCATATCTTCTTTTGTTATGGCCGCAAGATAGTAGCACCGCTTTCCTTTGAAACCATAGCTTAAAGGACATAATAATAAAGTAAGAAATTAGGCTCCGAATCAGAGAGGTAGATATCACGGATCAAAATTAAAATAGCAGAAGGCAGGACAGTTATAGACAAAATGATGACAGGTGAACAATCATAATAACAAGTGGAGAGCATGGGCAAGTAGGTGTTATGAAGTCACAAAACGCCAATAAACAAGGGGCCGACGGCATTGTCTCTATGGCCGGTAAAACATGAATTAAAAAGAGAGCGATAGAAACGCGTGGAAACGTTTGGAAGAGGCTTTTATTCAGCAGTGGAGAGAACGAGGCTGAAGAAGAAGAAGATCACAAAGAAGATACTTACTTTCAAATACATTTTGAGAACATTTTATTTTATTTATTCACGTGACTGTTAAATACTCTAATTAGAAACAATCTTTCGAATTGAAAGTTGAAGCATCGATTCTTTTATCTAGCCATATTTCACACACACACTTAAAAATATTTTTAGACACCTATTCCTAAAATTCTGTGTTTTGTTATTTGAAATAAGTTAAAGTGTAGTAAGTTTTATCGTATGGCTCTCATTCGGCTTTTAAATGCCTTAAGTCCCGGGTTTGATTCCTAGCAACGTCGACTCATGATTTATGGGTATTTTTTTTTTCAAACTGAGAAAATAATAGGGACCGTAACAAAATAACGCTCCTAGAAGCGGCTTCAATGTGTTAAAAAAAGTAGTGTTATTGAAGTTAAGAGCATTCAGGCGAGACGATATAACTAAATGCTGCAAAATTTTAGCTTCACAAGAGTTTTCATGAAATGCATATTTATTTATTGTAGCTCGAATATACGAGCGAAACTTTCGACATTGCAAAACTCTTTAATTGGCTGGAAACATTTTGATAATCTTTGCCAAAGTTGCAAGCAAAACTTTCCCTGTGTTACTAAAAGTTTAGTTCTAAATACATTCGCGAAAATTTCATTTTCGTTGGTTTGTTTTATCGTGATAGTGGTGGGCAGTTAATTTAAATATTTAAACTTTGTATTTATTTTGTGTAAAATCAATCAAATAAATTTAATTTACCACCGCACCGCGCTGGTTTAAGAACGCGACTGCTGATTTGCCTAAGTTTAGTAATTATAAAGCATATTATTTATTTTGTGCATTATTTATTTATTTATTTTGTTCATTAACGCCCAAAAGGCATTTACAAAAAATAAAAATGAAATACACGCTAAGACACTAAATAATAAACACAGAATATACAGAAAAAATATGTGAAATTAGTTGAAAAGGATATAATAAAAAGTTTTACAAAGTAACAAAAAAAACAAAGGTATGCAAGAAAAAACAGTAAGCATTTAAACAAAAATTATAATTAGTGTACCCGTTTTTCTGCCTTAAGTACCCCGTTAGATATCCCAACGTTGGCAAACAATCTAGCAAAGGTGTCTCTGTCCTGTGGCCAGAAAATCTGTTCACTCCTGAAGAAAGTCCAGTCTCAAATATTACGCAGCCAGTGCCAGAAAAACAATGTTCAAATACCTATTTATCAAATTTTTTTGTCACCGCATATCGTCACAACTTATGTTATCCGAAACACACAAATAATCATGTACGAGTGTATGTGCATATTTACTATGAACTTAATACAGTAATTGATATTAACTCTTTGATTGTGTACATTTAATTTAGGTATGTACTAGTATATACTCAAATCTAGCAACATCAAACCGTCGGGTTCAGCTTGTTTATTATAAAAATAAAAATACTTGTTGGTTACGCATGAATGTTTACTGCCATTTAAATGTTTTGGTTGTAGGCTTTTTTTTTGAGAAGTAGGAACCCGAGCAGCATGGCAGTACCTTCCGCATTTCAACAATTTAAAAACTCCACGTTCAAATATAAAACTGACAGCTGTATTTTCCTGAAAAAACAAAGGAATATTTCTTCTATGATCAGCATGTTAAACGGAAATCGAAAAAACATTCTTTCCGCCATCTATATATAGTTATCGCTAAAGTGCCAAAAGCATTATTATTATCACCGCATCCAATACCCAAAAATTCTCATACACAAAGCTGAATTGAGAAAGAACTAAACATTTGCATCATTCTTGCATATAATATCTGGTGGAGCGAGGGGGAACACTTCAACACAGGTAAGTCGATTTCCATTGTATATTAAGTGGCAGTAAACGTCCTTAGTAACGTGTGTGTTGGCTGACCTTGTTGGACTATCTTGAATCAGTTTATGCATTCTCTAAGCCATCGAGGAAATAACTTTCGGACTTCTCTTTCACGTCAGCACTTGTATTTGACCAATTTATTAGTTGCAGTGTACTTAGTATTTTTAAGTTACGACTTATATTTAAATGTTATTGATGAATAATAATAATAATCATGGTTTATAAACAAAAAACTACAATTTCTTTCTCGACTACATACATACATGACTACCAACTTGTTAACTTTTTCTAAAGTTAAACAAAAATCAAATATATAATTTATTATTTTAGAATGTTTTTGAGTAAGTTTTCTAATTTTTCTCTTCCTAAATTCAGTAACCATTTTTTCACATTTTTTTTTTATTGAATTCGGGTCACGATTTTGTAATGTTCGGGTAACATATTAAATATTTTGGGGCCCAGAAACCAGAAATTTCTTTGCACGAATTCAGAGTTTGTGGTAGACCCCCTGACCCATCCTTTAGTTTGACTTCTGGTAGTGAAGGAGTGTTCCTTTTGGGATTCGGTAGAATAATTGGCTTTCACAAACATAACTATTCTAGATGTATATAATTGCCTTATATCCAATATATCGGATTCCTCAAACAACTTGACGCTAGGGTACCTAGAGGACTTTTTAAAATAATTTTAATAATCGATTTTTGATCAGATTCGAGAGGTTTCAATATTGATTTCTTAGTGCCTCCCCATCCTATTATGCCATAAGTTATAATTGAGTTACATAAAATATAATAAAGTTGTTTGAGTTCAACTTATTATTAGACGTTACGGGAAGATATGAGAAAGTTGTATTAATTATATAATATTATTGCTGCATTTTTGTCAAAATAGTTGTTTATCTCCGTTTTTAAATGCAACAAATATGGCAGTTTGGACGAAAGCCGAACAATTTTTCGATTTTTTTTTTGCAATTTGCTCTTTGGCGAGATTCAACAATAGTTTATGTTTATGTTTTTCCATTAACCTAATAAAATTTTACTGAATCTGTGTGATTTTTTTCATTTTTAAATCCATTTTGCCGCAAACTCTTCTACAATTGCGCAACACTTAGGTTGTTTCGATTTTATTTTTCAATTTTCTCATTGATGTCAAACTCAGATATCCCATTTCGTCGTCTAAAGAGGCGACAGTATCGAGAAATAGACTTTTAGGTGAAAAATAAAATATACTATATGGATCGATAGATTTTACTGTTGATATTTTCTGTGTTTTTCCCTCGACTTGTTATTGAGTAGCGTCATTCATACGAAAACCACTTTTACAAAAGATGGATAATTATTACTGAACATCAGCAACAAAAATTCACAAAATATGTAATGGGTTGTGTTCTCATGGCTAGTATCGTGGACATCGGATCAGGAGGTTCCAGGTTTAACTACCACAATTTGTTTCCCATTTTCTTATACGGGTTTTTACGAATTAAAAATAATGGTCCAAATTTTTTAGTCTTAGAGCAAATAATAACACAAATTATTTTTATTTTTTATTTTTTTAATTTATTTGAAATTAATTGCAACAGAGAGAGAAATTATTTGTGAGAGGGCAGTATGAAATCTGAGCATTTACTGGGGTTATGACATGTGTACAATTCAGCATTCTGTCAATGTTTAAACATCCACGTTGAATAAATATTATAAAACTGATGTTCATCATTATTCATTTTTCGCACATAATGGTGCATAGAGAACTGCATTGGTACAACAATCACATCGAACCTTGATAATTTTCGTTACATGAAGTAAAGATGATCAGTCTTACGCTTCAGGAACCAGTCTAGGGAAAATACCTTTTCAGCCACCTCGAAAACGTGCAGACAACGAATATTATTAAATTTTTTATTTCAGTAGGTACACAAACATACAAATACTAAAATACGCTTTCATCACTGTAGTATGTATAGTATTTACGAAAAAATACATAAATTACACGCATAGTTAAAGAGGACGCAAACACCACCATGTCCGAACATGTAGTTAAATTTGACTAATTAGGTGAATAATATTAAGTAGTATGTTGGAGAATAGGTGTGGGTAGAGGCTTAAAAGGGGATGGGCATTGAGACAGGTACATCTCGAAGCCGGTAGTCATGAAAATTCATAAGCGGTTATCTACTAATATTTACTAACATAAGTTAAAATGGTTGACCACAGAGTTAATGCGTTATATGGTACATCTCTATTTATTTTTTTTACACAAATGGGTATATATTTTATTTAAAAAATTAATAATTTGCCATTTTTATAGTTAAGTTCACTTTAACAGATTGAAGAAGTTCAGATGCTCAAAGATAGGTACAATAATGAATGTTAAACAGTGTGTAAAGTGGCTACTTAAATCAGCCAATGACAGATTATCAGCCCTGTAGATGCCTACATTTCTATATTTTCTCATTTAAAATGTTCTTCATCTATGTTGATGTAAGTTAAAAAATTCAATGATCAATAAATTATTAATGGGGTTCGAACTGTCAGTAGGGTCGCAGTGAGTCACATTTTTCTGGATGGTGTGATTCTATAAAATGCTACAAACGCCCAGTTGCATTCCGCCGGTAACAATACTGACTAGTTCAACTCGTTAGCGTCTACGTCGCCAACCCTGGACAATGCAATCACATTCATAACGATGTGATCACAGCAGATAACGAGAGGATGAAAGGCGAGTTTCTGGCGCCTCCGAACCAGGATCAGCCAGCTAAGGGAAGGTAACCCCGACAGGAAAATCCACGAAAGAAGGTAGTGGAAAATCACTCAGGTCATCTTTTTCCAAGAATAACTATGGTGAATACATCTAATGAGCAGTTGTCCTGGCTGCGGGATATAAAAATAGTGCAGGATTGGCAGGACAGAGATGCTTTCTCTGTTGTGATCGCTAACCTTATTTTTTCACTTGTCAGGTATTATGAAGTTTTTTATTGTTGTTTTTATTTAATATTAAATTCAGATGCATTATTTTGAAAATTATTTATCAGTTTATTGCTTTCTAAATACGAGAACAAATTATTTACTTTATTCATTCGCTAGGATTTATTTATTCGCCTACAAAACACGCATAATTTTTTATTTTATTCTATTCTAAGCATTTAAAAATATGCGTTTGTGGTTATTTGAACCAAAAATATCAAATATATGTTTTGAATTAGAAAATTTTCTAATCGTATATTTGAAACACTAATTTTGTTGTTACTCATTAAAATTAAATAAATATATTATAGTAAGGTAAAAAAAAAATCTGATTTATGTAGATTTTGTATCATTTGTTGAGACTTTTTTCAGTAGATTTGATAACGTAATTTATAGCCAAACACAGGGTTTGCCAATGGGACAGCCTAGTAGCTCATTGTTTGCTGACATATTTATATATGAACTGGAGAATGAAATATTTTGAAGTAATTCACCACCACTTAAATGTATCATATTTAGTTATGACGACTGTATGTGGACGATATTTTTTGTCTCTTTATGAGGACGGACCGTAATTTTCAGACATTCCTAAACTTCCTAAATTCATTACGTTAATAAATTAAATTTACTTTAGAAATAGATAAAGAAAAAAAAAACTTTCTTTAGTTGTTTTCAATAATAAAAAAAACTACAATTTCGATATCTACCTTAAACCAACATATACACATACAATTATTCATAATTCTTCAAATCATCCTATTGCCCATAATTATTCCGCATTCCATTTAGTGATACAAAAGTTAATAACCATTTTCCAGATAATACTAGTTTTCAAAAAGAACTTGATACAATAAAAATATGGCTGATAATAATGGAAATAATGAGAACTCAATTGATAAAGTATTCAATCAATAACGAAAATGCAAACTTAAAAATAAATATTTATTTCTACTCCCACAATAAATCAAGCTGACCCACCTAAGCCATGGAGGCGGATTCTTTTTGAAAATGTAATTTTTTTCCAAACCATTATCTCATTTCCGACAATCAAACCGATGGAAATCAAATTGCTAGAATTTACAATCTTCAGAAAAGACTTCTCAAGATAATGATTTATAATAATGAAATAAAAAATATTTCAAAAAAGATGACACAATCCTATTAAAGCGTTGTGGAGTACTTCCGGTGAAGCAACTTTACCACTGTAAGCTAATAATAAAGCATTTTGAAGAAAACCCCCTGCTCAGTCACCAACATGGAACAAGATCGATAACAGCCATGATACTGATAGAGTCTAGAGCACAAAACTTCTATGAAAGCAGGACGACAGAATATATTGTACCTAAGCTATTTATTAAGCTTCCTGCCGAGGTAAAAAACTCTACCAGTTTGCAGCACAGAAGCAAACGATTGAAGGATTGAAGGATGTGTAAAGTTGTGTTTATCCAGTTCAAATATATTTGGGTTGTTTAATTTTTACAGTGGTTTTTTTTTGTTTGTTTTGTGTTTATTTGATATTTTGTGATAATTTACTATTAAAAAAATATTAGAAACGCGCCGATAAACTTTTGTTTATCATTAGTTTGGGGCGGTCTAGATTTTGTTAACTTTTCTACATTATTTTGAATATATAAAAATTAAATAAAACATTAAATCTGCATTTAAGAAAACTAATAACATAGAAATATTGTTGAAAAATCACAAAAACAAAACCCCTAAATTTAATAAATCTGCCATATATTAATGAAACTGTAATGATTGCGACTCAATCTACATTGGGAAAACTGAAATAAACTTTAGTATTAGAGAAAAAGAACATTTAAGGTGTTTAAATAATTTTTTTTTCTGAATTAGCATATTATCTGATAAAATATAATCAATTTTTTTATAAAAACATTAGGTTGAAAGTTCTTCATGTTGAAAATAAAATATTAAAATTAGGTAACTATGAAATCTTAGAAATTAAAAACGCGATTCCCAATAAGAAAAAAAAAAAATATAATCAAAGAAAAAATATATCCCTAAGTCCACTCCTGTCTAGTTTTTAGCGTATCCATCTCACATTACCATCCTTACAATACAAAAAGACTTGATTTATAAGTTACGTACCCAGGATAATATTTATAAAATAAAATATGGTAAAACTTATTAGTTTAGTATACCTTAATAAAAAAGCTTGCATGGCTTTAAAATCGATCCGTAAAAAAAATTAAAAATATTTGATCATAATCAAAATCGTTTTTATTTATTTTATATATTTTTATGTCTTTTCATTATGTATTTGTGTATTATTTAATTTAGTATACATATGATTTATTGCTCCTATTTCTTAAATGTCTTACTATAGTATTGAGTGAGTTTCTAGAATACATTTCTCAATTATCATTTCAATTATGTTTTTAAATATATATTCTTTTTCTGTTGATTTCAATGATACTTTATTTTTTTTTTTTTAATACTACTATATTTCACTATTATTCTGTTGATTTTGATACCATTATTTTGTATATTTGATTATATGTTTTTCTTAATTTGTATAATTTATGTTTTAAAAATTATTTCTTATTAACTTCTTTGCATTGTATTCTTTGGAATTTTATTATTTATTACTAATGCCTTTTTTCTAGATTGTTATTCTATTGCATCACATGTCACTTTAATTTAATCCAATTAATTTTACTTGGTATTTTTATTGTTATTTATTATGGCTTGACATGGGCACAGCCTAAAAACCCAAATAAGTTCATTAATATTTAAACTAGTGTGATTTTGAATGAATAAATAAATAAGAAAATATTTGCTTCTTTTCATATATAAAACAAAGAACTTTGTCAGATTTTGGTATTTGAACAAGACACTATCCCACAGTCTTAATACGAAACTCATGGGAGTTATTATCAAACAAAAAAATACTCTATTCCTCTCTTATAAGAATTCTACTTTCAGTGTTTAATTAAGTTTATGTCGAACACCATAACGTATTAAGTTAGTTACCGTTGATAGGAGGAAAGATCTCTGATGAAGATTAATGAAAGAACTCTCTAAAAGATGGACAGATGGACAACTTGATTTGTGGTTTGGTTAAAATACCGACACACAGTGTATAGTGTAGATAGAGGAATTCGATTTTGGGCCGAAGTACATTCGTCCTACAATTACCATTATCTCTCGTCATTACAAATACAACAAGGAAGTTTTCTAGATTTTTCATTCGTGAAAAAAATATTGAACTTAGCCAAAAAATTTTTTTATTTTTTTATGTATCGTATTATCGGCGCAATGATTTATTAAAGTTTTGTATTTTTATATAACTTCGCGGGAGACGTCTCAAGTTATCTTCCCCTTCTTCTCGATGAGGTCTGCTGATGGTCAATTGACCTACCGTAAACCGGAAATGTAACCCTCTTTTCATTGGTTGATTCGAAAGAACTAGTGACGTCATGCGACATCCAAAGTAGTGACGTCGTTTTTTTTTCATATATTTTTAAGAAACTTCGCCGTACAATTTAATGCTCTAATTTTCACCGCCTATAAAAATACATTTTTTTAAATCCGAATTCCCGTAGGGCTGAACATCCTCATTTTCACTTTACACGGTTTTTCAAAGCCATTCCGCAAAACTTCGTAGGAATTTTTTTTTATGATGTACTATTAAAAATATCTTAATTAACTTTTCAGGAAATCGTATTGAAAAACTTTTTTTTTTTTTTTTTTGAGATTAAAAACGTATTTGACCAACGAAGCAATGCGGACTAGGGAAGTGGCAAGGTAGGTTAAGAGTAGGGGTTTGTGAAAGGGATGCTAGTCTGTGACATTAACAATCGTCTCAATTTACAAATTAAAAAAAATTAAAAAATAATAAAAGCAAAAATAGTCTTTAAAAAAAATGGGGATATTTTATATAGTTTACTATTAGGAATGTTCCTCTGAAGTTTCACGATATGGACTTGAAACACCGTGTACATATTTTTTTTTTACAGGTGGTATTTTTCTTTAAAATAAACTATTGTCAACAAAACAATATTTTCCATAAAAACGTATAAAATCAAACAATATTCGTCTCTATAAATAATCAACTGATATTTATTGCAACCGAGTGACAAGACATTTCTGAGAAGGTAATCTGGAAATATAGGCATTTACAGGGCTTGTGATCTGTTGCTGGCTGGTTTAATAGGCTTTGTTAATGCCTAGATATACACATTTTCTTCTAAAAAAATAAACGTCAACCTTAGTAACTGCGGGAGAGTTTAATCCGGCCTTATGTACAGACATTTGACAGGCTCAAAATATTGTTTGTGATAATTTGTCATCGAGTGCTCAGACATAGGTGAAAATCTAAAATTACAAAAGAGTATGGTAATAGAACTCTAAAATATTTAGAACCTAGCATTTTTATATTTATTGCCTTTTCATTGTAACAAGAGCAAAATAAGAAAGTGACTGCTCGATCAAAAGTTTATATATTAATAGTAGCTTATGTGTAAATATTTAAATTTTTCATATATTTTCTTGTATACATGTATATTCTGATCTTTCCGGCTGTTAATTTATATCTGTTATTCATTGTTTTTATAAATTTAAATAATATAATATATCAGTAAGTATAAATATAATTTCCATCAACAAGCTACAGAAAGCGGCTTGGTGGAATTTTAGTTTTAGTACAAAATTTTAATTTTTTTAATTTTTTTTTAATTGTAAAAATATATAATTATATTTTTTAAATAAAATAAAATAATTAAAAAAATGCTGACAAAACATTTAAACTGACAATTCATTTATAACAGCAATTTTTAAAATATTTTTTTATTTGATAATAGACATCTAATCAAATGATCACTAAAAAAAAGAAATAAAAAATGTGTATCGTACTATAATCGCTATGAGTTTTTCGAATTTTGAAATTATACCACCGTGACGTCACGATTTGATATCAGTGAGTTTTTTGACATTAAAAAGTAGAGCCCCGCACACATTAAATTTTAAAAAAACATTGCTTCCTGGAAACCGGAAATCTATCGCAAAACATAAAAAAGCTATAATTCATTGGTCTGTGTTCACCTGAACCAGCGAAGTTTCAAAGTACTGTAGTTCAATTTTATTAAAACAATTTTTATTAATCTTTTCATACATTTTTGAGAAACTACGCCGTATAATAAAAATGTTCTATTTTTTACCGCGTGCAAGAAAATATGTTTTATATCCAATTTTCCATCGCACTGAACTTCCTAATTATTCTAATTATTTAAGAAGATTAAAAAAAATGTAATGCGCGCACTTGCATTTCGATAGTACCTACAGTAGTATAATCCGTACGAATATTAAATGTTTTTCTGTTTGTTTGTATCACTTAATTTTCCCGTAGGGATTGGCGGAGAGCTGAGAAGTGAAATAAGCTACCTTTTATCCAGAAAAAAAATGACACTCCTTACGGGAAATTCTAAATGGAAAATAAATTTTTAGTGAAAAGTAAACATTATATAATTCAACAGTTTATATTGAGAACGGTAGTGATTACACACATAAAAAGAGACAAATACCCAAGCGTCAACCACAACCATAATACAAAATACTCAAATAGGAATTTGTTACTAAGTAAAGGGGTCAACACTGTTCTGGCATCGCGGCAACACTATTATGTTGGCAAGAAGGTCCATATTTTTTTACCAGAGTTGTGGAAAAGCGGAAGTGTTATCAAGTCGAAGAAAGTGTTGACCTCGATCTTTCATGACATTGGCCGTAAGGAGTCAGAGAGGTTGATGCGTGCCGCGGGTTGGAGATTCTTACTAGATGTTGTAAATAAAATATAAAAATAAGAAAATTGAAAAAAAATTCTAAAGGCAATCATGAAGTTTCGCATATATTAAATAAATTATGTTTTTTTTTTTTTTGTATGTGTATGCGCATGGGTATAGGTATGTGTGTATGTGAGGGTGTATCTGTATATATATGTGTATTCTAGAAAGTTAATGTTTTATTTGTCGGTTCTTTTTATAAACTTATAAATTATTATTACATATTAAAATGTAATTGCTTAGCGGGAGGAACGGAGTATGTACTCTTTTTAGCTGAGCAAAGTGTACAAAAAAATAATATATAATATGATATAATTTTTGCATAAATAAAAAAAAAGTAAACGGAATAACCATGCTACGTCACGGAACGTCGATCTTTTGCATAGCGGTAGTTAGAGAACCGGCAATCGATACAGGCTACTTTTTATCCCGAAAAAATACATCATTCCAATTTGCAAGAGAGTAGTGTAAATCAAATCAAAATACTGAAGTTACGCTATTTTCTTTCAGATTTCAAAAGTTTTCATCTAATAATGCGATTAGAAAAATATTTACTTATTGTGGAACAGCTTTCTATGGACATTTCGATCGTAACGCGTATTTCAGAGAAGTTATTGATAAAAATACGAATTTTCCTGAATATTTTTAATTTCTTTAATGAGCTTAAATTTTTCGACTATTTGGTTCACAAAAGAACGGAAAACCTTCGTTAAGCATTATTTAAAAATAAATTCTTAAGTACCTTTGAGTAGTGATAAGGACCTAGTTATTTCGGCAAGGTTATCGAACCAATTAATTAACGAACTGCCTACTGTAATCCTTTTAAACAAGGACCTACCCTCCCTGATAATCCTTTCCCTTATAAGTACGTATGATTCATTTACGACTATGGAGAAAACGCATTATTTAATATGTTATTATAAAATAAACCCACGAGTTCTTTCAATCATTTAAATAAACCTTTAAGTTTATGAACGGACATAAATTTATGATACAAAACAAAAAAATATACAAAAACTCCTCCAAGTTACCTGTTGTGGCTTGTTGGTGGAGATTTACCTTTATAAAATTAATTAAACTTAAAAATAAATATCTTTAAATCTACACAATAACAGCCAATGTACGAACAGTAAGACAAGAAGTATTCAACTTATTCTAAAAATAAATATTACCCATACCTATACACACATCTACTTATACAAGAACATATTACTGTGTATTTTTAGGAAAAAATAAATGGTTTGATTTAAAGTTTTACATGAATTTTGATTGGAATTTATATTTTTTTAAATATTAAAAAACTTGATTTCAATTCAAGTAAATTAATATTTCAGTCGGTTATACTGCCACGCTTGAACTATTGCTCTACTGTCCTGTAGCTCAATCACAGATGACTATCGACGTGCTAATACGCGATCACAATGGAACATCCGTGAACATCTAATATAAAATGTCAAAATATTAACGTTTCACGACGCATAATCCTGCTGCGCAATCACATATTTTAATTTCACCGGTGTAATTATGAAAAATATTCCAAAACTGCTGTATTTATTTATTCATTTATTATTTATCATGCTTTTCATTGCATTTAGCTAGCGGTTGGCAAGCCAAATGTCAAGAAAGGCATTTACCATAGTAATTGTAATTTGATTTTCACTTTTTTGTATTTTTGTATTTTTTTTTTTCTCCCCTCTTGTTCCCGTTATTCATTGCTTTGCTTATGCATACAAAGCTTTTTTCCTGGTGTGTATATTTTGCACAATAGTTATTTTTCACGGGTCTGAGTCAATTCCCTCATTAATTTTTTTCATTTTTGTAACTATGGCCTTTAAAAAGTCAATGTATTTTTCGGAAGTAGCTTCATTTTTTATAACTTCCTCTGGGTTTTCAAAAATTTGGCTGTATTGTGCGCATATTTGTTTGCAGTTTAACCTCTCGGCATCAAACATAGGACAATCTAGTTATATATGGAGGACGTCCTGAGAGCTAAGTCCATCGCAAAGGCAGCAATCGTTATCTCTTTTTTAAAATCTATGAAGATACTTTCGAAAAGCACCATGACCTGAAAGCATTTGAGTCAGCTCGTAAGTCCGCCCAAAAGTATCCAATATCTCGGCATCTTTTATATTTTTGAAAAACAATTTCGTTATTTTGCCTGTATCACTTGATAAATATCTTTTGTTCCAAGTATCGTATTATGTTTCTTGCACTATTTTTTTAATATATGATATTGGAATGTGGTCATAGGTAGGGAGAGTTCTCATTTTAGATGCTCACTTTTTTGTATTAGATACTCCTTACTTTTTTGTAATTGCAATATATTGTTTATTTTTTATAGTAAACGCCAATTTTTCGCTACTGAAATGTGTTTATTTATGAGGAAAACAAAAAAAACCGACTTATGACTGCAATAACTTAAGCATGTTCATAATTGTTCATTGTGATCGCTCAAATGCTTAGCATATTTTTAAGCACGTCGATAGTTATTTGTGATTGAGCTACTGCTTCAAGCTACACATACATGCTTTAAGGACCGACCGAAACAAAATTTTCAGCTGAAACCAAAACGGAATTTCAGCTCCTGTTCTAGTTTTGGCCGAAACTGAAATAAAACTCCTTTAAATAACAGTATTTTGAGTTTGTCCAAATTTTTGCAGACAAGTACTGGATTTAACTCCCTGGGGAGCTGTTAACATAAACATAATTCAACAGAAATGAAAAAAAAATTAGAGAAGGTAATATAGAAGTCTAGGCATCTACAGGGCTTATGACCTGTCATTGGCTGGTTTAAGTGGCCACTTTACACACTGTGTAACATTCACCATTCACCATTCTGCCCATATTAGAACATCTATATTCCTTTAATTATTTCATCTGTTAATGTTAAAAATTTATGAATATTATTAATAATCAAATAAATCTTAGTAAAAGTCCCATTCTAAATATGTTCTCTCTCCCTAAATCAACACACAAACCCCCTCTCTTCTCTACCCCCGTAGCCACAACCACTCTACATTCACTGTGAAAATTTTATATTTGTTATGTTAGTTTGTAATTCACCCTGAAGGAGGCATAGTATTGCCGAAACTAGTTGGTTGTCAAATTATAAAAAATATCAGTGGTACATAAAAATAAAATGATTTTATTTTATTTTAATATATTGATAATATAATCACCGTCTTTATATAAATATTTTTAAATACTCAGATTATGTGCAACAAATCCTGTCCTGACCCTGATGAGCCTCTCTATAATAATGGACACAGGATTGAGAAAGTTGACAGCTTTAAATACTTGGAAGTTCACACAACTGAGAATGTAAGCATGCACAAAGAGCTCGCAACCCACCTAGGAATTTCTGGAGCAACTTTTAACATGATACGTGTTGTCTGGAACTCTAGTCTATACTCGGTTAAAGAGAAATGCCGATTATTCAACTCTTATTTAATGCCAGGACTCCTATATGGGTGCGAATCTTCGCACCTTACCAAAGCTCAAAAACACCAAGCTTCTGAGTTTTGAGAGTAAGTGGTTGAAAAGAATATTAGGTAAAAGGTGGTTCGATTTTATAACTAATATTGAAATCCGAGATGGACGCAGCAGCTTTCTATAACGAACGTCTTGAAGATGCGGCGATGGACCTGGCTTCGACACGTGCTGCGCATGCCTCAGGAAAACCTAAACACGGGTTGCCTCTTTTTTATACCTGCGGGCTCGCGCCGTCCTGGAAGGCTTTCAATGACGATCTTTAGTCTTTATTCGGCGGAGTTAAGGGGCGCTGGATTGACGTGAGAAGAGGCAAAAATGGTGGCTGGCGATAGGGTCTCCTAGAGGCAACTGGTGATGTCCACATACTCCACTTAGGAGTGGATGTGGAAAAGAAGAAAAAGAAATTTTTAAAAAAAACATATAAAAGTTTAACAGTATTTTCAGGCGTTACCGAGTAGGTGAAATAATTTATCCTGATAAATCTCACATACATCAATCAAAATTTCAACTCTTTTATTTCACAAAAGTCAACAGATGGAAAAGTTGAGGATACGTAGATGTTTATTCATAGGCAACATGGTGAATGTTACACAGTGAGTAAGTTGAGCCCGTACAGGCCTTGTGCCATGCCTATACATAAGCCGTACCTAGACTTTCTTATACCCTTCTCAAAATTATTTTCCCTCTCTGTTGTAATAAACAAAGAGCTTAGTTACTCCTTAGGGAGGAAATTCATCCTGTCTACAATTATTTTGACATACTCAAAGACAAAACAAAGCTTCTGACTGTAGGCCGAATGCAACACCAGATGAGAGTAGTGATGTCGGGAATACCACTAAAGAACGCCAAGGAGTTTGTCTACCTCGGGAGCAAAATAACGTGGGACGGTTGGTCTAAGAGCGAGGTCGACAGCCGTATACATCAAGCTTGACTTGTATTTAATAAAAGGTCAAAAATAATTGAATCAAATAATATAGACCTTAAACTAAGAATACTCATAATCAAGACCTATGTATGGAGTATCTTGATGTATGGCTGCGAGACATGGTGCCTATCCGAAAGAGATAAACGGAGACTAGAGGCTCTTGAGATGTGGTCCTATAGAATACTACTGGAATTTCCTGGAGAGACCACATTACAAATGAGGAGGTTCTCCAAAGAATCGAAGGTAGAAGGCACCTGCTCAGAACCTTGTCCGAAAGGCGAGCGAGATGGATCGGCCATGTAATACGTCAAGAAGGCCTCCTGCATGTCATATTGGAGGGGATGACCGAGGGGACAAATTCTAGGAGACGCCCACGCCAAGAGTACCTGAAAGACCTATTAGAGGACGTGCACTGCTCATCATATGTTGACTTTAAAAGATCCGCACAAGACAGGGAGGAATGGAGGAGAAGAATGAATGTAATTGCTGCCAGCCAATCTCAGGATTGAGACCAGAGAAGAACTCAAAACATTTTTATTTATTTTAGCCTGTTGTTGAACGAAAATAAATAAATGAAATGAAATGAGCGTATGAAGTAAATTATATTCCAATTAACAAAATCGATAAAGGATACCTTAAATACGTAAATATATTTTTCATTCTATGAAGAGACTGGTAGTCTATAGTAATTAATTGGCCTCTCTGTGGATTACAGTCTTCCTTTACCCTCAATGTTTAGTAGCGATGGTATTAGGACAGTGGTTCTCAAACTTGACTAAAATTATTTTTCATTTATGCACGTATGAGCCCTATGAATTAAAATGTTGATAACGCCTTAATTGAAGTCTTCAAGTGAGTAGAAAAAAAAATACATCTTTAATTTGGTAAAGTAACGATTTTGTTAATTTTATTATTATTTTTTCATTTAAACGTATAATACAGAACGATTTAAATGTACATATGTATATGACAAGGTAATTACAAAAACATGTTTTTAAAAATATATATTTTATTTAGGTCTAACATTTAGCCCATAAATACAATTGACTTTTTATTTATTTATTTACATACGTAAGTTTATTGTACATTATTTGAAACAATAAGTCCCAACTCCATGGTACTAAAAGTCCTGTGTTGAGATGGGACGAGCAATTATATGACACAGACACATGAGTATATCACCACAAATAAAGGATTAGAAACATGAAAAATAATTATGAAAAATAAAAAAAAAACACATAAGGCCACATCAATATGGTAAACAGTAAACTCACACATTTGGAAAATCATCAAGGAGTTGACTACTCAAATCCCTCCCACTAAGGAAAATCCAGTCCTTAACTCCTTTCTTGAAAATAATTTTTGTCCTTGAGATCTTAATACGTTCTTCCAAAATATTCTCTGAGTAAAAGTCGTACGGGTTTTGGGTATGACATAATTTATGCTCTGGGTAAACCTCGTACCGAAATTCTGCATAGACCTCTTCTTATTGTTTGACCAGAAGTGTGTTAGTGCTTCTTTTAGGTGCAGTTGTCTCGTATCCAGCACCTTCATGTATTGGAACAGCTGTTCTGATGGGTATGTTGGAGGGCGCCGGAACATTATTCTCAACAATAATTTCTATGAAATCATGAGCGGCTTGAAAACGGATGCCGCACAACCCCCCCAGCTACTTATTCCATAGGTTGCCGTGGATTGAAACAGAGCAAAGTACACACTTCTGAGAGTGTCAATATCCAGAATGTTCCTAAGAGCGTAGAATAGATGAATAGTGAACAATAGTGAACAAAGAATCTAAAACTAGTAATCCCAACATAAAAAGATCTACCTTTCTCGGTAGGCTGTTTAACAGACCAACTATCCTCCCCACAGACTTTATCAACGGCAAATTTGACTTACATTCAGAAAGAGTAAATGCAAAGGCCATCATAAGCATTAAAGCAATAGGCCATTTATGCTACCCTGCAGTGATTGCGCAGGATTTGTCACCCACTATCACGAAAAATAGAATATCTTTAAATAATTTCAAAGAAATACAATAGATATGATAATGTTGTCTTGTCTCAGCTTCGTGGACAGCCTCAACCACGCAGGAGAGAGTGCTGGGAAAATACAAAAATTCGACGGCACTTCACACGTGAGGCTGGATACACGAAGACGCACAATGATAAAATCTGGGTAAAAACGAAAATGTCATTCGAGTAGTAAAATATAACCTCACATAAAAATAATTTCAAAACGATAGGTTAATTGGAAGTTAGACGTCCATAGTATTTTGGAATTGAATGCTTTCTGCTCTTTAACAAATCAAATACCTAAGGAATTTTTATCTACTCTTTATTAATTATTTTTCAATTTTTTAGCGTCATAAAAATAATATTTAAAAAAACTGAAAAAAAATAATTCTTAAACACTAACTCACCTTTAAAACTTGTGGTATGGTGCTATGTTAGTTAAACTGAGAGGGCTGTACAACTTGGGATGCGTTTCTTTTGCCAGTTCTCTTCCATTTGCCTTTAGCCAGATTTGTGAAGTTTATATTTTCTTAATCGTAATAGATTTTCATACCAAAGGTGACATTTCTGATCAACAATGTAACTTAACTTAGTTTTTAATATCGTTTAACTTTCTGTTTACTTGTTTTTACTGTCTTTCTCTTTTTTTCTTCCTCCCTTGTTGCATTAAATTGAGAAAATTGTTCTCATAGCAACCGTAGCTACCCTAGGCCATAGCAACGAAGAAAATAAATAAATATTTGTGTATTATAAAATGGAAAATAATAAGATGGGATGTAAGATAGGTGAACCTTTATTAACTGGGGGTATATCCAGCCACAAACCACTCAATTCCACTAACCACTCGCGCAACCACCTGTTTTTTAATAATTAAACATATATTATATTTTTATTATTATTAACCGTTTACTTATTCTCCTTGTGGATTGTGTGTTATATTTTTCATACATAATACCCGTAATTGATCTCATTATTTGTAATTACTCTGTAAATCAATTTTGTATGGCCGTGCTGTTTTCAATAATTCCATTCCATATTCATTGAAAAAAAGTACTGCAGTAAGAATTGAAAAGCAAAAGTTTCATCAAAGAAGTAGAAACGTAAAATTTATCATGCTAGAATAAATAGTTAAAGAAATTCAAACAAATTTTCTAACTACAAATTGATTGAAGATCACTTTGTTCTTCCGGAATATAGAATAAAAGAGTTTCCCACCCTCACAGCACTAGATTTAAAACTAAGGGTTCCTAGTTGTTCCCCGAATTACAAATTATTTCAGGGAACGAACGTAATGTTGATTTATTCCAAGGTTGTGCAATAATCTTTCGAAAACTAAATTAACATGGAAGATCCTCAAATCACGAAATAAATAAATACCTTCTCAGCGCTTTAGAGAAAGCATATTAAAAAGTAATAAGTACATGTATTTTATATGTATACTATGGGTAAAATAATCCTGTTTTTAAAAATTGTGTCACACCAAAAAAATGTTTCTGGACTTTTTTTTTTTTTTAAATTAAAAATAAATATTTGCGTTCTTATGATGAACCCAAATATTTAATTTTGATGGCCATTTTCAACGAGTTGTAAAAAGCTCACTATTAAAAAATAGAATCGAATTGGAGTAGAGTGGGATTCAAACCACGGACCTTTGGTCCGTGAGTCCGATATACTAGCCCCAGGGCTTATTGGGTAAAATAAATTATTTACTATATTAGTTACTACTGCAGGGCAGCGTTTATTTAATATTTTAAAATACATATTATAGTTTGTTACCCACTAAGTATAAACACTTTTCGGTGGGACACATTTTTTATTTTTTTATGACAGGTTTATTTTACATTATTTTATTTATATTATTCAATTTTATTTATTCACAGGCATTATAAAGTATTAAGTAGTATTTCTTCAGTTTTTTTTATTTTTTATTTGAAGATCTTTCTTGCTAATGATGGTTTGTGGGAGATCATTGAACAACCTTGGAATAACGCAATTTAATGTTCGTTCTCCGAAATCATTTATAATTCAGAGAACGATCAGAGAGCCCCTAGATTTTAATCTAGCGTTGTGAGTACGCGAAACTCTTTTTTTTTATATTCCGGATCAACAAAGTGATCTACAATCAATTTGTTGACCAAGTTGTTTTACCGGCAGGACATTACAGAATTTAAAATATACACCATCGCCCGTATGTTTTGCCTCATGGATCACGCTATCTGGTACAATCCCCTTAAACAGTCTCTCCTAAATATCATACATTTTCCCCAGATGAGACTGAAAGGTGAGACACCAAACACGCACTCCATAATATTTAATCGATCGAATGACCGAGGTATATCTAATGTATCTTAAAGTTTTGAAAAGTAGTATGCTTTTGATTTCATAAATGACTTTAAGCCAATATCTTAATCTGTCGCAGATTCCATCAATATGAACACCCCATTTAAATTTAGAATCAGTAATTAATCCTAAATATTTATGATTTTATACAATGTCTGTAATAGGACACTTACATTTATCTGATTCTATATTTGAATTTGAATTTAAGAGAAAATTTATATGAGCTTGTATTTCTATTTCTGATTCACATTTAGTAACATATATGGTGAGGATACTTGAACAATTTTAGTTTTTTTAGAATTCATTACTAAGCCATAGTCATAATTGAACGCAGTTATGCAGAAAGCAGCCAGTCCGCAATTTTTGAAAAATGATATATTGATGTTATCGGGTACAGTAAGGTTGATTCTATGTTCTGCTAAAAACAGCCAGACCGCTTTCATACAGAAAACTGTATTAATCACATTCGGAAAAAGGTGTCGATTACAAAAACGATATTTCTCTCCTTTTGCAGAAAACACCCACAAAACTAGAAAAATCTTATGGTACTCTTTTAAACTGGTCAAATACATAATAAGATTCTTCTTTGTAATATTAAAACACTTATATATTCATTGTTTATCGTTTGTTAAAGTCAAAAACATTCTAACTGTTGTGTAAATTTTATAATTCACTATTTTCACAAAATGGCTATTATCTCAGTTTCACTTTTTTATGGCTGGCTGCTTTCTGTATAACAACGTTCAATTAATGAACGCTCTTCTGCAGAAATGAAAGTAAAACATAGGCAGAATGTTGAATATTACAATGCGTAAAATTATCACTTAAACAAGCCAATGACAGTTCGTTAGCCCTGGAAATACCTAGATTTCCATAATTTCTTTCTAAAGACTTTATGAGTCTATGTTGCAATAGTTCAATTCTAATTTAACAATGTTTGATTATGTCCAAATGCTTGCAGACTGGCTGGATTTCCTCCCTAGGGAGTTGTTCAAATTTAAATTTATTTCAACAGAGAGGGAAAACATTTTGAGAAGGGAATATGGAAGTCTAGGCATTTACAGGGCTTATGACCTGTCATTGGCTGGTTTAAGTGGCCACTTTACACACTGTGTAACATTCACCATTCTGCCCATGTTTGAACATTCACATTTTCTCAACTATTCCATCTGTTAACTTTTGTGAAGTAAAAGAGCTGAAACCTTTATCACTACTTAAACCAGCCAATGACAGGTCATAAGCTCTGTAAATGCCTAGACTTCCATATTCCCTCCTCAAAAATGTTTTCCCTCTCTGCTGAAATAAATTTCAATTCTAATTTTGCCATTTTTGTTTTTTTTCTAAACTAGTCCGCGTCTCTCTGTCTAAATACCTCTGTATTAGGAAAAGGGTTGATAGAGAAGGCTTCCTATACCGGTAATACGATACGTTGTAATTATTTTGACAGACATATTTATTGTGGTTCGTTCGATTTCATCCCCCAATCGTATTTCTCCACCGCGTCTCACCCTCCCTTCCCTACCTTTGACTAGAAAACACAAGTAGAGAAAGCAAAGCATTTCACAGATTTCACCTAAACAAATTGTCGTCACAAAAGGTTTTAAAAAATTGTAACAAAATTCGAGTCGTAGCGTTGTTATGAAATTAATTTTATTTTATCCAATGTATGTATCAATCAATGTATTTACAATACAATTCTGGTTTGAGTAATCAATTTACTTGAATTGGAATGAATCACGGTGATAGAATGTGGTACAACTGGTGAAACTAATATGGAGATGCTAAATTATCATTTTTTATTTATTTATTGAAATCTACAGTCATAAATACAAATATACGATTAAAATATAATAGATACCTAATACTAGACTAAAAATGATTTCAACCTAATGATTTCAAACTTATTATTAACAATGTCGGTCTCACGGTGTAGTGATGGTCAGCGCGTTTGCCTACCATGCAGGAGGTCTCGGGTTTGATTCCCGACATGGTTGATACGAAATACGCCAGACTCACGGCTCAAAGGTTCGCATCCCACTCTCTACCCCAACTTGATTTTCACTGTCTAAAAATGAGTTATTCAAAACTCTACAGAAGAAATACTTAAGGAAATATGGATGCACAAACATTGGCAGATTAGTGAATATTACACAGTGTGTGAAGTAGCTTTTTTTTTTTTTTTTTTGAAAAAGAAATATTTGCGTTTGTATGATTTACCCAAATATTTTATTTTGAGGGCCATTTTCAACGAGTTGTAAATAACTCACTATTAGAAAATGGAATCGAGTTGGGGTAGAGTGGGATTCGAACCACGGACCTTTGGTCCGTGAGTCCGAGACACTAGCCACAGGACCACAACCAGCCAATGACAGGTCATAATCCCTGTATGCGTAGACTTCCATATTCAAATATTGCAACTAAGTTTAATATGAAAAACTCCCTAGGGAGGAAAAACAGCCAGTCTGCAAGCATTTGGACATACTCAAAACATATTTATTTAAAACTCGTTGAAAATGGCCCTCAAAATTATATATCTTGGAAAATCATAAGAACGCGAGGCATTACTAACAGGTTATAACAAATTATTTGACCGTGTTTGAAGTGATTTTATAAACTGCGTTACAATTTTCCTATAATTATTTAATGTATCGTTAAAGATATCAATATAAGCATTACTTTCTACATTATTATAATATAATCTAAACATACGTGATAATGCATTAAAGTGCGCCATATTATTATTGAGAGTTGGAAAATAAAATGTTGTGTACGATCTCAATTGTTGACAGGGGACATTCAGGAGTACATTCTCTAAACAAAATGTAGAATCAACATTAAAATTAATTATTTTATAAGATAAATCTATGTATATATATACAAAGAGAAACAAGTAAATGGTTGTATACAAATATTTACTAACATTGTTGTTATATCATCTAGAATGCGCTTCTCCTATTTAGTCTCTATTCTACAGGACTCATATTGACCATATCGAGTCTGTTCTACACCGTTTTCTAAGAAAAGTGGCATGGTAGCTCGGATTACAAAGGGGTAATTATTCCGATTTTGAAAAAGAGCAATCTCTTAATCTGTCTTCATTGGAGAGACGTAGAACTGAGATGGACCTTATATGCATTTTCAAAATACTTAATGCTTTAAGTGATGTCCCATGTCTGTTGCAATCAATTTCTTTTCATGTTCCCAACCGTGTCACCAGAAGTCAAAATCTGCTGTTTATAAAATCTTCTAAGAGCAACTTTGGTTTTTATGCCTCAATGTCCAGAATGTGTAGATTAGTCAATTCATCACACGACTTGGAATTCTTTATGATAGATCTTCCGGCTTTTCGTAGATCTCTTTGTGACTAAACAGTGTGGGATGAAGTTGGATTGGCATGGTTTAGCTCGAAGTCTTAGGTCTTTCGTTTTTATGAATATATTGTATACAATTATTGTTTTGCCCTTGTTTGTATTTGCTAAATAGTTTTATGTTCTTTTTGTTCAGTTTCTTGCATTTATGTTTCTTCGTGTAACTGTTGTAATTGGCTAAGCCCGTATATATAATAAATAAATAAATATGAGTGATCAAAAAAACATCGATATGAATACACGCTTTTCCAATAAGCATGATAGATGTTAAAGCTTCCTTTAAACTTGAATTCGGAACATTTTTTACATAATAACCCCTCAAAACCGATGAAAAATTGTCACGAAAGAAAATGTGTACATTGAAAATCTTTTCATTTTTCGAAGTATATTTGTAAATTAATTACGCGAAAGAAAATGTGAAAACCTTGAAAATCCATCTTTGTTGATTTCCTCGAAATAGGGGTTGAGACGAACTCCAATTAGGAACGGTACCTATCAAAAGACGAATGGTTCGTCCCAACCATTTTTATTCGGATTTATTAAACAATAATGAGTTACTATTTTTTTGAAAATAAGATGGATAATACGTTATTTTAATGTTCATACGCACTTTATTAGTGTATTTTGAGAAACGCAAAAATAGGTATGTCAATTTGTTCATTTATTCTACGTACGGCGTAAGCGAATTACAACATCAACATGACGAAACATATATACAAGAAACTGAACAAAAATAACATAATTAACAAATTACAGCAGTGATGGAGAACATCTAAGAAAAGGGAATATGGAAGTCTAGGCATTCACAGGGGCTAGTGACCTATCATTTGCTGGTTTAAGTGGCCACTTTACACATTGTGTAACATTCACCATTTTGCCTTTATTTATTGGGTTTTTCTACTGATAATATATATAGTATATAGTTTTATTCAACATTTATTTTTTTATTTTTACCAGTGACCGGGTTTTGTCGTGACGGACATTGTTAGACTGGTGGGAGACTAAACAAATTTTTATGTTTTATACTTCCATAATTATATAAAATCATGATTTACAACCCCTGCTTGCACTTATTTTATTATTATAATTAACATTTTGCCTTTGTTTGGACATCCATACTTCTTCAATACCTCCATCTGTTGATTTCAGTGAAGTTAAAGAGCTAAAACCTTTATTGACGCGGTGAGATTCTGACCGATTTTCTTTGCCTGCGAGATTCATCTGATCGAATTATTTCACGTATACGAAGAAGTTGAAAAATTGGGAAATTGTTTTCAGAATAGTATTTTGAAAATTGCTCCATCTGAGTTTTAGGTCTCTCCAATGAAGAAAAATTAAAGGATAGCTGTATTTCTAAATAGGAATAATTAATCCTTTGCAATTGTAAATGCAACCATGTAATTATTAAATTGAAGACACTTGAACGTAGTTATGCA
Organism: Micrasema longulum; assembly: GCF_059751315.1. NCBI lineage: Eukaryota > Metazoa > Arthropoda > Insecta > Trichoptera > Brachycentridae > Micrasema > Micrasema longulum. The sequence continues at coordinate 1,017,398 of NW_028277337.1, forward strand.
GAATGCAGCCAGTGCACAATTTTGAAAAAAATAGATATTTGTGTTATCGAATTTAGGAAGGTCAATTCTATGTTCTGCTAAAAACAACCAGGCCTCTTTCATACAAAAAACTGTAATAATCACCGTCTGAAATTTCGTTATACCGAAATATCATAAAAATAAATGTCCCCTCATAGATTCAGTTTGTATGAGGTTTCATTCAATATAAGATCTGGTTGTCATTAAAATCATTTAATTGGTTATATACATAGTTGAATTCTTTTTTAAATTATAAAAAAACGAATGGATGGTTTATTTATTATTTGCCAAAGTAAAAAACATTCCAACTGTTCTGTAAATTTGATTGTTCACTTGTTTCACCAAAGTGCTATTATCTCAGTTTCACTATTCTATGGCTGGCTGCTTTCTGCATAACAACGTTCAATTGATGTCGCAACATTCATTAAAACAATTAATGGCCTGTTGAAAACAGGGATCCGTCACAATAGATCGTCACAGGTCGCAGTGACGTCAGGAGCTTGCATAGCACTGACCCCCGCCACTAAGATTATAAATAAAAATCCCGTTGAAAAAGAAGACAATCATTGGATATTCGATAAGTTAATTTAATTTCGCAAAAAGAAATTCTTGCGTTGAATTAGTTTTACGTTGTTTTTTAACTTAAAAATAATATATGCTGGTTTTTCTTTGTAAATAAATATCCCTATTCATTTTCGCACAGAAAATTTGATATGAATAAATTTAATTAATTTTGTATTTTGCAAAACAGGCCAGGAAATCCAATTACAGCACAAAATTTTCAGACCAGAGAAAAATCACCGGAATCGAACCTGGAAAATCTCCGTACCTGAGCCAAGCCTCTTAGTCACTACACCACCACATTATAGTCAGTTGAAGATAATTCGGTTAACTTCCCACTGTAATCGGAGCCCAATAAAATATTGCACTGTAGAACCAACTAATATTGCATATCCACCCTGCCAGGAATTGAACCCACGAACTCAACGTGGTGAGAAAATGCGCTAACCACCACACTACGAGGCGGATTTATCTCCATCCAATTTCCTTTTTCGGGATAACAACATAAACAAATACAAAAATGCAACTGAAAAAAAAAACAGAAGTCAACAAAACCATGAAACCATAACTCGAAAACGAAATGGTTATCGATGTATGAAACGTCACTTTCTATATATTTGAGTTTTTCATTTCTCCTCCCTTTTTCCTTCATTCTTTACCCCCTCTTCTCTTCATAGTATAGTTTAAATATTTTGTCACGTTTTTATTTCTTAAAAAACATATATATATATTTTTTTAAATTTTTATTTATTTATTTAAACGCCTTTCAGGCTTTGACATACATATATACAAATAAAGACAGACATGTATTCTACACAGAATTAGCAAAAAAATATACAAATCATTATTAGAAGAAAAAGAAAAATATTGAAAATATCATCTTTACATATTAGTATAGAAGTGGAAAGAACAGAAGTATATTTTTAAATACCAAGACAAAAATGCATTTTACACAAAAAAAGAACAAAAAATAAAAATTATTAATTTTAATTATTATTATAATTAATTATTTTAATTAGTTATTATTAATTATAGAATTAAGAAAAGCAGGAAAAATAAAAATTAAAATCATGACATATAAGTAGAAAATAAATGGGGATACATAAAAATACAAACATATATGGCAGTGAAGAACAGAAATACATTTTTGGGTTTAGGTTAAATTAAAATAATCTTAAAATTAGAAGAAGTTAGAAAAGTACTAATTTAGAATACAGATATAAGTCAATAAACGGTAAACAATTGAAACCAACAAAGTCTTATTTATGTATTATAATTTGGTGATTGAAAATTGATACACTGCCTTTTAAAACTCAAAGGTGTTATATTAAATATATCTACCTCATTTGCGTATTCATTTGCAAATGTATGAATTTTCCTTATTGGCGAGTGTGCACTGTAGTTTGTTGTAGATACATTTACATCAAACAGTTTATTTAATCGGATAACCCGGCCTAGAACTCACAAGTTAATTAGTTGTAACAGTTCGGAACAATCAAATATTGAATTTAATATTTTAAATAAAAATAACAAATCATTCAGTTTTCTTCTATTTTTTAATGTTTGTACATTTATATGTATATAAATATCTTGTTTCATGATGAAAATATTATAATATACCAACAATATGTTTATATACCACTGAATTTCTCAAATTGAACGGTATGGGTAGGTAGGAAGAAATTGCCTTAAGGCAATATGCCCACCCTTATGCATATGTATGTAGCCTGTAAATGTATATAAAATGTTTAAATTAATAAATGTGCGCAATGGATTTAATTCTCAGTACTCACAAATGTTTTACTAATGTTCGATTTTCTGAAGAAAAATGAACATTTCGTGATTCAATTTCGAATCCAGGACATTTCTAAGCGGACCTGTCAGGCGTCTTATGCTGGACTCATTCGTCTTAAAAATCGTACGCGACTTATGTAAATTTACGAATGACAGTATTTTAAAACCACCCATCCTTGTAAAGTCGAACAAAAACCAGTTAAATTTATTTCCCCAAAGCAGACCACATTGACAATTGAATGCGACGTCATAGCTTTAGCTGTCAAACTATATTTGTATGAAACGCTCGCTATTTATCTTTAAATGATGGGTGTTTTTATTTCATTTCAACTAATAGGGAAATGTAGGGCAGGACATGTCCCTTAACATTGGTTAATTAAAACTCATTAAAAGTTTAAAAAATAATTTAATCAAATTAATACAAATTAATAATGCTTCTTCAGTGACCAAAATCTATATGATTAAGAAAACTAGGAATGATCATTTTAAAGTAACTGATTTTTTTATGAACTTTGAAAAAAACCGGTACCCAAAAACAAAAACCCGATTTAAAGTAATTTTACAAAATTTCACAAATCGTAACACTTTCTCAGTAAATTGTAAACGTCAAAGTGTTCACAACAACCAAGAATCATTTTAATATTTATTGATGCACAGTTAGTATTATACAAGTCGTAATAACACAGCGTACTTATCATTATTTTGTTTTTATTTTCGGGCTGGAAAATTTGTAGATGTTCCCGTGCACATGGATGTATTACTCTCCCGGCACGCCGAGGTAGACTTATTTGTCTACTGGGGGAGTAAGCTAACAATCCACGCAAATGTTTTGTCTCGCTTTTGTGTTAACAGTCACAAATGAGAAGTACCCGTTTTGTCCACCGTAACCATCTTGCCCGATCTTCCCCGATACATATGTTTAAATTAACAAAGGCCACGAATGTTATGATGTTAGTGTATTGAAAAATGTGCAAATAATATATCTATGCTTATATCCAATCGCCTTTTAAATGAAACATGATTTTAAAATAATTTTACCTGTCGTCGATTTCGAAATATATATTTGAGGTATACTCGTATGTATATCAAATAAAGAATAAGTTATTAAAATTCATTTAATTCAACAAATAGGAATTACGTATTTCATATAACATGTCAAGGCTTTACTGAAAGAATGCATTAAGTCATTAAAACAAGTTCCGAGATAATGGGGTGTAAAACTTTTTATTCTTTCAATGAATTATTTCTCCCACAATTTACTTAAATTTTTTTTAAATTTTGAAAAAACAATATTTATTCTAGGCATAGCAAAACATTTAAAATTAACATCTTGCACCAATATTTAAAATAAATATATATATATATATACTGTTGACGTGCTGCATTCTGTCAGTATGACCTCGATATCAATGTTTGTTATATCGAGACAAAAATAATTTAATATGTCGCTGTGCCTCAGTACAACATTTTATTTTGTTGTTAAAGTATAACACACCTATACAAAATACCTAAAGGAGTAAATATGATGAGAAACAATGAATAGAGGGAAAAAAATAAAATTAAAAATTGACACGAAGGCCATAGATAAATACGTATTTGTTAGTGCTGCCACTTTTTCATTAGCTTTATAATGAAATTGTAGAATGACAAAGCAATAATGATGACAACTCGACTGTTGTCGAGTGGGTGACAAAATATCACTTATTTCCAGCATAAGGCAATAGGTGTCTTTTCTTAAAAATCGAATTGTTGGAGTTAATCGTTGTAAAAAGGGGTTCGAACTTCAGATTTCTCATTTGTAAGCCTGCTACCAAGACCACTACACAGTTCGAACATAATGTTCCAACAATTCATAAAGCTGGCAAAAAGGATCTTTACCTTCCTAGCGCCTAAATTATTTAATAATCTTCCGGTTGTCATAAAGAACTTTACAAGTGCAGACGTGTTTAAGAGAAATGTTTGCAACTGCTTGCTGCACATTGATGGAGATGGGGTTGGTTCTGGAATAGTAAAAATTTTCAAATCGCATTAATTCATAATATGAAATAATTTATTGTTTCAATTTTTGCTTCCCTTCCTTATCCTTATTTTCTGTTTATATATTTTTATGTGTTGATTAATTATTTTATATCGTTTAAACGGTTTTTTCATTACGTTTTTTATTACTTTAGTAGTAAAGTGTAGATATTTAGTCCATTTTTGTTTCCTAAAAAAATATGTTTGCATATTTTATATATTTATTTATTAATATACACGACTGCAGTGCCTTTTACCTTACAAAGATACGGATTTAAAAGAATGTAAACACTTCAATATAATGTGAAAAACATAAAAATCAAATTGAAAAATATTATGTTAAATAAATACTATAACACAGCAGTTTCAAATAAAGAACATATTTAGATATAAAAAATAAAAAAAATAAAATATATGCAGATTAAATTTTAAATTGAAATGAATTTTTACATATTTTTCTTACAAAATGTAAGTATATTAAATACAATAAAATTTTTTTATGTCTAAAAAAAACAGATCAAAAGAATTGTAATTATAATAACAATTGAAGTAATTAAATAAAATAGGTATACACGTAAATATGGTTCACAATAGTACTCATACAAATTTAAACATAGAATGCACTATAATCTAAAAAATGTAAATTACCGTTCACCATCTTTGAAATAATTAAATAGAGTTGATTTATATAAACCATGTTTTGTGTTAAAAATATGTATCAGCAATGTCAAAATTGTTATTGCCAAGTATATGAAGTCGATTCAGAATAGCATTATATGAGTTTACTGTTCGCGAATTGTTGCAACTAAAGTGTTTTGATTTATAATTAAAATATTATAATATATTTGATATATGTTTACATACCACTGATTTTTAAAAATTGAACGGTTTGGGTAGGTAGGAAGAAATTGCTTTAAGGCAATATGCCCGTATATGTACCTATATAAAGTGTTTCAATAAAAAAATAATAGCACGTATGTAAAATACGTATTTTTGACTAAATAAATCAAAATATTTCATCGTCGGTCTAGATTATCTGATCTAACGAAATTTGCAGCTTAATTGATGACACACACAAATTATATAATTAATTAAATTTTTAGTAAGAATAATGAAATATTAAAACCTTTACACACTCTGTATAATAAATTAAAAATATACTTACGACATGAATTAATCGAACAAAAAGAAAAACAAATTAATCAATCTCGTAAAAAGGATAGATTATAATGTATAAACTTATAACACAATACATATTGCGTGTTTGATCTTTTGCTATAAAGACAGTTTAGCTTGAATATGTAAAAAGTAATAATTTATATAATTTAACCCTTTGATACCTAAATTATAGTACGTAGACATATCACGTTTTAACGATAAAAGATTACAGCGAGTTAATTTCACGTATATGTGATAAAGAAGACGTGTTCTTTAGGGTCCAATAGGTAAAACCTGAAATTGCGATAATGTTTTACGTTTTGGGCTATGATTCAACCTGGTACAAAGGAAAATATTTTTTAGAAAATTTTAATGCCATTTTGAAATAAAACTATTGGCATTCTAAGAAAAATATCTTGATGGATAAAGAAATGCTTTACTTTAATTTTCGAAAAGATATTATGAACGCTTTTGTATTTACAGAGTTTGTAAATTGTCATAGGCATTAAGTGATCTTTATGCTTTTGGATTACACACTTTATTTCAGCTCAAAGATGACAACGCCATTTGACTATTTGACTACAGAGAACTCATTCGAGCAACGAGAAACTGAAAGTTATTAAACAGAAAACAGCCAGCTATAGAAAATGCACTTATTTTATGTTTTTTTTTACATTTTTCTAAATATTTTTTTGAAAGCATAAATTATATGTACTTTTTTCGCTCCTTATATTTAAGTTAGTAGTAATTATTATATTACAACTATGCAGGACTATCATATGATTTAATGTAAAGGATCTTTACCGACAAACCATATTAATTGGCTCGGTGAGACCTGAAAAAAAAATGTTTTAAAAATAACTAAAATGTAATATTGTATATAAATAATAAATAAATAAATATAATAAAAAATCTGTTAAATGTCATTGTGGCATTCGCTAACAAACTTTTGTTAAAAGTATTGTATTAAAATAGTGTAGAATAAAGCTATGTATAGCGCAAAGTTAATAATAATGTTGTTTGAGTTGATTTTTACAGATCCACAAAAAAATACCACTAATAATTATATTATTTACACATTATGTACTTATATGTAGATACTAATTTATAATATTTATTTGTAGATTACTTAAAAAATAAATTAATGCTCGCTGCTCGTCACTGGTAAGCAGAAAGGATAGAAGACCTCTTTACACTGGATACAAGCCTCTCGTCATCGGCTAAGAAAATCTAAGACAGTTCTTATGTTCAACAGCGGTTTTGTGACTTTAGAGCATTTTTTGTGGAACGTGTGAATAAATACATGAAAAAATAATGCTACCTACGTTGATAAAGGGTCAAGAGTAAGCATCTTGTGGTCGCCGAAGCTCTCAAACAAATTGACTGGGGATTTGTAATGTCCAGATTATTTATCCGTTGGCTGCAAAATATCCGCAACCTTTTCATACACTTTACGTCCATACGAATACAACAAGAATACAACTTTATGCTCTCATTATTACTATTTATGGCCAAAGCGTCTGCAGACGTTTATCTCTTTTGAGACTAAGAATAATTAAGTGAGAATTAATACGAGTGGAATGATAAATCAGTGCTGTAAAATAAAACCAGAACCAAAATAAAACTGAAAATATGTTGTATAAGCTACCATGTTACATGCTGGAAGATTAAGACCACCGAGCCTGATTTAATCGGCCCAACAGACCTTATATTATACATATTAATATTATGCTGTTTTTTAGTAACAATACACGAACAGTGTATACTTGTATTGCCGTATTAATTCTTCTGTGGCTGGTTACACTAACACGAGTCTTCATAAAATACAAGATTTAAAACAAAATAAACAAATAAACCATCACGCCGCTTCCCGGGGTAGGTAGAGAAGATATAACGCCACATTACACTATCTTTGCATACAGAACGCGCGCTGATTATTCCGACTTTTAACATGTCCATCTTTAAGTATTTGTTGTATTTGGTCATGCCATGTCTTCCTCTATTTCTGCATCCATCAACATTCAAATTGTAACTTTTCTTAGCCGTTCTTTCGCTGTCCATTCGTTCTATATGTCCGAACCAGCGCAGAGCTCCTTTTTTGATTTTGTCTAATTTTGTACAATTTGTGGAAACCTATCATTGGTTTTTAGTTTATACAATATATATATTGTTTACTATGAATACGTATGTAGAACTGTTGGTTTCACAAATAACATAAATATTTTTACACTCCTACTGAATGTGTAAAATAATTGTTTTTTTTTTTTCTTAATCGAGGGTAAATGAAAACATGTTTGAGTTATGTAAAAGGCAATGCTTATGTGTTAATAAAATATCAAACGGCAAATCACCATTCCCCTTTCCAAACCCAGTGGTGCATAGAGCACTGCATTTGTAAACCAAATGCAGCGTATCTAGATCATTCGTTAGATGAAGGTAAAGTGATTAGTCCTACTCTTTAGGTTTCAGTCCAGAAACAATAAAAAAAGCAGTTTAAAGAACCCTTTTAATCGATATTTCGTATCCATTCTGTCAGGTATCGCGAAGCTAGAACCTCGAGAGACTAGTGACATGGAAGACTAGTTAATCTGTTGTATGTTTTAGCTACTAGTCTTGAGACCTATTAAAACAAACATTTCACCTTGACCGTGCCAGCTATCAAACCTGGAACAGAAATGTAAGCGAACTTGCCAACGACTACACAGCGAAGCCGAATTATTTCCACTCGATTGTCTTATTCTGGATTTTTACCTGAGAGCAGCCATCGAGTCAAAAATAGGTTTTAATTTACCGAGCACTGTATTTTCCATCGACTGCTGAATTCAAAACACGCAGAATAGACAATATTTAAGAATTTTATCCAAGAATAAATAATTTTGTTTGTTCGCTTTTTTTGGTTTTTCTTATATTAAATCGGAACTGCGTTGAAAAGTATCGATATAAAAATAACTAGAAGGCATATTACCAGTTGATATTTAAAATTTGATCTACATTTTTATTTATTTTTTATTATATCCTTGAAGTTATTAGCATTAGTTTTTATGTTCCTGATACTTTGGACACTGTCAAAATAGTCTGTTCTACGTTTCAGGATACATGACCAATCTGTCAAGGTTACGCCTGTTGGAGTGGTAGTGGAAATCAATTAATTTGTCACAATCCGGACTTTTCGATTAATAAGTGAGCGAGTGCTTTAAATATGCCCCGGATCATTGTTATGTGGAAATGCTGGATAATTTTTCGGTACTTGAAATGCAAAACTTTACTCGTTACAATCAGAGAACATATTTTGAGCAGAATAGAGTAACGCTGCACACTTCCAACGCGTCTCTGTCACGAGTTTGTGTAATTTTTCCTAGAAAAATGATCTCCAAAAAAGATCACTTAATTGGCCTCCACGCAGTCCTTATTTGACTACAATGGAATTTTTCTTGTAGTTATATCTAAAATAAAAAAAGTTATGTCAATAATCCAGGTTCTCTGGTGAAGTTAAAAGGAAATGTTGATTTCCCAAATAAAATAAAATAAAATGAAAAAATATAAAAAAATAAAATAAAATAAAATAAAATAAAATAAAATAAAATAAAATAATAAAAAAATAAAAATTTTTTTTTTAAAATAAAATAAAAAAAAATACCCAGCATGAAATGGCAGTCATTTCATATACTAAATGTTGAGTCATCGTGACGTCATGAGTCAAAAATATATATTTTTAAAATTGTTAAAGTTGTGGTCACTGTTTTGTAAAAAAAACCTTTGAAGCTCTATTTCTGCAGATTTGTGTTTTGGTCTGTTGGATAAAAACGAACTAAAGCGAAATTTAAAAAATATAAAAAATTATATCCATATGAGGGCGGGCATATTTCCTTGAGGCAATTTCTTCCTACCTACCCAAATCGTTCAGTTTGAGAAAATTACAAGTACATTGTCATATTCTAGGTAATTTTGTAGAATCTTATAATTAAGAACAAAAATTTAAACCAAAAATTTACTAAAAATTTACACAATACTATTAAGAAAGGAGATTAAAGGTTATGAGAAGGAAAGAAGAAGGAGAAAGGAACAAATTAAATATGTGGATAGTGATATTTTTCAATCTTGATTTTAATGTAAATAAAGAAAGCGCGCTTCTTTTGTAATATTACGATTTGCAAAATTGACCCCTATAGATCCAAGCCAAAAGAGGCATTGTAAAAACGGCTTTAAATAAATATTTTGTGTTGAAATATTCCCCCTTATTATTCCTTCATCCATTGCTCCCAGTTTTCTTTTGTTTGCTAGTGGGAAAAGATGGAATAAATATTGCAGTAGAGTGAATTGTCTTCAACCCTTTTATTTTGCGAAATTTTCAACCGTAAAACGAAATTTCATCGTGTACTGTGAAGGAATACATTATTATCGGGTACAATGATATTATTAGGGGTGTCTAGGGATGTTCGATTCAAATCTTTGTTTTCATTTTGAGCTCCAATCTTTTTCTCAGAAAATTACATTTTTGTATGTCGAGGTAGGCGATATTTTTTTGCAGTTTGGGTAAGTGCCGGGAACAGGGTGAACGGTGCTCCACCTTGGCAATGAAAATATTGTCGCAGGATGCAAAACTTGTAGTTCACAGTGGAGTTCCGGTGCTGACACTAATGTACGGGAGCGAAGTATGGAATTGGAAAAATAATGATGAAAGAAAGTTCAATGCCGTCGAAATGCGATCTCTCAGGTACATGTGTGGTAAAACGACTTATGATAAGTCCACAAATGTCGAGACCCGTGAACTATGTAAGCCCGAGACAAGCATTATCGACAAAATCTAGAAAGGGGTGCTGCGTAGGTTTGGACAAGTAGAGCAAATGGATAGCAAACAAACGGCTAAAAGGATGCACGACGCAAATAATGATGTATGCGGAAAACGAAAAAGACTGAGAAAGACATGGCACAATCAACTCCAACATTTTTTTTTTCTTTCAGCACCACAACAGGCCAGGAGGCCTAATTACATTGGTGAATTACATCACAGAGCATCCAGGCTTGAGAAAAATTACTTTTTTGTTTTTTGTGTTCTCACCGGGAATCGAACCCGGAACCTTCCGTACGTGAGTCAAGCGTCTTGACCACTACACCACGGAGGCCGCCAATTACTTGAAGATGGACATTAGGGTGGGCTAATAATTTTTTTTTCCGAATTTAGAATCTAAAGGGGTCTAAAAAGTTCCCTTTTGGATTACTCGGGATGGAAAAAATATATAAAAAAATATTTGATACTAGCTTGAAGTTTTGGATAAAGTCATTTTTTTGCGCTAAACTGGCTGTCATTTCGTATTTAAGTAAGAAAATCAGTCTAATTAAATTTTATAATCTGCATCAAGTCTTATTATATAAGCATCCAACGGCGTGAGTTGCACTTTGTTTTGTAATAAATGGGTAGCATTGTTTTAATGTGCCATTGTTTTCGTCAATATTCGTCAGGCGCTCAACGGAATCAGTTCCGCGGAGTGTAAACTACTCGTATTTGCATTTCGGTAGTTTTAAAACGTATTTGAATTTGTAATGTGATTAAGTTGTATCTTTACGAACAAAAAAATAATTTTATCAATATAGATAATCAAAGAATGTTCAGACAGTTATAAACTTCAAACTTTTGTTGAGGGCCAAAAGTAATATGGAATATTTTTTTTAATAATTTTTACGTTCAATGCGATCCAAAAGGTAACTTTTTAGACCCCTTTCACTTTGATATCTAAAAAAAAAAAAACTTCATATATCACCGGCCCACTGTAATGGACATGTCTAGAGTAGGAATAATCAGCGTGCGCACATGAGAAGATACGGCTTGATGGTTTGTCTGTTTCAAAAGTTTTTAATGAGTTTTCAATTTCAATTTTAAAGTTTTTTATTCTTTTGTATATTCAGTGTTATGTTTATGTGGATATTGCTTATGAAGTGAACCAACTGACAGAATGGATGTTCAATGTTTTAACTATATGAGCTTTTTGCCTATTTTTTTACGAGACTGTTTTGATGTTTTTAAAAATATGGATGCTTTATACATCTCGCCCTAAACAGTGAAATCAGTCACCAAACTTAGTGAATGACTAGGCTGTTCGTCTATGTCGGCATTCAATAGAATGTTTGGGCCGTTCGTTGAATGAACGTTTAACGAAACCGTTGACCGTCGCTTATCTTCTTTGATTTTAATGCAACAATAATATTTGTTGGATTTTTTATTTATTTTGTTACATGAAGTTAGGTTAAATTAGCAGTGATGGCGAACCTATGACCCGCGGGTCAGACACTTACCCACGCAAGCTATCTCTATGTTGAACAATATTACTTTGGACATTGTCATTTTTCACGTCTCTGAGGGAGTTTTTCGTAACAAGATTCTCTTACGTTTTAAACATATTATTCTCTAGACATTATGTAGACATATGTTATTTTTAAATATATCTAACTTTACTTTATTATTTCAATTATTTCCATATGTATGTATACATGAAGATATTCCATTTTGAAATAAAAATATATATGAATAAAAACAATTGAAAATGGAAATTTAAAAATGACCCACACGTTGATTTTTTAATTTTTTTATTGATTAATTGTGACGCCATCAGCTTAGTGACTAATGAGTCAGATTTGAAATGAAGAATAATAAAAAAATGACCTTCTTTGCAATGGGTTCATACGAGTATATTATACTGTTTAATTTCAAATATAACAGTTCGTAAACTATCTTTTAAGTCACTGTTTTTTATTAATGGATTTTTTTGTACATAATGTAAATTGTATGTTGGCCGGTTTGTTGCTAAAAAGCAGTCTCTTCCAACCAACCAAACAAAAATAATTTATTCATACAATTCAAGTTACAAAACATATTCAATAGAAAAAAAAATAAATGCGAACGATGAACAAAAATAAGAATAACTGAATTAGTATATAAATGACTTTGAATCAATACTTTTGCTCAAAGGAAAAAAACGGAATAAAGAGGAAGGAGGAGAGATTAAAAAGGGGAAAGGAGATGTTACTTCAGACGTTATATAAACAGAAATACTGCAGTAACATCTTCGATAGTGGATGGGAGATGATTCCACAGTCGAGCCGCATGGACAATATATTTACACACGAGCTAGAGAAGAAAGAGGAATTGCGGATTGGTATTAAGAGGGCGCTTTGAGAATTAAAACAAAGAGGTAAACCGTGAACTGATAAGCGTTGAAATTTTTCACGGAGATATATGGGAGCGTTAGGATTATGAAATACAGCAAACAGAAGTGAGAGGGAGTGATAGTCTCTCCACTGTCTAATTTTGAGCCATTTCTGTTGCCTAGGGTAATCACAAATGTAGTCATATTTCATGCTATTTCATTTCAACTTTCCCAGGAATAGGACCCGCGAGTTCTATTATATTATGTAATCGCGCCTACCACTACGCTACGAGACGGATATTTATGAATCTAATTTTATTTTTAAGGATTTTTCTTAGAATAGCCATCGAGTCAAAACCACTCGTCCAGGATTTTGAATCTATTGCACCCCTTAGATTTGTAAAGCTCATCTGCCAAAAAATTTAAATTTTTTTGCTTTACCACTTTTTTATATTTTTACCACACATTCGCCTAACAGTATTTCAATTAATACATGTTTATTTTGACTACATATTACAAAAAAGATGAAGAAAATTTTAGAGAAAGGAATATAGAAGTCTAGGCAATTTTTGTGTCTTGTCATTGGCTAAGTTAAGTAGTCATTTTACACACTGTGAAATATTCACCAGTCTGCCTGTATTTGAACATCTATATTCCTTCAATTCTTTCATCTGTTAATGTTTGTGAGATATAAGAGCTGAATATTTTATTGATCTGGGCGAAATTCATCCGATTGAACGATGAAAAAAGAATATTTTTGATAACTTTATTTAGCTAGAAAAAATCGTGGCGGTTTATTTCAAATCTGAGAGAATCGAACATCTCTAAAAATAACATGCTAAATATTTTATCCGATCATACGTGTATGTTAATTTTGTCATTTAATATTTACACACATGCCTAGAACTTTTCAATGGCATCCGATAATAACATAACGTGTAACGCAATAGTAGTTTGACACAAAGAAAATATGAACAACAGGCATTTTAAAATTTATATGTTATTTTCCTCAAAAAAATAAAGATTACCAAATTAAAAACTTTATGTGGACGTGCTAGAATAATAAATTTTGTGCAGAGTATTTATTTAAACAACACAATGAGAGGTCATAAGTCCAACAAATGCTTTTATTTTAATTTTTCTCCTTCATCAATAGGTTTTCGAACAAAAAAGTGCTTTTGAAAAATGTTATTATGACCAATTTACTTGTTATTCAACTCTACCATCTGTTGATTTTTCCAAATTAAAAGAGCTAAAACCTTAATCGATGTGGGCAAGGTTTAATTGACTAAATTATTCTAACCATTGCCAACGTTTGAAATATTTTTTATAATTCTTTTGAACTCGTTCAGTTGTTAAACCCTCTGAAACATAAATTTAATTGGGCAGTTTTAAAAAATATTTTATGTAAGAGAATCATTTAAATATTATCGTTGTTTTTTTTTTATTTTAGTTCAGAAGTTATCCTTACGTTTATTTCAACGTTCATTTGGTTTCAAATGATGTTTTTTATTTGTATGGTAAAAAAAAAACAGCAGTTGCAAATATGAGTACATATTAAAATCTACATTATTATATAAAAAGTAACAATAATAGGGAAAACGTAGATAAATTAAAACAAATCTAGTAAAGAGGAAACTCTTTCAACACCCATTCATTGTTTGCAGAGTTTATCCTTTATTCTCCCCTTTTTTCCCTTTGTACCCCCTCCTCTCTTCATAGTGTACTGTAGATATTTAGCGTTTTTTATATTTTTAATATATATGTTTATGAATATTTTGTAGGTATTTTTTTAGTAGGTAGAAAAAAATAGCCTTAAAGCAATAGGCCCGCTCTTATGCATATACATGTAAACTGTACATGTTTATAAAGTGTTTAAATAAATAAAAAATTATTTTACGTCACATGACAGTTAGCATTTGACCTTAAATAATGCAAATAATAACAGAAGAAATCAGGTGCTCTAATTAAAGTCGAACTGTCTATATGCCTGTGAATGCAATTTTAGGCGGAATTACGAAATTATTAAAAAGTTTGTCAGCAATTAGAAAATTAAAACCAAAAGTAATCAGTTGATTTAATTAGAATGAAAATGACTTAACTCAAAAAACCTTAAAATGAATTAAGATCATAAAACGACTTCAATAAACATTATCCATAAGTCTGCATTTAAAAAAATGCAACATTCGGGTGGGAATAGGACAAAACCGTTACATCGGTCTCTCTGTTACTAAGAAAATTAAGGCCCCGTGTCAGAGTGGAAGCGACGCTATTAGAGCTGTGTTTATATTGCTATGTGAAACACGCAACGCAGACAAACATATAGTGACCAAAGCCGGTAGAGTCGATTTTATTCCGATATAAATGGCAACATTACTTTATTTAAAAAAAATATTATCACGACCAATTAACTTTTGTGATTGTTTCATTCTGACTTACCGGTAATCTCAGTGACTTATTTAAGTTGATGTCATTTCATGAATAAATAAGAACATGTCTTTGGTGACCTGCTCTGAACTAATGAAAATTATGTTATCATCTAATTTATTAAAGTGCATTTGTATGTTTGTTTTATTCTTCAATCTAATAACGACTCATTAAATAACTCTTGTTTTAACTTACGATAATTCATTTTTATTACGCATTTTTTATAGATTCATAGGTGAATGCCTTCGGTATATCTTTTTATTCAAAATTTGGCGCTCACATCGAAAATTACTAAACAATCGACAAAAAAATACGAAGGTGTCACCGTTTACATTCTTTTTTTGCAGTTTCCCAAAAAGTAGATATTTTTAGTTGAGTCAGCTCAACGAAAAAAATTCAAAAAAAAATTCATGAATGGGAAGATTACAAAATGTAATGGATTTAAAAAGTAGTATTCTTATATATAAAACAATAATATGTCCACACATAAATTACTGTTCTTCCATTCTTCTTTAATGTAATGAAGGAGAAATTCAAAATTTACAAATTCTTCAAAATAAGGCAATGAGGATTTTACTTTAAAAAATATATATTCTAATGTAGAAAGAATGCACAAAAAAATTGGCTTGCTCACAGTAAAGCAACAAATTAAATATAATGTGGCAATTTTTATACATAAAATAATTAAGGGGATGAATAAAATAAAAACAATAATAAAATTTAACAAACAATGTCATACATATGAAACAAGCGGTAAAAATAAGAAAAGATTACCAATGAGGAAAAAAACCGAATCTCAAAACTCATTGTACAAAGGATTGAAGCTGTACAACGAGTTACCTGAAGAAATAAAGGAAATATTTCAAATTAATTTGAAAAAAAATGTAATTGAGAAATTTTGATAAAAAAATTAATAGTAATATTATTAAAAGTTTATAAGTTTAAGTTCTTAAAATGTTATGAACTAACTTAATAAAGCATAAATAAAATAAATAATTGTAATAACATTTCCTTTATTTTTTATTTTCTAATACGGATCAGGATATTTGGCAATCTGGATGACAGTAGTTTGGATAAATCGAGTTATACGGCATACCTTATAACCTTGTATCAATCTTGTAAAAAACATACTTAAAACTTTACTCTTGAGTGACTATGGTGTAACAAGAGTCTACATAGGATACAAGGCATAATATATCTCTCTTATTTTTTTAAATGATTAAGTTGTACATTTCGTAATTTTCGAATGGAAATTTTTACACTGCATTTGGAAAGTTATATTTTTATAAATATTTACGATTTGAATACAAAAAATACTTATCCTTGCTATGCGTAGAATAGTTATATAAATGAAAGTAAAACAAAACATTTGTTTAATTGTATAAGAAATATCACGGAAATATAAAGAATAACAAGGAATGCCGAGACTCTGTTTTGAGGCCAGAGCTTGTGTGAAAAATACAAAAACAAAAGAAGAAATTCTTGCAATCTGTCAGTTACTGGCAGTGAAAGGGAGTGAACGCTAGTTATATGACCGGTGTATTTATAAATTTTTAACTTATCTTGCTAAAGCAGGCCTAAATTACATTACGATTTTTATCAATTATGGAAAAGGAGCTATTAAACAGCATGTCTCTTTTTGCTTGAGGTAACACGATGTTATAGCGCCGCGTGCAAAGGATTTTTTTACCACAGCCTTTTAAAAGTTAAAGTAAATGTATACAGTATATTTCTATGTAAACACGAATTCCTCAATTAAGTTTGTAAAGAATTCAATTTATTAGACGAACGTTTTAAGGCGTATCTCGTTACTTCTAGAACAATCCTGTATTGTTTACTTTATCGGCCACATAGTTGGTGGCTTGGTTGGTTTCCCGTTTCAACTGACAAAATTAGAAAGAATGTTCCTTCCTTCATCAATAAACCTTGGGAAAGTTCACCGCTTAACAGTTTCAAACTCATTTCAATGAACTTTGTTCAAACAGCGAATCGAATTGAAATATATTAAATTCCTCCCTTATTTTAAAATACTGCTTTGGGGAGATATCTTTAGGAAAAATACAGTAATCAAATGAAACACCTCGGATCGATCTTTCTTCAAAGGCGTTTATTTCCAAATCAAACTTTAATGTTTACCTTTGACGATCGCAGACGCTCGCAGACGCTTCGTCTATGTAGGCTTAGACGATTTTAGGTACGAACTTGCGCGATTTGTATATAGTTGCCTACTACCTACTCACCGTCACGTAAAAGTAATACTGTCGTATCTCCAAATTAAAAAACGGAATATTTGTTCATACTTTTTATTTTATTTGTGTAAACACTGAAACGAACACATAACCAAAACGAAACCATGTCATATAAAAAAATACAAACAAAATAACAACAAATAACAAAACTTATTACTTTTTATTTATTTATTTAAATCTATTGCCAGAAAAGAATATACAAACATAATAACAGGGAATCTTAATAAAGCAATTAATGTAAAATTAAAACGAAGTGTTCTCTTTTTATGATAGTCTCTATCTAACATGGCACAGCCTTTTCTAAGATGGAGATTACGAGTTTCATATTTATTTATTTGAAAATAACAAACAGTCGACAATGATATAATAACATTAATAAAAAAATATGGTTTGAAGAAAGACCAGCGTAGTTTCTAAACAAGAATAATACATATTTTTTTAATTTTTTTTTTAAAAAAGAAATATTTGCATTCTTATGATTTACCCAATTATTTAATTTTGAGGGCCATTTTCAACGAGTTGTAAATAACTCACTATTAGAAAATGGAATCGAGTTGGGGTAGAGTGGGATTCGAACCACGGACCTTTGGTCCGTGAGTCCGAGACACTAGCCACAGGACCACAACCCGATATTATTAAATTGTGATACAACAAAAGGGTGTGTTTATGTGAGAGTAAGTGTAGATGCGTGTTTATGTGTATGAGTGTGGGATTAAGTGTTCAGGTGTGTGTAAGTGTAAGCATCATTAAATCGGTAGTCAGATGGCAGATGAGACCATCTGTAATTTTTAAAAATGTTCAGGAGAGCTAAATAAGACTTAATTTCAGGACTTTAATCCACAAACAAAAATATTTTCGAGTTTTTCTTTTTTTTTTTTAATAAAAAGAAATATTTGTAATCTTACGATTCACCCAAATATTGAATTTTGAGGGCCATTTTCAACGAGTTGTAAATAACTTACTATTAGAAAATGGAATCAAGTTGGGGTAGAGTGGGATTCGAACCACGGACCTTTGGTCCGTGAGTCTGAGACACTAGCCACGGGACCACAACCCGATCTTTACCCGTTACTTTTCAATGATAAAATACCATTCAGACTAATGCTGTTTTTTTTTTCATTTTTTTCTTGGTTGACTCCTATCATCAACGCGATCTCCCTGGTGGTTAGACGTGGATTGGTGTCAATTATGACTTTTAACTTGTCATCATCAGACTTCAATGGCCACCCGGTACGTGGTTTATCAATTAGTGAAAACTCCCCAGATCGGAATTTTGTAAACCATCTTCGTATCTGTTGAACTTTAATGATATCTGCTTCATACACTTCGCAAATGTTTTTAGTTGCCACACTCGCGGTATTGTCTTTACGGAATTCATAAAGTAAACAATGACGTTAATGCATTTTATCGGCCGACATTTTGAAAAAATACAAAGTCCCTTCATTGAACTCTGGCCAGGCCAAAATTAAATAGAAAGTAGAGGGAAAACATCCTTTATACAATGGAATCATTTAAAAGAAGAAACTATTCTTTATTTCTGAAGAATTTTTTTTTTACCTAGGATCATAAAAAACGGTTTTAATTTTTCATCAACCCAATAGAAGCTGGTATTTGCGGGTGGCGGAGTTGGTACATGGGCTGGTGCGCTATAGGAACATGGTGGAGTTTTTCAACACAGATCAAAGAGCGGTTGGCAAACAAATAATTGTCAAAGCGCCTACATGTTCGCCAAACTTTCAGCACGCAACAAGCAGCAAGAGAAAAGACGAGCCATTTATTGTAATATTTCTCAAATATCTGTTTATTTTTGATAAGATGGCGACCTGAATTTGAGAAACGAGGAAATTTTTTAATCTATTGAGTTCTACCATTGAGAAAACAGTTTATGGAAATACTGATACAATATTTAAGAAAATTTATTTTTCTTAATCGGGTTGTGGTCTCGTATGGATCAAAGGTCCAAGGTACGAACCCCGTTCTACCATAACTGTATTCCTATTTTCTAATTGTGACTTATTCACAACTCGTTGAAAATAGCCCCCAAAATAAAAATATTTCTGTAAATAATACGTAAAAAAAATATATCTAAAACCACCTTATTTCAGTTATGTGCGATTTATAAATTATTTAATAAGCAAACGTCTGAAATATTTGTACATATTTCCTTTTTTCCTCGACTCTTCATTCCTCTTTATTGTGGAAAGCAAAAGTATTTTTAAATACAGATTTATTTGTATAAGCTCTGAGTATATGTATTTGTACATTTCGTTTTTTGTAATGGCGTTTGTTTTCTTAAAATAAATTTATTTACCGTTTTTTTATTTTTAAATCATATAACACATAAAATAATATAAATAACACATATCGAGAACAACAAAGAAACATAGCAAGTTTACCACCTTTGTAACTAAATAAAGCACAACAATATATACGCCAGAAACCTTTACTCACACAAGCAGAATAAATATATAAAGAACGCTTTTAAGAATAAAAAAAGGAGTGAATCTACTAAGGGAGATAAGGTCATTAACATCATATGCCATGCAGATGATGCAGCCATAGTGATGATGAAAACATACCCATCTCAGTTAGTAAACATCTGGATGCCAAAAAAATGTCGTAAAGTACGATGAACACATGATTATTGGAAACATAATTCAGATAGACAAAACGTGTGTCAGACCGATCATGGTGTATACAACAGAGGCGAGGATAGATAGAGAGAAAATAAAAAATACGAAAACCAAATAGAAAAACCAAATAGAAAAACTAAATAGATAATAGAAAAACCAAATAACTGCTAAGAACGTCAGAGATGAAAGTACTAAAGGCAATCGCAGGGAAACCCCAAACAGGCAGAATACAGAGTCAAGAAATTAGACGGAATTGCGATACCCAGAGCATAGTAATTAGATAATGGAGAGATAACGTTAATAATTCTATTAATGGACACCTTAAAAATCCCTCATACCATTGCTCACGAAATCCCAGCCGCTTGCCACCTGCCCGGAAGACCAACAAGGAGAGGGAAGAACAGCTGAAATTCAAAGTCTCAGGAGTTAGCTTTTAGTTGATACCGAATGAATCGATCTTTACCGAGAAAAAGAAAAAGAATAAGCTTTCAGAAATAATTTTTACTCCTATCTTCCAAGAAAAACTTTAGGTAGAAGGCCTTGAGAGTAACGCTTTGTAATTTATGCATTTCATTTTATTTAATTTTAAGAAATGGTTGTGGATATGGGTCGCTAGAATTTCAACTTGAAATAATGTTGTTCAGTGCAAAATTCTCCTCCTATGGCAGGTCTCTGCGATTCCCACGACAATCCAAAATCTATCTTCTTATCGGTAAATAAAGATTTTGCGGGATAATCACATTACCCCGTACATAAAGGACGGTTTACCAAAACCTTTTCGCGAACATTTCGGAGTTGCTAAACGCGCGAATCGTTAGAACTCGAATATGTAAATAAGCTACCGAACTGTGAAATATTTCGATAATTTAGCTTTTAAGAGATCGAACGATACAAGTAATTAATGAATGATATTTATCGCGAAATTGTGCCTAGATTTCCATAAATTAACCGCTAAATACTAATACGTTTAGGGCGGAATCGAGTTCATTGATTTATGGAAGTTGTTTTGGTTGACAAAATATTTATAAAACAATATTTTGATTTTGTTCAATTTTTTTGTAAAGACAAGAACTGGATTCAACTTTCATTGGAGATATAAATATTAAAATATTACAACAGAGATGAAGATTACTTTAAAGAAGGGATTATAAGGTCTAGGCATTTATGGGGCTTTTGACCTGTCATTGCCTGTCAAGATATATTTTTTTGGGTGATCCATGATTTAAATGTTTTTAAATAACACACAAGTTTACCCTGAAGTATCCAGCACATTTAACTGCACAATCAAATTAAAATTAAAAATATCTCCCAATTTTTTTATTTCCCGATAACAATTTGGTTCTTTGGCAATCTGGATGTCTGGAGTTCGGATAATCAGAGTTCTACTGCGTACATATATATATGTTGGCCCTGTATACATGCCTACGAAGATTAAGAGTTAGAATCACTTGAATACATTTGCAAATAAAATACGCGACTTCATCTCACGCTATGATATATTTTATACCATATATTTGCTTAAGAGAATACGCAGTGCGTTAGTCCATGTTATGTGAACTCAAAAACGAGCTTTTTCTTAACCAGTTTTACACGGGACGGAATTAATTTTGACAGAATTTAAACCTTATTGTATCAAGGTATGGGCACTTGCAACTACAGTTGCCAGGTCTACCAACCCAAAAGCGCAACACGTCGCCAATGAATAAAAAACAAAAATTTGACACTCTCCGCCCAGCATTGATTCTAGTATTGTTCGGTATTCATTTCATTGTAATTTATTTAATCATAATCAATTAAGCTTTTAAAAAAGCTCCAGATGTTAGTTAAAATAATTTATTGTATTCAACCAACCTTGTTACACAACTTTAATTTCAAATTCAATAGAATTATTATTTTATGTGAAAACAAAATCACTGCATACTTGGTGACCCCAACGTGATTATGTTTTTTGTGGTTATAAATAAGCTTAAATGTAGTATTTTGATAATTTATTTGAATAAAATATTCTCCCTCCCCAAAACGCAAATTTGGAGAAGATGCTACCCTTTCTCTGTTATTTTAAGACATTTAATGAATAAAAGTCATATTATTTGTAATTGATAAAGTTTATCACCTTGTTATAATCATAAACATAATCATTGTTAAGTAAATACCAGTATTTATTGATACTATTCCTGGCCAATTACCTTTCGTTCCCATCCTTCCTTTGACCCATCCTTATGGTACCTACCTAACATCAAGATAGAAGATATTCAAAATTAGAAGATTTGAATTTAGAACAAAAACAAAACTACATTTTTGACTTGACATAAAATCGGATCTAAAAAAAAAAATGGTTGGAATCGTCGCGCTTCGTGGAAAACTTTAAATTTTATAGTTCATTTTGTGATCCAGTGTCAGAAATTGAAGAACATTCAGATCATATTAAAGGTAGGTATCCATTTCACGTTCCTATCTTTTTTCAAATATTTCCCAATAACAAAACTGAATGAAATTCGTCTTTCATTTACAGTTAACATTTATAACAAGCAAAAAATCTCAAAAATCGGTTGTTTTACCTAGTAAAATAGGTTATTAAGTGGATTTATTTGATGCTGACGGCCTGTGTTAACTGTCTCATAAACGTTACGAATTAATACTTTAAAAAAGTAGGGCTTTGTAAATATAAAAAAATATGAATTTATTGCATGTGACTACCAATAGAAAAAAACAACCAAAACCTGCTATCATATAAAAGATATATACATACTAATATACATACTCAAATGAAAGACACAACCTCCACAATATATCACATACAAATAATATAATCACTAGATTCTCAACACATAGACAACTTAAATAAATACAAACTAACACCACTTTCAGACAAAGGGATTTTGAGTATTATTCCATTAAAATATATAACCTACTTCCACTATCCATTAAAACAAATAGTGACGAGAAAATGCTTAAAAAGGCTATAAAAAATGGATAGTGGAGCTAGGTAAAAGTAAAATGGATTGTTTCATTCGCCCATACCAATATTGAATCAACTGCTTCACAAGTGTATAGCTTATGTTAGGTTTTTGTTATTTTCATTGTGTGTTTTGTAATACAAATAATATAGATGTACATAAATACCTTGTTTTTAAAACTGTCTAAATATGTGTTGATTATCTCTGTTTTTTTAAGTTAGTCTTCTTTGTTTATCCTTAAATGTAATTTCATAAAAGTAAATTGTTAAGTGTCTTCAGCACGGAAAACCCCAGTGAGGTCACATTATTTAAGTTTTTTATTATAGTTTGTAAGCGAGAAATATGAATAAATAAATAAAAATAAATAAATAAAACATACATAAATTAAATTCACAAATGTGTGCCATCTATAAGTACTAGCAAGACACTAAGGGTGGTATCATTAAATACGACTTTATTCAATAATTTAAATTAATATCGTCGTATTTACAATTTTTTTATTTGCACTAAGTAGTGTATAGAGTACGGCATAAGTACTCAAATCATAGCATATCTAGATCATGTTTGTGTAACTAAAAAACGAAAAGTGGAATAGAAAATCAAAAAGTATTGCAATCAAAAAAATATTACTCAAATATTTTTGATGTTGATAGTAATTAACATAGTTTATTTAGATTGTGTATAGTTCTGTGTTGTACGTTACTTATATTGATTTCTTACTATTTTGGAATGTTTTAACTAATATTATGTATTGTAACAAATGTTTTCTTGTTAAGTACAGTCTCAATGAAGTTTTTTTTAACTCCTGACAGTATAAAACCTTGTTCATGCATTATGTGTTTTATTTGTAATAAAAAAAAAAATAAACATTTCCTAACTAAACGTAAATACAAAATCTTGTGGAGCAGGTAGTTTTCTTTTGAATGACGTATAACTTTTACCATTTTATTTTAATTTTGGTGATCATTTTAATATTTGAACAAAATAGAAATAAACTACGTTTGCACCTTACTATATAAATGAATATTTTTAGAATTAATATAAAAAAATATTTTTCTTAATTTTTTTATTCACATAAATATATTATCTTATTTATTATATATACGGCAATGGCCAGAAATAACAGTTGTATGAAGAGACAAATGAACAAGAAACTGAACAAAAAGAACATAAAACTATGTAGCAAAGACAAATAAGGACAGTAAAATAATGACATTCTATATATTTATAAACACGATAATCCCACATTGTTTTACTGGTGAAACGAAAACCCGGTAGATCTGTCTCAAAGAATTGTAAGTTGTGTGACAAATTGTCTAATTTGCACATTCTGTATTCACATTGGGGCATACAAACGAAAGTTGTTCTTAAAAGATTTGATAAATGGTAGATTTTTACTTCTAATGACATGTTTAGGAACATGAAAAGAAATTGATTGCAACTGAGATGCGACATCATTTATAGCGTTATGTTTACACTAACATTACAATTGATATTTTTTTTTACATTTACAAGTAACTAAAATCCCATTAAGCCCCCTTTTTTTACAGTATTTGAGTTTGTCCAATGTTCGTAGACAAAAGATTGGATTTCACCCCCTCGGGAGTCATTCAGTTAAACAAATTACAACAGGGATAGAGAATACCTTGAATAAAGGAATATGGAAGTCCAGGCATTTAGAATGCTTATGACCTGTCATTGGCTGGTTTAAGTGACCACTTTACACACTGTGTAACATTCATTCTTCTACCTATATTTGAGCATCTGTACTTCTTCAATCTGTTAAAGTGTTCATCATCTCTGCTTTTGTACGTTAATATTAACACCTCTCTACGGGCTTGAATCCACTTGTCCAATCCAATTGTACAAACTAAAAATATTATTACATTTGATTAACGCAGTGTAATTCTATTACATTTCTTTTCTTATTATGTGCAATTCGTTTTAATGGTTATAAGCAATATTTTTAACTGAACTTAACTATAAAAATGGCGAATTATAAATTTTTTAAATAAACTATATACCCATTTGAGTAAAAAAATAAATAGAGATGTACCATATAACGCATTAACTCTGTGGTCAACCATTTTGCCTATGTTTTAACATCCATATTTCTTCAATTATTCCATCTGTTGATTTAAGTGACGATTAAGAGCTGAAACCTTTATTGTTGTGAAGAGATCTGACTGAATTATTTCACATACTAGGCAACGCCTGAAAACAATTTTCCAATTTTTAAACATCTTCTTGGACCAGTTGGTTTCATTACAATATTTGAGTTTGTCCAAATGTTCGTAGACAAAATACTGGATTTCACCCCCTCGGGAGTCATTAAGATTAACAGATGGAAAATCAACAGATGAAAGAATTGAAGAAATATGGATGTTCAAACATAGGCAAAATGGTGAATGTTACATAGTATGTTAAGTGGCCACTTTGTTTTTGTTTGTTTATTTTTGGAGATTTAAACTAAAATTGACTTATATTATACTCAAAATACAATCTTAAATAATAAATGGTATAAATAAATATTGTATAACCGTATAGTAAATTAACTAGTAGGCAGTAATGTTATTGTTTATTTTTGCATAAAAATGTCTGCCTTAAAACAGGTTATACCTAGTTAGACAGACTAGCTATGATCCAGAGAAATCTATTACCTAAGTGTTTATGTAGTAGATGAAGAAATTGTTATTTTGTTAATAAACTATGATTATTATTTTTATCATTATAATATTATCTAAATTTATAAAAACAGTGAATTTCAAGATATGATTAATAGTCTAAAATATCAGTAATATCGAAACTAATAAAATGTTTTTTTTTTCTAATACAAATTATAAAAATATAAGCTAGTTTAATAACTTTTCAAATATTAACTTTATAATATCAAATAATGTTTGGTTAAGAATTCTCGTACAGTTTCCCGCCCCATATAAAAAGGGTTTCACCCCGTATTTCGCAATACATTATTCAGCCTTGTATCACTAACCAAGATTATGGGATTATAGCTTTCTACCCTTGATTGTACTCACGAAACCGAAGAATAATCTCCAAAGATACTCGCACCGAATGAGGCTCTGTTACAATACAATATGTAGATAGATACTTGTTAGTCTGACACGTATATGAATATATAACTTTTCATTACCACCAAGAAAGAAAAAAGAACTTTCACGCCTAAAGCTCCCACGAATATTTCATTGATTACCTCGGTCGTTTTACACATTTTCATTTACTTTGTTTTTTGTAAGCTAATGAAATACCTGACACAGAAAATAGAAGAATAAGTTTTTAATAATGTTTAAACATTGACCTTTTCCTTTAAAATTAAACACAAATAAACAGCAATTTAAATTATTTGTTAAAAACTGGTTTCTGGATTTGGGTCCCGAAAATTGCCTTGAGTTTTTAACCTACCAAAACAGCACTTTATTTGAACTCAAAGTTATTGTTGCATATCTGTAATTTATCATTTATGTTTATATCCGTACAGTGTTTTGATAATCATATAAAACACTGTTGTATATGTATATAGGTATTTGTGCGGAGGACCGGCAGCCGGCCGGTGTAGAGGAGCCAAATAACCCAAATATGCTCAATATATGCACAGGACCTATGTGTATTATATTACTACTATTATGATTTTATTATTATTTTTATTATAATTGATTTACCTATTTATTTATATATGTATATGTACACATATGCATACATTTATGTGTCTGTATGTGTGTTCATATATTATTATAAATACTAACTACTTTTTATTTATATTTTTTACTCATGAAACATACAGAACAATCATAAAGTTTAATAGCATACAAGGTAAGATTTTACTCTAATGAACCAGTAAAAATTTCATATTATATTATTATTATAACTCAGGTTATCTTTTTGTGGAACAAAAAATAAGGGGAAAAAACATAAATGAAAAAAGTTTAAAAATTAAAATCAAAGAAAAAAAGTCATCTTTAAAGTTTGTAGTTAGTATTTACACAAATAGGAGTAATATTTAAAATGAAGAACTAAGCTGAGTGAAAGCTTAAATGCAAAAAAAAAACACATTTTTAAAAAGGAAAAACATATGTTTGTTCCTAAAAGGTATTTTACGGAATCCTGGGGTTCTGTCGAAGGGTCACAGGAATTTCTATAATATTAATAAAAAAATTAAAAAAATATTATTACCTCAAAGATGGAGAACATTTTAGCAAGGAACATATGGAAGTACAGGCACTAACTCTTGTTCAGCTGTGGTGTAACACGAGTCTGCATAATCAAGACTTGATATATTTCTTTTCTTTATTTAAATGATAAAGTTGTATTTTTGTAATCCTCAAATCAGCATTTTCATATCGGATTTGGAAAGTAAAATTTGTATAATCCTGCTGGATTTTATAACTAAAAATACTTGTCCTTACTATGTGAAGAATATGTACGAATGAAAGTGATGCCAATACCACAGTAAATTTGTTTTACTGTAAAAGAAAGAGCACGAGAATAGAACTTATAATAAAGAAAACAGAGACGCTGTCCTCTAGCCGGTGTTTGTGTAAAAGAGACAAAAATGAAAGAATAAATTCGTACAATCAGTCGGTTAATGGCAGTTAGCGGAGATGTACGTTTATTTTACGACCGAAGCGCGACGTATTTATGATTTTTAATGTATATTTTATTTTTTATAGGGGCCTAAATTCTATATTTTTTTATAGATAATGGAAAATGTTTTTTTTTATAGTACATTAACAAAATGTTGTATGATATATAAATAGTACATTAATGTGATTATTTAGTTAATGGACACAATAGCTTTTTCAAATTTGAAACTTTTTAATAAACTTTTAGTTCTGATCAAGAATTTTGCCTTAAAAATGCTTACTGCAAAATGGCTGGAAATCGCTAAAATTCAATACAACGTTTGCGCTAGAGTAAGAACTTATATTCCTTGTAAAATGAATATAACGTTTTGTGAAATTTTTCACCTTTAAGTTTTACCTGCAGTAGAATTTTCATCAAATTGTTTATAGTCATTCTTCTGCCAATATTTTTCTGAAGATATTTAATTTCAGTAAATTTGCCTTGTCGTCAATTTGTTTTCATTTATAAATACAAATTATGTTAATTTATTATTAAGATTACCGATTTTTTTCTTATTCATAAAATGATTTTAATAATTTGTTTGATTTTTTGTCCATAAATATATTTGTACTTCAACAGTTGCTTCAATAATAAAGACAGAATCTCTCATATTTAACTGACACCTGTCTAATGCCGCCACCAGTTTCGGAGTAATGAAATTTTTCTTCACAGAAGTTTTAAAAGTATCGGGCGGTTTCCTCTCAATTGAAATGGACAAATCTTCTTGTAAGTCCGTTACTTCAGAATCAGAACATAAAGTTTCTTGTAATGGCTCATGAGAAGACGTAGAGGGTGTTATGGATGCCAAATAAGTGGCCAGCCGCTTTTGCTCCTGAATATTTCTAAGACTCGCCTTTTCCTCCTTTTCTGTCAATTTTTTGTCCACTCCAGCTAAATGACCGGGTCGTCCTGGCTCTCTCTGCTTTTGTAAGAAAAACTTATCTTCATTTATCTTTATTGATTGAAGCGCATCGGCATGTGCAATATCAAACAATTTATTTGTATTTGTAACAAACTCTTGTCGACGCTGCTCAAACACATCTTGAGTTTTGTTTGCATCTTTTTGCAAATTTCTCCAATCTTGGTATAAGGCTTTAAGTTTTTTAACACAGTAAGGTAAAGATTTAGTCGGTATACGTGCCTTTTTCCAATAAATAATGCACTCACAAATAGTGAGATTTGCACTTTCATTGACGCTTAAATTGACTTTGCAAATATTATAAAATAAAACCGCCAGCACATGTCCATTAGAGGGAAGTTTAGAACCTGTAATTTGATGTTTTATATCCCCAACCAAAAATATTTCCTTTTTAGAACTGCGTAACTCCACAAACATGTTGACACAACGAAAACAATGCGTTCCCTTATAAAAACAAACACGATATAACAAGCACATTAACACTTAGTTCGCGCGCGCCGTACTATGTAAGTTCTGACAAGTTCCGATGCAAGTCGGCACGGGTTGCCCTGATTCAATTTACGTGAAATTTTATTTATAAGAGTTTTGACATCATTCAAACAAAATTAGAGGGTATGCATTGAAAAAATAAGACTTTAATTTTTCTGGGACACCCTAGTGTACATGAATTAATTAATATCGATACTTCTCTTTAGCTCTTGTGTGGCTGTGATTTCACACTAGTCGACATAGGACACAAGACTTAATATCTCTTATTTTTTGAAATGATGAACTCGTATTTTTTGCAATGTTCAAATGGACATTTTAACACCGGATTTGGAAAGTAAAACTTTTATGACTATGCTGGATGTTGATACAAAAAATATTTATCCTTGCTACGCGAAGAATGAATGTCCGCTAATTCAGCAACACATCTGCATAAGAGAAAACACGAAGATATAACTTATTACAAGGAAGACAGAGACGCTGTTCTTTGGCGGGTGTTGTGTAAAACCTATTCAGTCTTCAGTCGGTTGATGATAATGATGGGGAATATGTTCGTAATATGAAGGGCGTATTTATGATTTTTATTTTATTTTGCTGTAACAGGGCTAAATTAAATGTTTATTTGCATTAACTATGGAAAAATAATTATTTAACAGTGTGTCTCCATGTTTTTTTTTCAAATGTCTGAACTTTCGAATATTATATCTTTTACTAGTGATAACATGATGTTACATCACCGCCCGCAAATGATTTTTTTACCCCAGTCTTTTAAAAGTTAATGGCAAAAGGGAATTAAGAGAGCCATGCCGCAATTATGAATACAATCTTAATTGGTACATTTCGAGACGGTATAAACTAACTTCGATATTTGTTTACGAAAATGTGTATGTTTGTATTAAAATTCAAAGTATCTTCGTAGGTAACCTGTAATTGAACATGTTAAGAAAAAAACATTGTAAACATATTCTTCTTTTCCTCAGAAAACTTAATTTTATTTTGTAGTTAAAATTGAAAGTATATTTTAACTTTCCTTAGAATACGGACCCAGAGACAGTTTTCTTTAGGGAGCAAGGAGCGCATTGCGCTCCCAATTTTTTTTTAAATAATGCGTCTAATAAGATTTAAAAAAAAATCTCCCTTTGTTTGTTTTATCACCTCATCTTTGTCACATACAATAATATCAAATATTATTGCCTCTAGTTACTCAGCTCGCCGCTCGCTCAAAAACACCCTCCCACAAGCCTCGTACTAATCCGGCAAGGCGGAAGGTACATAAAAAAAAATGCTTTTAAAGAAATTCCGTTTAGCACTGTGATGAAGAAGTACATTAAAGACTACCGGAAGAACACAATAATAGAAAAAATGCTCATTGTAATGTTTTTTTTTTAAAATTGTGTATGCAATATATTTTTTAAAAAAAGCTATGGCTTTCCTCGCCTCATACCGCACATCGCACCCGAGGACATCCGTCTCCTTGGCGGTGCCACATACACGGAAAAGTTGCTCATTGCCAAACGAGAAAAGCTGCCTGAAGGAACTAGATGTAATCTGGTAGCCTTAGCATCTTTTTGCTAAAATAAGGTAATCTAGAAGCTCATAACATGCACTTATTGGATTGAAAAAAAAAGAAGGTGAATTCATCACTGACTGGGACTTAATTAAGCGGACATGATCAATCTACCGAAATGATTAAAAAACTTTTAAAAAGACTTGCTATTCTTCTCGGAAGTCTCTAGATCTGTTTATCCGACAGGATCTATAACAGGCCAACTGATAATAGTAAGAAGCTCCATTAAAAAAAAGAAGTTTTCAAAATCTGCCTCGTCATCCGTATTACAAAATATATATAAAGGATGTTTAAATTATAGGTTTCTTATTGAATTTGACGCCATTTTTCTCCAGGTAACTAGATTGCACGAATGTTTTTTAGGTGCAAATTAAATACATTCTGGTTAGTTTAAATGGATCGCTTCACGATTGAAAAACGTGTTTTCATTACTTAAACTTACTTTAAATACAAGGAAAGTTTTGCAGAAGTTGGAAGAAAATTTCGTTCAAAATACAGTAGAAAAAATGCTCTGAAAAATAGTGCTATTAAACTTCTTGAACAATTTGAAAAAACCTGTCAGTTCAAGATAAAAAAACAGAATTAATCATCATTATGGTCGTTCAAGTTAAAATATTGCAGATGTTAACACAAGTGTTGCTGAAGAGCCAAACATATTAATTCGTCTTCGTTCACTGCAATCAAACCATAAAACCAACAGATACGTGCAATATTCTACGCAAAGGTCTTAATTTAAAGGCTAACTAAATACATTTAATACAATAATTAAAGCCCAATGGCAAAACATTACGTCGAAAATTCATTTATAAGGGCATAGAAAAACGAGAAGAAAATGAGAATTTGTTCTCTATCTAACATGATCTAACATGTTCAGTACTTGATACAACAGATACAATGAAATATCTTGGTGTATACATAGACCAAAATTTAAAATGGAAAGACCATATAGTGAACTAGTTAAACGTATTAGAAAATGTATATGCATATTTATTAGATTAAGGAATATTTTAAAAATCAACAATTTAAAAATAGCTTATCACTCAATAGTACAATTTTTGTTACAGTTTGGTATAGTAGGATGCGATGGTTCATTTGCCAACATATTAAACTTTTTATTAAAGTTATTTTAAAGAATCCCTCAACATTTAATACGGTAAGTCTTTATAACATATTTGAAGTTCATACAGTAGACACTCTTTATAAAATAAATTCCGTTATATAAATTTATTAAGAAGAAATAATAAAAGAATTAGAGATGAATAAGTCACTCAATAGTAAAAAAATATAATAATCTTCCCAATGAACTAAAAACAACGAAAAATAATATTTCAGTAAATAAATTCAAATTAAACCTTAAGTAATTTTTTGAACACGTGTTAAAACTGCATTAAATGCTAATTTGTATGAATGTATTATTATTTTATGTTTTTACTTTATATATTCTATGTTTTTGTTTTCTTATACTAGTATATTCAAAATTAGATAAACTCTTTTAAATAAACAACCACAACAGTGTAAGTCACTCTTCAAGCACAAGAGTTAGTTTCTTTTTTTGTAGTGTTACAGTGATAACATTTACTAGATGAATAAAAGTAGATATTTATAGAATTAAAAAAAAAAACATGTACCTTTTATGAAATTTATTGAGTTTTTTTTAAATCTCACCTTTAAGAAATGCATTAAATAGTTTCGGAGCTATGAAAAATGAGTGTCTTTGTAATAAAACAATATATTCTCAGTATTTTATCTAGGTAGGTAAGTAAATGTGTAGCAAGTTCTACAGGACACATTTGTCCCCTAAGCTCTCCAGACAGCAAATGTGATGGGACCTACTCCCTTGGACACTCGGCGTTCACTGCAGGTCTTATTACGTCACAAATGCTATTCCAAGTTCCTGAAAACTGCAACGGACCCAATTTTATTTCTGCTTAGAAAAAACTGATTGATAAACCGAACGACTACTTGTAATTATTTAAATATTTATTGTAATTTTTTGTACAAGAAGCATTTACAAGAAACAACATAAGTACCTACGTATGTATTACAATAAAATGTTAATTGATAATAATTGTGTACTTGTTTATTTTATTTTTTGAAATATCAACAGTAATACGGTTTAAAAAAATATAATAAAAAAAATTGTCAGAGAGCAAAACCGATGACTGATTTCCACAGAAATACATGAAATACAAATAAGTCGGTTTTTTTTGTTTGTAAAAAAATATGTTTTAGAGATTGAGGGTGAGTTTGGGAGGGTGTTAGAGTAGAGTAAGGGTGGATATCTGTGTGTATTTTACACAAGTGTTAAAAAGATACAACATATCGAATATGATATATTTTATACGATTTTATTAATACGAAATTAAGAAATTTCTAAGCATAATAAAAACAAGTATGTGTTTTAAAATACGCAGTTACAAATATACATGTTAATTTATTACGAACAAAAGAATTGAGATATTCTTATCATTGTGACTCTTGACATTCATATTATAGCGGCAAATAAGGATATTTTTTTTAACATAAACTCCTAAAAGACTAACATATTACGACAAAGATGAATTACATTTTAGAGAAGGTAATATAAAAGTCTAGGCATCTACAGGGCTAATGACCTGTCATTGACTGGTTTAAGTGGCCACTTTACACATTGTGTAACATTCACTATTCTGACCATATATATCCAGTCTTTGTCTACAAAAATTTGGACAGACTCAAAGTACTGTCTTAAAAAACTGGCAAATAATTCCTTTGCGCGCAGTGTGTAACAGCGTATAACCACAAGCAAAAGACGGAATATTCGAAAGTTCAGATATTTGGAAAAAAAACATGCAGACATACTGTTAAATAACTCCTTTTCCATAATTCGTAAGTAAAAACATATAATTTAGACCTGTTCAAGCAAAATTAATAAAGAATCATAAATACGATGGTCATCTTACATGCGTGCGTCTCCCATCACTGTCAATAACTGATTGAATCTGTTTTACACATGCGCCAGCCGCAAAACAGCGTCTCTGTTTTCCTTATTATGAGTTATATCTTCGTGTTCTCTTTTATATTTTATATTTAACCAACTATGCGGCCGATACAATAAATAATATGTACAAGATTGTGTCTAGTAACGAGATCCGCTTTTAAACGTTCGTCTAACAAATTGAATTCTTTACAAAATTATTTTAAGAAAATGTATATAAGTGATAACTATATACTACAAACATATAACTTTAACCTTTTAAAAGGTGTGCTTAAAAATCTTTGGCAAGCGGTGCTGTAAAATTGTGTTACCTCAAGCAAAAGACGGAATAATATGATGTCCAGGCATTTGAAAAATAAGCATAAAGACATTAGTCTTAAATAATTCATTTTCAATAATATGTTAAAATAATAATATACTTTTATAATATACTCCCTTTACTGCCAAACTGATGCCAGACTGATTTAACGAATTTCTGCTTTTGTTTTTGTATCTTTTACACAAACACCGGCCACAAAACAGCGTTTCTGTCGTCTTCGTTAAAGCTATATTCTTGCGCTCTTTCTTATAAAATTAAACATATTTATTATGATAATGCCATTGATTTTATTCGTATAATTATTCTAGGCATAAGCAAGGATAAATATTTATTGTATTAAAATCCTGCATATTAAAAAAAAAACTTTACTAATCCGGTGTGAAAATGTCAAATCTGAATACAACAAATAATACAACTTCATCATGTATAAAAATAAGAGAGCTTTATCAAGTATTGAATTGTACGTAGACTACTGTGACATCACATCCACACAAGAGTGAAAAAAATTTAAAGAACTATCAACAGTTTTGAAAACAGCATGCCTATTTAACTTTCTTCTTCACGGGTCACAATCTGTGCGATTGATTTTCTTCATGCATGGTCAATCTCCATCCGTCTCGATCTTTTGCTTGTCTCTTTAATTCAACGTACCCGCCATAACGCATGTCGGAGATGATCTGGTCCATGTAGCTTTAACGGGGTCATCTTCTGTAATTTGTGCCTTTCCACATGCCCTCCGCAATCGTTAGAAGCAGGCCAGGGTGTCTTATGTTATGGCCTATCCATTTGGCTCGCTGTTGTGTAACTTTATTGAGCAAGCATCTAAGAGTCTAGGCTCCCCAGCCCTGTTTAATACCTCGGTGTTCCCAACATGTTCTGGATGATGAATCCCCGAAATACGCCTGTAGCGCCACATCTCAAACGCCTCCAGCCAACCCGTTCTGCCTGTCCGATAGTCCACGTTTTGCTTCCATACAATAGTATGCTCCACACCAGAACTTTAAAAAATCCAAAAAAACAAACGCAACAAAAATTGCGTTAAGACTTGTTCCCCTATAAAACCAAACTAAAGATAAACTTCCGTGGAAGTAAAACACAAAATTTATTTTATAAAATAATATTTTTTTTATTTATTTAATTTATTAATTTATTTTATTTAGTTTATTCATTTTATTCATTTTATTCATTTTATTCCTTTTATTCAATTAATTCATTTTATTCGTTTTATTCGTTTTATTCGTTTTATTCGTTTTATTCGTTTTATTCGTTTTATTCGTTTTATTCGTTTTATTCGTTTTATTCGTTTTATTCGTTTTATCCGTTTTATTCGATTTATTCGTTTTATTCGTTTTATTCGTTTTATTCGTTTTATTCGTTTTATTCGTTTTATTTGTTTTATTTGTTTTATTTGTTTTATTTATTTTATTTATTTAATCCAATATTAAATACAAATACATAGTTAACAAAAATGTTTATACAATATAAGGGCATACTCAAAATATTGTTGAATATAATTTAATTTTAAAATGACCCGTTGCACATGCCGCAGTTTTCTCACTTGAGAGATTCCAAAGTGAACTAATATTAGATTTTTGTTAGATTTACTACTGAATTATGCGCAGATGTCCCCAGCACAAGGCAGCCACTGTATCAACCAACGAAAGAGCCACAAAACCACTTGCTGAAACCAATACAGACGAACCCCACTACACTTCTGCCAGCTGCAAGTAGACATTGAAGTAAAAAAAACATTTTTGCTCTCCTATATTTTTATAAATAAAGCTTGTTTATCTGTGAATTAGTAAACGTATTACTTTTTTTTAAAGAAAACATGAATGCTGTTATTTTTAATTAATTAGCTCGTATTTACTCGGCATCTCTCACCGCGAGGCAGGTTGTTGTTTTCTTATCCTCAAAAACGCATTTAAAACCGTTTTCAAAACGATAGTTTTAATAACACAAATAACAGTGAACATACGAATGAATCATAACATTCGGCAATATAAAGACGTGTTGACTGTTTTAACTGCATAGTTAGGTTTTTTCATGTATCTATCTTTTGGTACATATTTTGTTTTTTAGTACATATCCTAGACCGACTTTTCTTTTTACCAGTCTGTTTTTTAGTTGGCTGAAAAATATTGCTTTCAGCATTAAGTCCGCCAAAGGACTTATTCTTTGTACTTAAATATTAAAATAAATGATAATAATATAAGCATTCTTACGATTCACACAAATATTTCATTTTTGAGCCCATTTTCAACGAGATTAAAATAATTCAGTTTCAAAATGTTGATGGGGATTGAAGCTGTACAATGAGTTACCCGAAGAAATAAAGAAAAAAGAAAAAATCTAAATATTTCAAATTAATTTGAAAAAATATATTACTGAGAAATTTTGATGAAAAAAATTTAATATCAATAAAAGTTTATATTAGTTCTTAAGATGCTATGAACCAACTTAATAAAGCATAAATAAATTAAATATGGAGTAGGTCTCGAACCTTGGACATGTGATCCTTGAGTCCGCGACACTAGCCACGGGACCACAACCCGCTTAAATTTTATTCGGCAATATTTGGAGTTCGTCCAATTTTTCGTTGACTGGATTTATGAACCTTTTGGGGATATATTTATTTATTTATATATTTGAAAAATCTCATTCGCAAAATTACTGACCAATATTCTTCTTAAGCACTTAGGATTAATCAAACAAGCAAAGCAGTGTAGTATAGCGGAATACTTGAGCGGATCTATCGGTTCCTATGTATGCAATGCGCCAATGCCTGTTGTAAGCCTTATGATGATAAATAAATAAATATACTTTTTAAGATCCTCATGACTTTTTAATTTGTTTTTACTATGTATTTTTTTTTATTACTTCTTTACCTTTATTTTTTTTAATGTTTTTTTTTTCTCTTTCTACTCGGTATTTTGCTATGTTTTTTTAAATATGCTTTTTGCTATACACATACATTCATTTTTTTACTAAATATGTTTCTGACTATTTATTCTGTTTTTATTTCGTATTTTACTGAGTTTTAAAATATTTTTAAAATGCATTTATTACTTTGTTTTTACTATGTTTATGCATCGTTTTTTCACTACATTCTTTGCCATGTTTTTACTCCATTTTTTACTTTGTTCTTTACTTTGTCCTCTATCTTTATAACTGTTTCTATATATTGATTGATGTTTTCAATATTTTTTGACCGTCTTAGAACGGTGTAAATAACCCTAGTTAGGCAGTCAAAGTAACTTTGTACAGATTATAATTTTGTGTATGTCATATAATATGATAGTAAAAATAAAATATTATAACAGGGATGGAGAATATTTTAGAATAAGGAATATGGTTGTTTTGGCATATACAAGGTTTTTCGGTCATTGGCAGGTTAAAGTGGCCACTTTTACCATTTTGCCTTTAATTCATATACTCGTGTATGTTAATTTTTGTGGAGTTAAAAAGCTGAAACTTTTATTGATGCTGGTTAGATTCATCTGACTGAATTATTTTACCTACATACTAGTCAACTCCTTGTTGGATGAAACTCACAGGCAGGTCCTGCATTCCATGAAATGTTTAGTCACGAGTTGAATTAATTAATTATGAAAGTATTATTAAGATGTGGAACGAATTGATAACCAAATGATAAAAATAAAACTTGCCATAATCAGATAAACATAAATCTTGTGTTTGATTACGTCAAAAGCAAACGCAATCGAATTGTGAAAACGCTAGTTGATCGAATAAACAATTTGAAGTGTACCAAGTATTTCTAATTAGTAACTTATATATATACATAGAAGTTATTAAATCATTACTCTTAACAATGTTTTTTTAAAAGATTTTCCAAGAAAACGTCTCGGTATAAGTCCTTAAGAGCCCCGCTCGCAATTTACGCATTTTATTTTATTACGTATAATATATAATGTGTTTACAACTGAAAAATAATAATAGATTTCAAAAATATAAACTGGTCGCACAAAGGACGTTGCTGGAAGCTTAATATGCACAATCCTGAAGTACTTAACATAGTCACGAATATTCTGATATTTGGTATCAACTAAAGGGGCCTGTTTACCATGTCTCAGAAGATTACGGTCTAGATAAGAGAGTCAGATAAGGACCAGAGTATACCTGGAGAGAGGTGGACCAACAATGGAATCTCTTACAAAATAGAATATCCAGCATTTTCTCATGCACGTGGAACTAATGAGACCAAATTTCCAGCCATTGCACACCAAACCATCAGCATTTTTCTTTATTTTGTTAAGGAGAGGTAGTAGGCTAGCGACAACATGTGAGTTAGGTATTTTAAACTATGCATACAAACACGTTTTTTGCAGGTATATATATCAACAATACCCCGAGCGACGCGACGTCAGTCCAGCTCCAATGTTAATTTGAAACAATTTTTAAAAATTAACAAAAAGTGACAAATAACTTTTTAAAGAAGAGAAAATAGAAATCTAGACATTTACAGGGCTTAAGACCTGTCATTGGCTGTTTTAAGTTGCCACATTAAGCACTGTTTAACTTTCGCAATTCTGCATATGTTTGAATATCTTTATTTCTTAAATTCATCCATCTATGAAGCTTAAGAGCAGAAACTTTTATTAATGCAGGTGAGATTCTGACATAATTATTTCACCTTCATATTGGGCAGCGCCTGGAAAAAAAATCGTTATTTTGTTTCTTCTTGGACCAGTTGGTTCTATCAACAACATAATTAGTATGTCCAATTTTTTTTACTTCAAAAATTTATAGATGTTCAAACGTAGGCAAAATGTAAAGTGGCCATTTGAATCAGCCAATCACCAATTTTAAATAAAATATTAAAAGTAGTGATTATACTTAAAACCTTTTTACCAGAAGCCACGCTATGAAAAATAATCCACGGGGGCGCGAGCGATTGAATTTTATGAAGATAAAACGAACGATAAGCAATCATTGTAATTAATTAATAAAAGCAGCATTTTTGCTTTCCAGAATATATATTTGATTGCTCGATAATTTGATGCAAATAGTTTTATGATTTAATTATGTTATCAATCATTAATAATAAATTGTACATGCGAATACACGCAAAATGCAGCCACGTCGAATCAAAAGCATCCCTCAAAAATATAAACGTAAATATACGAGCAGCCGCTCAAGTGCATCGAACTAATTGTAAAAGTTTATCAACAAAATTTTATGTAAAGAAAATTTTCGTGAAACGTAAATAGCGACATATGAATCTTAAAATGAAATAGTGCAATGAAAATTCTATAAATATATAATTTTTTGAAATATTACGGACAAGTTAACAGCCAGAAAATGGAGAAGATGTTTTTTAAATCAGCAAAAACCAGTCATATAAGACAATTCTTTAGAATAAATAATTTCAATACATTATCGAGAATATTTGGCCTTCATATAAACATAGAAAGTAAAATAATTTCTTCAAGTACCAAAAAATTTCTAAATGCGCTGAGTATTTTAAATTCCTTTGTTACAATCGCGTTAAAAGTTTATTTTTCTTACTTTTATTTTGCTCACAGAGTTCTCCCAATTCGCCAGCAAAATTATTTCGAATATGTAATACGCTTAAGCGATGTTATATTCAAAATAGTATGTAAAAATTCCATAATTATCCTCTCCATATTTACTTCAAAAATATTAGAAATATTGGGATTTTGATGCTTTACATTCTTAGGTAGAAAAATAATTAAAATAAAGATAACGCGGTATATTCGAAATAGCAAAAATCATAAATCATTGATTTGTTGGTATTGTTGCAATGTACATATAATGAATGCCCTAGG
The DNA here is from genome assembly GCF_059751315.1 of Micrasema longulum. NCBI lineage: Eukaryota > Metazoa > Arthropoda > Insecta > Trichoptera > Brachycentridae > Micrasema > Micrasema longulum. The sequence continues at coordinate 1,057,069 of NW_028277337.1, forward strand.
AATAATACTAACTGACTCCTGATAAGAGCTCAGGAATTCTCAACCGTTTTAAAAATAAAATAAAAAAAGAAACAAAATAATAAACCTATTAAAAAAAACTAATATTAAAATGTTTTTTAAAATATATAAAAATTTAAATTTTAAAAACTAAAAAAAACAAAAACAAACATCTAGTCGTACGTTTATAAATATATTTAACGTGTATTTATTGATATATTATTTTTCTCTTTTTATAAATGAACATAAATACTTCAACATCAGTCAAAATCCCAAACTATTTTTTTAATAGCAAATTTAAACTTGTCAGCAATGCCAGCAATCGTATAAAGCTTGGTATAAGTAAATCTATTAAGTTTTATTATTTTTTTCAGATGATGAGCGCCAATTTCACTTACATTGCCATAATTTTTCAACTATCAAAATAAAATTTGACTCATTGACACATTTCTGGTCAAAAGGAGATCCCAGAAGAATGCTCGTAATATATTTTTTTGTAATTTTAATTGTTTGAAACGAAAAAATCTCTAAGAGAAATTTGTCTTTTGTGGCCCCATGGGTGTTGAATGTCCTCGATGAACATATTCAGTTCTCCAAAACGAAAACCATTTTCAGAAGAAGTGTACAAGTTTGTATTTTGTCAAAGGGAAGAGACTATTGCAAGATACTGCTCCGAGGACATTACATAGATTTAAATACTATTAAGCGTGTTGTCCAGATGCTTTTTTAAATTTCCGTTTTTGTAATGATTTTTATTTTGGGTAATGAAAATATAACTAAATGTGAGATAAGTGTGAATGGAGATATTCTGCATCAGGTAGAATAATTTGTGTATCTAGGACGTATGTTTACTAGAAATGGAAAGAGTGAGAAAGATATTGAAAGGAGGGTAAGTACGGGGAATAGGGTGAACAGTGCACTAAAATCTACTTTGGCAAACAAATGTTTATCGCAGGCAAAACTAGCAGTTCACAATGCAGTTCTAGTGCCAACTCTAATTTGTGGAAGCAAATTACGGAATTGAAAATATAATGACAAAGTAGGTTAAATGCTATTAAAATGCAATCCCTCAGGCAAATGTGTGATAAAAAGATGTATGATAGGTTCACAAATATCGAGATCCGTGATCTGTGTAAGGCTGAGACAATCTGAGACATGCATTATCGACAGAATCAAGAAAGAGGTGCTGCGTTGGTTTGGACATGTTGAGTGAATGGACAGCAAAAAAACTGCTGAAATGATTTACGATGCGAATGCTGATGGATGCAGAAAACGAGGAAGACTGAGAAAGACATGGCACTATCAAGTCCATCAAATACTTGAAGATAAACATGTCAAGAGTAGGAATAATCGGCGTGCGTGCATGAGAAGATGTATGAACGTAGAGGAAGCGAGGTCTGCATGCAAAGACAGAGTGATATGGCTTTCTACCCTCTCTGCCTTCTCCAACGGGGAAACAGCGTAATAGTTCATTTGTTTTATTTTCTTTATTTTTGATAATCTTTAATAATATGCATGTTTCCACTTTTTACTATATTTTATTCCAAACCCTCGGGATAAGGGGGTGATAAATGTTATATAATATCTGATAAACGCTGTCCAAAGAATTGTGAAATAAATGCACTGGTAAACTTATTAAAAAATATTTATTTACCCGTAATTTTGTGTATGTTGTCATAAATTGATCCACACAATAACTACTGTAGCTGCTTATTATTTTTATGAAACTAAGAAAATTTAAACAAATTAACTATATTACAAAGCAAAACCGTAGTAATAATTATTTTTTTAAAAAGATACCCAATAATGTCAATGTTAAAGACATTACAAATATTTGCTTATATTATTGTATATAATTTCTTTTATTCTAAAAAAAAAATCCGTTAAAAAAGTTTACATGAAAGTAATCATAATACAAGAAAAAAGTTGTAAATAGAACACATATTTAGAAACTTTTTGAAATCACAAAATTCATTTTGATACACGGCTGTAAAAAAATATTATTATTTGGGAAAAGGCATTTTTATAGAAAAGAAATCTAAATTTCAACTTTAGGTAAGTACTGAATGCTAAGAAATTAATAAATAATAAATACATGCTATGTTTATTTGAAAACAAAAAAAGTGTTGTTTGCACTGTGTCAAGTTTCAAATAAAATAAAACCAATAAATATAGTCAGAGGTTACACATAAAAGCTTAAAAGCAAAATAATAATAAATAATGTTGTTATGGATTTCATTTGTAGATAATTTTACTTAACCTGCGTTACGAAGCCATTAATGTCATAAAATTTATGAAATTGTATATAAGCTCTAAAATAAATACAAAGCATTGCTTTTAGTGCAATGAAAATAATATATTTAAAAACAGATAGATATGAAAGAAATATTTTAGATTATATTTAATTCCTTTACTCAATCATTGAATTCACGTCTCAAAGCATTCTGATAAAAATGTACAGCAATTTGACAAAGTTTAAAATCATCGCAATTTTTTTTTTGGCGTTCACGTCAATACATCTAAACAAAAAAAGTCATCTAAAAAGGGCATGATTCTAAAATTAATAAAAACAATTTTTACAATCTTCTTGATAATTTTACGAATAGTTACGCTATTTTTGAGAGTCCAATATTTATCCAGGGATGTTAAGCTTCAGTATTTGGATCTGCTGTTATTCATACTGGATGCTTATATTAAATCAATTTGCGTAATTTCCACAATGATTTGGTCGGTTCATTTTTCGAATCGTTTGAATAGTGTTTTAAAAATGCTTCATGGGGTGAATTTGGGTGTTCAAAAACACGGCGTTCCAGGGGCAAAATATAAATATCTAGAAAGCTTGAATACTTTGATGACCGTAGCGTTAGTTCAATTTTTTATCGAGTGCATGTATGTATTTGATACTAGAGGAGAATCGTCGATACAAGAGTTATTAACTCGATGCATGGGTAGTGTGAATGCCCCATACGCATTAAATGTTGTTTTTATTGAAACGTGTTTAATATTAAGTGAAATGACTAAAATTATAAATCAGTTTAATACCGCTTTTGATTTAATCAACAACGGCGCAAAAAGTGTCGTAAACCGCGTAAAATAAATACGCTGTTTAATGACGCTACGTCAAACCGTAGCGTTGTATTATTCAGAAAAACCCAGCTTCAATTATTTAATTCTGTTAGGTTGTTTAATAAAATATACAGAAAACAAGCGCTTTTTTTAGTTGCGTATATATTTTTTACGCTTTTGAATTCCGCTTACATAACTTCAGGTTATTTTCCGAATAACAAGCTCTATTCTAATGTTCATGATGTTCAGAGGTGGACGAGAACTGCATATGTTGTAGTTGATTGCACCGCTAAATTAATTTTGTTGTGTTATTTAAGTTCGGGAATGAAGTTTGAGGTATGTAAAAACATGTTTTGAAACTTCAAAAACTTTTTTTATTTTTTAAATTTATTTAATTCTATGATACTAATTTTATGAAAGTCCAATAAAGAATTACCATTTCTTTTTTTATGTGAAATTTATTTATAAACCCCTGCGGATAACATTCATTCAGCAAAATTTTTTTCTTTGTTTAATTCATGTTTTATTGTAAATGATAGTATTTTCTATAGAATCGATAGAAAAGCGATTTGCTTATGAAAGTTTTTAAGTCGAAAGTGATAGTTTTTGACAGGGATGAAAATATAACTAAATGTGAGATCAGTGTGAATGGAGATATTCTGAATCGGGTAGAAGAATTTGAGTATCTGGGGAAGTATGTTTACTAGGGATGGAAAGAAGGGTGAGTGCCAGGGTGAACGGTGCACTGAAATCTACTTTGGAAAACAAATATTTATCGCAGAAGGCTAAAATAGCAGTTTACAATGGAGATCTAGTGCTAACTCTAATGTATGGGAGTGAAGTATAAAATTGGATAAATAGTTATGAAAGTAGAATAAATGCTGTCGAAATTCGATCCCTCAAGCAAATGTGTGGTAAAAAGATGAATGATAGGTACACAGATGTCGAGATCCGTGATCTATGTAAGGCTGAGACATGCATTATCGACAGAATCAAGAAAGGGGTGCTGCGTTGGTTTGAACATGTTGAGCGAATGGACAAAATAAAAAGTGCTTAAAGGATTTACGATGCGAATATTGATGGATGCAGAAAACGAGGAAGACCGAAAAAGATATGGCACGACCAAGTCCATCAAATACTTTAAGATAGACATGTAAAGAGTGGGATTAATCGGTGTGTGTGCATAAGACGATGTATGAATGAAGAGGAAGCGAGGTCTGTATGCAAAGACAGAGTGATATGGTGTTCTATCCTCTCTGCCTACTCCTACGGGGAAACAGCGTGATGGTTTGTTGTTGTTGTTTAACATATTTTGTAAAGGTCATCTGCGTCTTTCATTTAGTTTTGCTTGGTAGTTTATTGTATAATTTCAGTCCCTATACTTATTATAATTCTATTGTTTACCTTCACTTACTGTTCCAATTTTAAAAAACCCTCCATAATTGTCTTATAATTATGTGCACATTTATTAAGTTATGTGTATTCGTTGCTTACTTTATGTTTACACGAACTATTTTTTTTTATAGCCATAAACTCTACTTTCATTTTTCACAATTCCCGGCGCGGCGTTTCTTCGAACAACTTTTAAAATGTAACTTTTTCCTAAATTTTGGAATAAATGGATAAACTCACATATGAATTTTGTAGAAGAAACCACTTAATTTTATTGAAATAATTTTATTTAATCAATACTAGATTTTATTAAAATAATTTGCATCATATACCTTAAAAACAGTAAACAAACACGGTTAGCTACTTATAGCTAAATGGCTATTATATTAGGAGTTAACCCAATCATCACAGTTTAATTAGTTCACAATCATTAGTTCTGTGTCTTTTAAATTATTTAAAAAAATATATTTAAACAAGCAAACTTTTTAGGCTGACAAGACAAAACTAATTGTTCATACAATGTCAAGAATTTCTTCATACGGAAATAATAAATTTAAAGAAAACGTTAGTATTTTATATTTTTAATATGTAATAGGAAACGTAAAATGATACATATTTTACATTTGTTTAAAATTCGATAAAAATACATATTTATATTTTACACTGCTTGCCATCTTTTATTGTACAAATTAATATACCTACTACATTGGTACGCGTGATGATAAAATTAAAATAAAACAAATAACATTAAAATTATACTAATTATATTATTAAGTACATTGTTAAGTGTCCTCGGCACGGGTAACCCCAGTGAGGTCACATTATTTTTATTATTGTTTTTAGTCTGTAAGAGTAAAATATGAATAAATAAATAAATACGTTAAAATAAATTAAATAATCTATTTTAAAATGGAAATCAAAAATAAAGATAAGATACAAAATACTCTTGTATATGTAATGCAATGCTGCAATGTCTTGCAGCAGTCTCATATAATGGTCTCTTCCTTTAGATATATAAAATCCAAACTTGTACACTTCTCCAAAAAATGGCTTTGAATGACAATGAAATACAATTTTGAAATATAATTTAGTCGGCTTCGTGACGTTATAGTGAGCGCGTTTGCCTACAGTGCAAGAGGTCTTGGGTTCACTTGCCGACATGGTTAACATGAAAAATATTTTAAATGGTGTTTTAAGACTTGATTAGTTCATGCCTCTTGGACTGGGGCCGGAAGAGTAAGACTGATCATCATACTTAAACATACCTTGATCATCTTTTTTTAAAGATCGAGATTAGCAAATGAGCAAAAATTGACAAATCTGCTTTCCTTCCATGCTTTTACTTTTATTTGCTTTTTATATATTTTGATAGTTTTATGTTTTTTTCGTTATTTGTTTTTGTATTATTTAATTAAGCACTCAATCTTATTTGGCATATTATTTATTACAACTGTTTCTTACAATGGTGTAGAGTGAGTTTCTAGAAACAATATCTCAATAATAATTTCAATAATCTTTTTAAATATATATATAACTTTCTTAATTGATTTCAATGTTACTATTATTATTATTTTTTTCAATACTACTATATTTTACCATTAAACTATTATTTTGTTGATTTCAGTGATACCATTATTTTGTATATTTGATTATGTACAAATCTAAATTTGCATAAATTATATATCAATATTTATGTCAGATTATCTTTCTAAAATTGTATTCTTTGGAATTTTATAATTTATTACTTATACCTTATTTTTCTGGATTGTTATTATATTGCATCACATGTCAGTGCAGTACCTTTTTCACTAAAAGGTGAGGGAGGAAAATGATGATGACAATCAAAATAAATAGTAAGGTTAAAATCCAAAAAGGTGAAAAATTAATTCTTGTGACCGCAGCCACTATATTTTTGTCTCAAATAGGCGATTTCATTCCTTTTCCATTTGAGGAAACTGAATCTAATAAAAAAGAATAATGCTTTTACGTTTTTCACACGTATAGCTGCTTAACTGAAATCTGCCATATATAATATTTCCTGAAACTAATCCCAATTTTCAGCTGAAAGCAGATGGGGCGTATTGCTAAATCCGGTTTAAAAATTCACCCAAAAACAAAATATTAAAAATTCTGACGATTTAATTTTAAAAGCAAATGTGACTTGATATAACTTTATATAATATACTTTTTATCTTATTGTAATATTAGTAAAAAACAACTTTGTTTTTAACCACTTAGCCTAAATAGTTTATTTATTTATTTAACACTTTATATACATTTACAATTTATTTACATATAAGGGCGGGCATATTGCCATAAGGAAATTTCTTCCTTCCTACCCAAACCGTTCAGTTTGAGGAAATTACAAGTATGTGGACATATTGAATTTTTTACGAAATTTAAAGATTAACGATATAAAAAAATAACACTAGACTATGAAGAGAGGAAAGGGGATGTGAAAGAAAAAAGAAGGATTAAGGAACAACTTAAATATTTAGATAATGACATTTCAATTTTGACTTAAATGTAAATAAAGAAGTCTCTATATTACTGGGAAGATTATTCCAATCGAGTTAACTACTATTTTTTACCAAACAGTTTCAGAGGTACATGCAATTGTTTATTAGGGTTAAAGTTATTAATGACTATTGTCTATTTTATTTTTATATTGACCAAGAATATTAAATCTAAACATATCGTGCTTTAGTAAATGTGGAAAAATCAATTCTCAGAGTAATGCTTCAATGTCCCCTAACTTTTCCATTTGGAACATTGTTTCAATTTATGAAGGTACTGGACATTAGACATTTTTTTTAAAATAGTCATCGACACATTTCTGGCCATGCGGTTACAAAAGAAAATCACAGCAAGATGCTTGTTCGAGGTTTTCCTGTTTTTTGAATTATTTATTACCAAAAACACGTGCGACAAAAGTCGGAAAGCACGAAAAAAAAATTCTTCTGTGGCCCCAAGAGCGTTAAATGCCCTGGATGAACATATTAATTTCTTAATAAGGAAAGCCGTTTTCAGAAGATATGTACAAGTTTGGATCTTGTCTAAGGAAAGAGACTATTGCTGGAGACTGCTGCTAGACATTGCATTGATTTTTATGCTAATAAGCGTGTTTTCCAAATGTTTATTTTAATTTGTGTTCATGTAGTAATTTTTTTTTTTTGGTGTTCCTTAATAATATACATGCTTTCACATTCCATTATGTTGTATCCCAACTAAACACAGGACTCATGGACTAATAGAGTAACAGATACGTTTTTTTTGTAATAGGCATCTCTATATTAATAAACAAAAATAAATTATAAGTCACGGATTTTGTCATGTTCTTCTTGTAAAGATGGGAAGTGTAGAGTCAGAGGGATTTTATGTTTAAAACTAGACTGGAGCGGACTGAAGGACATGTTGATTATTTGGTTGTGAATAATGTTTTTACTTTGATTTATTGCTTTTTTAATTTCTGTTTTCTAAGTTGTCGACTTTTTAATATTTTATTTTCTATATGAAGAACTTTTGATTCGGGGTTTTTGTTAAAATTATGATTATTTTTGAAAGGATGTTTTGCCAATTCATAAAAATTATAATTATTTATGCACTTAAAGTGTTTGTTTTACTCTAACACTAAAATTTATTTTAGTTTTTCCAATATAGATTGAATCGCAATTATTCCAAATAAATACTTGTATTTGAAATTAATTATGTTTAGGGAATTTACCTTCTTGATTTTTTAACAATGTTCCCATATTAGCGTAGAATGCAGGTTTAATGTTAAATTAATAACTTGTTTTTCATTATATAAATTAATATTCTTTTAAAATTTAAATGATAACTTTTCATTTTATTTTTTACAGTTACTAAAATCCTACGAAACTACTTTCTGTGGCTTGTTAGAATTAAAGAACCAAATATGTTAATGGTTCACCATTTCTGAAACGTACATACTATTTATGTAGACGACATGTTTAGCTATTTTATAGGAACGAACCGAGAACTTCAGACATCCCTTATTTCTAAAAATTAATTGCATTTAGAAATATTTTTTTTTAAGAAATAGAAAAAAAAAATACTTCTGATTATTTTTCTTAGTGGTGGGGGTCAGTGATATGCAAGCTTCTGACGTCACTGCAACCTGTGAAGATCGCTCTTGCCCTCCAAGCCCAGGTTTACAAAGAGCCTGACTACTGTGTAGAAGGTCTAACCAGTAGTCTCCCGAGGATTAGGCTCCTTTTTTTATGCAAAGTAGCACATTCATATATAATGTGTATAGGTGTTTCCTCATCTGCACTGAATAACTTACATCTAGAAGTTTCGGAAAGGTTCATTCTAGCAAGATATTTGTTCAGTCTGCAGTGTACTGTAAGAACTATAGTGATAACCATTACTTGATTTTGGCTGAGCTTTATAAGGTCAAATTCACTTTCTTGACTGACCTTTAATATTTTAATTTTTTTTAAAATTAAAAACTTAACAAAGACACTGGACTTAAAGTTTTTCATGTTAAAAATAAAATATTGAAAACATAATACATAAACAAATTGAAAATATTTCGTTTAGTCCGCTCCCGTTCAGTTTAATTCATGAATCCATTCCAAGTTGAATAGAAAAATATGATTTAAAAGGACTAAATGGACTTTTTAGCTCCGTATGTTTAGATTTGATATTAATTAGACAGTGTTAAAATAAAATATGATAACATTCGTTTGTAAATTATACCTTGATAACGAAGCTTATATAGCTTTGAAACCAGTACGTAGAAAAAAGTGGTTTAAAACTTAGATGTTTTATTACTACTGTCATAATGAATAAACAAAAGAATGTGCTTCAGTAATAAAAATATATATTTAAAAAAAAATAAAAAAAATTCAATAGTGAAGATATATTTGAGTCGATGGCTGCTCTTTTAAAAAAATCTGAAATGAAGACATCGAAGGGAAATAAGCGAGTCTTATTTTGTAGTGATAAGCACATTTGCCTACCATTAAATAAAGTACTGGGTTTGATTCCTGGCAGGGTAGTAAAAAATGATAAAAGTTTAGTTAAGTCTACATTTTTTAAAGATCATTGTTCTGTTGATTTTGTATTTTATTATGGCTTAAATTACAGCTTCTGCTCTTGTCACTACAGTTATCAGACTTAAAAATTGATTATCGCGTTGATGGAATGTTTTTAGCCGATTTCAAACTGTTTTATTCGGTAAGTATAAACACGATGCTTGTATTAAAAATATTATGGAATATTACTTTTTATTACTTAAAATAAACTTGATAACCTTAGCCGAATTTTAATTTTGTTGAACGGATTCTGATTGGTGAGCATTTTTTTTCTTTTGGTTTCTAGAAAAGTTTTGATTGAAATATAAAAAAATACAAAGAAAAAAGTCCAAAACATTGTGAAAATATTGAAGAGAAAATAATTAACTTTAATTCCTTCTTTTTTAGGTTTGCACCTTAGGGGTCACTTACTTGCTTATCATTTTTGAACTATCTAAACAATTCAATTAGATTAACAATGGAAAGCTTGTTTTTTTTTTTTTTTTTTTTTTTAAAAAGAAATATTTGCGTTCTTATGATTTACCCAAATATTTAATTTTGAGGGCCATTCTCAACGAGTTGTAAATAACTCACTATTAGAAAATGGAATCAAGTTGGGGTAGAGTGGGATTCGAACCACGGACCTTTGGTCTGTGAGTCCGAGACACTAGCCACGGGACCACAACCCGACCCGTTTGATGACAAAATTCCCAATACGCAATCCCGCGTGTGTAAGTTCCGAGAATTACATCAAAAAGATTTTCACTGACGGCCTTCCAGCTGTGTGAAGAAAAAGAAGCTTGGATTTATGTTCACAAGACAGAAAAGCTGAGGTTAAGATAGGTCTACTGCCGCACGTCCAAGATTCTCGATATAGAAGCCTGCTGCCTCCGTTCTCATACTTTAATGTTATTATTAAATCAAATTACCTTTAAATAAATATTCTGTTCATAATTTATGCTGTTTTTTGAAAGAAAAAATACATTTAAATGAAATAAAATACCTACGCCATTGCGATCGAATAAATATGTAAAAGTTATTTATAAAAATAAAATGGCTTGAGTGTCTTCCTTCTTATACAATATTTAATGTTTCAATTTATGTACCAGGAAGCAATAAGAAGTTTCACTGAAATGCTCTCAGTTGCTTATCTAAAACTGTTTAGATAATCGATTTTTTAAATAATTAAGTGATTCTGAACGAAGTTTCACAAACTAAGAGAAAAAATACACCACATCAAAATATTGAACTCTATTACACAAAGTAACTACTCTAGCTTTTGAAATATTTTGCAAGAATATTTCATTCTATTATTCTATTTCTCAGTATTTAAAAATACTGCTTTTTCCTGATTAACACTTAAATCCCTCTGGTTTAAAAAAATACGTGCTACGGCGGTGGTTCAGATTAGACCCTGTGTTGAAAGTCGCATTGTTTATGGGTAGTTAATTAATAAAATGTTTTCTGAATCAATAGCAAGGCATTTAATAATGTTTTTTGTACGATTTTGTATGATTTTGTTAAAGAAAAAGACGCATAAAATTTATTTTTCACATATTCCATAATTTTAATACTACCGGGTCTAATCGGACCCATCTTCGGTAGGCATAAGCTTAAAAATGAGCACCAAAAGTTATACGAAATGGTTAAAGTAGTTCATTCTCTGTAAGAATATTTTCTGCTCTATAAGATGTTTCATTTGGTTTTACATTAGAAATATGATTTTATTTAATTACAAGCCTTTAAATTGAACTGTTGAGTAGACGAAAGTTAGCATTTTCCATGGCGCTTTTTGTTCGCGTTCAATCGAGGAAATAAAGCTGCCTAAACTGCTCGTGATATTTGCGTAGAGTACGGTGAAGATGATATCATAAGAAGAACTGCTTGTCGATGGTTTTTGCGTGCCTTCTCTTCGTCAGGACATTTTAAATCCCACTATATAAACCTTTGCCAAAGTGATTGCGGAACAATATTAGTTGCAATGGTCGCCTTATGGCTCGTTAATGAATACTACTTCCTTCCTTTCCTCTTCCCTTTTTCAACCATTGCTCCCACAAGATAAAACATGAAACAATATGTACCATCAGTGCACGTTAGTGTTAGCTACTTATAGTATGTATTCTATCAGCACGCTGGTTTTATATGTTTATTCAACTGTTAAAACGATGATGGTATAGTTGGATTGAAATGTTATTCTAATTAGTGTTCTGACGAAAATACGGGTACATCTCGATACCGGTAGACAAAAAAATGTCAGTAAATGCTAACATTTATTTGTTAAATATAAGATTTTTAACGGAAATTTGGTATTGCACCTCATTCAAAAAATGTTTTGAATTTCTGTATAAATTCGTCAATATTTTTCATTCGTTTGTACACAGTTTACATTTATTTACGAACGATATTTCATAATTCTTTTACGTTTATTTAAACCTTGATTTCTAAATCAAAATTGTAATTTCTGTTTGGGTTTTTTATATTTTTGTTACGTATTTCTATCTATTTCATTTTTCATTTATGTCTCAATAGTTTCACCAATTCAATTGATTAAAAGCACTGTTTTTCAACCTGTAAGTCACCAACCCCAGGGGGGTCGTGGTTTGAAGCAAAATAAAAGCAGGGGTTTTAGGTCAAACACCTTAGTAAAAATACAATGATTTTAGTGAAGAGGCTATGTTTGATTCCTTTTTTAACAATTTGTAGAATGGTTCCATTTCTAAGATGCTAAAAATCAAATTACTTTTGTCGTCTATTTCTCTTTGTATCCACCATTGAAGAGAACAAATGATTACACACTGAACAACATCAATCTGCATATGTTTTAATATCCATATTTCCTTAACCTTTCCATCTGTTGCTTTTTTGAAGTCAATGACCTGAAACCTTTATTGATTTTATAAAACATTGGCAGAATGGTGAATGTAATACAGTGTCTAAAGTGGGCACTGAAACCAGCAAATGACATGTCATAAGCCCTGTTAATTCCTAGACTTGTATATTTTCTCTCTCAGTTGAAATAAATGTAAATCTTAAAAGAAAGGGAGTAAAATCTAACCATGTCAAAAAATATTTTAATATACTTAAAATATCGTTTATTAGTTAAATGAAATTAAGGTCCTGTATGATCGTTAAATTTTTACGTATTAAAAGTTTTAAAAAATATAACCCAAGTAAAACATTTGAAATAAGAGAACGGGCATAGCAAACTCTAGTGACAACTGTCATCAAGCAGAGGGGATATGATTGACTGGGACATATACTGTAGATGACTACTGAGAGCCTTAACTATGCTTGCCTTCTTTACATGTTCCCAACGTTTTGGACTTTCGCAGTTGATTGTTTGTCAGCAGTTTGCATCAGAAATACGAGACGCAAACCTGACTTAGGAAGATGCACAGGAGTTGGTAGCCTCCAAAGATGTCTGTAAGCTCTTTGTTGACACCATGATGATGAAAATTTTATAATGACAGAAAGTAGCAAAATAACAAATGTCGTAAATTATTAATGAAATATTGCCGAGGTTTTTTCATAACAAACTGGAAAGTAAAAAGTTCATTATTAAGTATGCAACGAGAAGACCTAAAAATGTTAGTCTCAAAACTGCCTCATCATCTTCTTATTCTTCAGCCTTGTTCTTTCCACTGCTGGGTAAAGGCCTCTTTCAAACGTCTCCATTCCTTCCTTAACCCGCTTTTATCAATTATGTTTTACTGCTATCGAGGCAATGTTATCGACTCATCTATTTCCTGGCCTTTCATTATTGCCCATTGTCTTTATTTTATTATTCGGGGTGTACGCCTGCCATCATTTTGCCTCGCCAAGTGTCCAGCCTACAATTTTAGTTTTGCTGCATGGATCCATGATATCTACGACTCCGGTTTAGTGCCTTAATCATTTCATATTCTGACTCTTAGCCATATACAGAGCATCGGCCTTTCCATGAATCTTTCATTACTGGATACTTTTTATTGTCACAGGCATGTGGTTTGTCGTCGTGTGTCGTCACCGGCAATATCTACGATTTATAGAATCGTCTTTTTAATCATAGTGGGACTTTTTAATTTTCAAAAAATATATCATAGTTAAGCTTGCCGAAAGCAGCCCAACTTAGCCCTTTTCTTCTTCGTAAATCTGGTCAATCTGGCAATCTGGCGGTCTGGTTGCCCTAACCAAGTTTGACTTTGTGTTTAAAAAATGTATTCATCAACCACTTCGATTTTGTTTATGAACTGCGGTATGGATACGGGAATAAAGATGTTTGAAGAAGTTTTACAGCACATACGAAGTTAGAAAAATGTAAATACATATATTTTTATTTAAATGTAAAGAGTTTACATGTTGATATTACTACGTTAGGTAGAATACACAAAGTGAATAAAACGTACTCTAATAATATAAGTGTAAAATAGTGATTAAAGATGTTAGAATAAATACTAAAATAATTTATGCAGTATAATTTTTGTGAAAATCACCTCAAGGGAACTATACAAGAAATAAATATCGCAACACGTCTTGCAGCTACAGAGCGCATGGATGGTTCGGATCATAGTTCCTCATCTCTAATTATGTTTTATTTCAATTATAACAGATATAAGCTAAATAACAGCACGTCTTGCAGCTACAGAGCGCATGGACGGTAAGAAATCTAGCCCCCATTTACATTTTTTTATTCCATTAAAATGGTTACATAGTACAGAGCCAATTCTACTTTCTTTGAAGCTTTATTTTGTGGTCTCAACATATCCCGCCATAGCTCAAACAAGGGTGAATAGATCCACCCTGCAGTGGCTTGGAGAAGCGCGTTATTAGAGCTTTTCAGACGTTTCCATGGGCTCCAGGCTCCAGGTGTTTGCCCGTCCAACATTTTGGAGGCATTTCAGTACTTAGACAGTTTAAATAATTGCCCGTATGAATTATTAAACGTGACCTTTAATTTTTTCCATGCTTCTTGCGTATAATTTGACAATGATGTTTAGTGTTTTAATGATATTCAAAAAATGAATTGAATTGAATTAAACAATTTTAATCATGTAGCATTCATAAATAAAATAAATAAAGGAGGTCACTAAAAAATTTAAAATTACTGATTTAAAAGGAAAATTTAATCCCCGTAAAATATTTGAAGGACTGATGTGTTTTAATGACAGAAAATAGAAAAATAACGAAATCCGAACATTTTATAACGTTACCAAAAATGCCTCATTTCCGACAGCTAAATGAAAATAAATATGCCATTTAACTTCAATAAAATAAATTCTTTAGAGGCATAATGATTTTGTGTACCATCTATTTGATATCAAAGAAATATATTTATATAATATTCTGTGTTATGATTTTTCACCACGAAACATAAAATTTGAGACGTGTTTGAAGATAAATTCCCAATTTCCAAATGATACTCGCAAATTTGTACAGATTTTGAGTACAGTTGATGTCAAAATATTAAATCCACATATATAAAAAAACAAAAAATTAACAGTGTTCAAATAAAAATAATTGTATATGCCGACAAAATCGAACTGACGCATTTACTAACAAAGACATAAAGGATGACCTAACTATGTTGACTAAATGGGCATATACAAATTAACTTACTATTTATAACCAAAAATGTTATATTTTAAATTTTGAATCTAGAAAGAAATGACATAAAATAGATGTTTACATTAAGGAAGAACGACTCAAAGAAATTGAACGTGTTGAATATTTAGGACAGACAACTGACATGGACAAATCATTAATTAAATTAGCAAAACAGCAACGTTATCGAGCCTTTTTACAAAAATCAAAAACTTTGTTCCGGAAATGGATTTTTTATTTATTTATGAAGCCAATGTCAACTCAAAAATATATTGTATGCAACAACTATGGGGAGCAGGAAAACAAAATAAACAGACGTAAACAGACTACAACGACAGCTAAATTAAATATTGACGCTAATATATGACCTCCCCTACCTAACACCAACTAAAGTACTTAAAAAAAACTAAACAATCAAATGTTAATAAACATTTTGAACGAGAATATTAAAAATTTATTCACAACTTAGTCACTGATATTTTTTTTAAATTTTATTTATTTTCTTTTATTTAGGAAACATACAGTACAGTTACATAGTTTTACATTTTACACAGTAAGACTTAACGCTAATGGACCAGTGAAGTTTTCAGATTATAAAGTAATTAACTTTCATTTATGTTTTCTTTTTCCTTCTCTTTTTTATACTTTCATAATTAACATTAGATTTAATTGCTTTTTAATATGGAAACTTCACTGGTCCATTAGAATTAAGTCCAATTGTGTAAAATATTAAACTTTGTAACTGTACTGTATGTTTCCTGAATAAAAGAAAATAAAAAAAAATAAAAAAAATATGTATGGTTATTGATCAAAGTACAAAAAAATGAAAAAAAAACATCGATGAAAGTTGTTTTAAAATTAAAATTTAAGTGAAAAAATGAAGACGAGAATTTGTAAAAGTAATTAAAAGTTAAGAATTAAAATTAAAAATGAAAAACATGCTCAGATGTAAAAAAAAAAAAAAAAAACAATAACATTTTTTAAAAAGGAAAAACAAATAAACACATACATATTTTAAGTGATTCAAAGAAACGATGAGAAGAATCTTTAATGAATCTTTAAATAAGACAATGAATTTCAGTCAATTTAAAAACATCTTCAAAATTAATGAAGCATTATAGTAAGAGCAGCAATATATTGACAGGTCATTAGCCCTGTAGATGTCTAGACTTCTATATTACCTTCTCTAAAATGTTCTTCATCTCTGTTGTAATATGCTTATAAAATAATTCAGCCAGTGGAACCCACGTCAAAATAATTCTTTTACTATACACAAGTCATCAAATGTAGGAGTTGAGAAAATTTGGATGTTTTAATACAGGCAGAATGAAAATCTTACAGTGTTTAATGTAGCCACTTAAAACCGCCAATGACATGACAAAAGTAAGCCCTGTAAATGTCTAAAATTTCGTATTCCTTATCACAGATGTTTTCTTTGTTTGTTGAAACAAGTGAGGATATTTAGAATATGTCAAAAGGTTTGAAGACAAAAACTGGATTCCACCTCCTATACAGTTATCAAGATTAACATTATATTTTATCATCATCATTCCCTTTTTCACATTTTTGGTGCATATGGGACTGCATTGGTAAACTGAACGCAGCGTGTTTCGACAATTAGTTTTATAACGGGACGGCAATCAGTCTTACACTTCAGCAATAGTGAAATATTGCGGTTCAAACAACCTTTACAGCCGATATTTCATCTCCACCCTGGAAAAAATCGAATTCGGGACCTCAAAAATAGTAAAGTGCTTTAACAGCAATATTTTATTGTTGCCAATGTGTAAAACTGCTCGCCTTACCTTATATATAACGAACTCGATAAATTTTAGATTTGCTGTAATTTGAGTACCAATGCAGTAGTGGCAGGCGGTTTTTTTTTTAAGGGTAAGCTATAATTTTTTTCATAATTTTTACATGAAAGTACATTTTTTTTAACACAACTTTTTTTCTACGGTTTTGTGTGAATACAACTTTATCTCTCCGCTTTACCCGCTGACAACAGCGGACGAAATACTTATTTATTTTTAATAAAACAAATACTTTTTTATCTCACTTAAAATTCCCATCACAAGATAATAGATTAAGCAAGAATGGTTCCTCAAAAAACAAATGGATTCGGATGTGGATAAAGATAACCCGTTAAAAAATTGTGTCTTAATAAATGTTTTTAAAAAGCACTGAATTTCTTCATCTTTATGTATATAATTACTCTGTACGTGTGATGTCACCGTACTCCTTCTAAACGGCTTAACCGATTTACGTGCGGTTTTTATAGAAATATAGGTCTTTGCGCTGTGCGTGTTCGTAGATATTAAAATCTTTAATCGAATTAGTAAAAAAAAATGTAGGAGCATAAATGTTTTATTCATCAATCTACCAAGGTTGCATGCGTGGAGAATGCACTTGCAAAAAAAAGGATAGATGTTGTTTTTTTGTGTATAAAAAAAAGTTTGTTTTCGAATGTTTACAAACAGCATTTGTTTTTTGCGGATCTCAATCAGATTCTTTTCTTAAATTCCTAACAATTTCTACCCATTTATATCTTTTTATTGGAATTTTGGGAACACTAAAATAATATTTAATTCAATACATTTTTCAAAATCGTATTCCCACATACGTACACCTCTTTGTTCGAGAGAATACCGGAGATTGACGTTTGCAAAAAGAATGCCATATTTGAAAAAATATTTATTTTATGTTTTGGAATTCAACCGTAAACAAGTACCTACCTAAATTCAATATTATTTTAATATTGTCAATTTTTACTTTTGGAATTTAATCACAAACAAGTACTTCTAAAACGAAAGTTGAGTTTTACTATAGTTTAATTTATTAACGAATTCGGTTTAATTATCGTTCTACTACCAATGCGTTGTTTCACCCGCGTTTTTACTTAAGCGAAATATAACCACTGTTTTTTTATTCCAAATCTCAAAAATGGAATATTATGTTTCATTGATTTTTCACACATTGTTACACTGTGGAATGTGACTTTGCAAACGTCAAAAAGGTGAGCAAATTAACCACGTGACAACATGGCATATTTAAACGTTATCAAATAATAACATCGGTCAACAGAATCTTAAAATAATAATAAAGTTTGACAATTTCAAATAATAAAAACCGAAAAACAAAAACAATATTTTAATATCTTATTTGAAAACAAGAATGATAAGAAAATTCAACAGACAAATACAATTCGGTAATTCAATGGGCTCTGAAATATTATAATGTAGGCTAAATATAACTATAGAATTAAGAATATTTAAAAATTTTAGAGAATTTAATTTTAGAATTTTATAAATTTGGTTTTTATTTCGTTTTTAAAATATCACTTAAATTCCAAACTTCATTGTCAAATAAAAATTTTAAAAATAAAAATGTAAATAGGGGCTAGATTTCTTATTATCCATGCGCTCTGTAGCTGCGAGACGTTCTGTTATCTAGCTCATATATATCATAATTGGAGACGAGGAACTAGAATCCCAACCGTCCATGCGCTCTGTAGCTGCAAGGCGTGTTGGGATATTTATTTATTGTTCAGCGCCCTTGAGGTGATTTCCACAAAAATGGCGCCATATAAATTATCCAAACATTATTATTATTATTAAGAATAGTCGAGAAGGGGCGTAAACTTATATTTGAAAACAGCGGACTGTGTCCAAAAAACCCCAATTTGCTCCACATTTGCCGCACGCATGCGCGAAGTCGCCGCGTAATGTCAGATCGCGAAAAATATAATCAAAAAACATTTATGTAAATAAATGTTAGATAATATAAAATAAAAAACTATTTTTAATTTTAACAAAAAGAAATGTCAAATGTCACTAAGTATATAGTCTATCAAAAAAATCAAAATCGAAAAAACGTTTGCTGAACCAGCTAATGGCAGGCAAGCCAATGTTCGGGCAGGACAACGTATGTCGGGTCTGTTAGTTATGTATATAAAATAAATTAGGAATTGAGTATAACTAAAACATATATTTATGGATCCATGTGAAATTTAATTAAAGAAAAGAATATTAAAGTGATTGTAAACATATGAGATGTAGTGTATTTTTACCTTCATAGAAGATACGTGGGTACATACGAGTCTTCGTTTTTTAGTTCAAAAACAGAATGCTGATGTTGTGGAAGGAACAGATTTTTTCAGAATTCCTATTTCCTGTTATTTCATTCGCTCCCATATCCTGCCGTCAATTGCAAGTTTGTGGTTTGATCGTGAGAGTGAGGATTGAAAAGGCTTCCTTAAAAAGGATGTGGAATTTTCGGAAAGGATCAATGTGCCATCTTCTGTGACGAGTTGCGAGGAAATGTCTACCACGTGAGATAGCGAAATGTCACTTTTCTTTTGATGAAAAAAATAATACTGTAATTCTATAGAAATAGATGAAACTTATTATAACTTTATTTGGACAGTTGGCAAATAAATGTTGGTCGCAGGAGGTGAAATAAACTGTTCACAATAGAATATTTTCACAAATCGAGAAAAACGTTGAAAATATATTTGATGTTTAGAGCGGATTTTTACGATTAATTTTTTTATGGTTTACTAAGAAGGTAAACAAACACACCCAACTATATAAAAAATAAAAATGGAATTGAGGGTGACAGATAAATTGACAATGCTTACTGAAATGCACAAATGGTGGTAGGGGCATTGAAAGCGGTAAATTTTAATTTTAATTACGGTAAAACTTTTGTAAACAAATAATTATTAATATAAATGAATTAGTAGATTCAAAGGGAAACCATTTGAGATATTTTTGTTTGAATGAACACTTACTTTAGTTATCTTTC
Source organism: Micrasema longulum (assembly GCF_059751315.1). Classification (NCBI taxonomy): domain Eukaryota; kingdom Metazoa; phylum Arthropoda; class Insecta; order Trichoptera; family Brachycentridae; genus Micrasema; species Micrasema longulum. The sequence continues at coordinate 1,076,949 of NW_028277337.1, forward strand.
TCGTCGTCTATTTTTGTCTTCTTGGTTGTAATACATATTCTCGCCTAAAATGGCATTCACATTAATTTGACGTTTTCGTTAGAGCATTTGATTACTTCCCTTATTAATTTGAATTATTGAAGGGCAAACAACAATTGACCTGTGATTTGGAACATTTTAATTTATGTATTTTATCATTATAATTGTATTATTATTTAATAAAATAGGTATGAGATCATTTAATATTTGATGGTATTTGAAAGAGATAGTGAGGTTACTGACTGCATAATGAATGTAAACAACAAATGTCTCGAGCAAGTAGAAGAATTTGTATATCGGAAGTATGTTTTCAAGAGATGGAAGAGTAAAAAAAGATCTTGAAAGAAGAGTGAATGCGGCAACAAAATGAACGGAGCACTAAGCACAGTAATTTCTAATAAAAATATGTCAATCGAAGCTAAACTGGCAGTGCACAACGGAGTTTTAGTCCCAACACTTATGTATGGAAGTGAAACATGGAACTGGCAGAGGAAGGATAAAAGACGAGTGAATGCGGTTAAAATGTGATCACTTAGACGAATGTGTGGGAAATCAATCTATGACAGGGTTACGAGTAATGAAATCAGGCGAGAGTGTAAATCTAAGTCAAGTATAATTGATAAAATTTAGAAAGTGTCTCTAGGATGGTTTGGTCACGTAGAACGAATATACGACGAAAGAATGGTAAAACAAGTATATACAAATACTTAAGCAAAATCTCAAGTCTGGTCATGTCAAAAGCAGACAGAACCGAAGGGCATGTATGACAAGATGTATGAATGTGGAAGAAGCTAGGAATGTATGCCAGGATAGACGTGTGTGGCGGTCCATTTTCTCTGCTTTACCCCTACGGGGAAACGGCGTGATGGTAGTAGTAGTAGTAGTAGATTTATTACAAGCTTGATAAGGAAGTTTAGAGGTTCTTATATTCGTTAGTAGACTACCAAACTAAGCCATTTTTTATGTACCATATTATCATTGCTATGACTGATAAAAGTTTTGTGATTTTGAAATTACTCGTCACGTCACAAGTTCTCGTCGCGTCCCGACGCGTCGGTGAGATCTGTTGACATTTAAAGTCTCTACTTTACCGGTAGCGTAAAAATGCACCAAACGTTAAAACCAAATTATTACCGGATACAGAAAATCTATTACAACACATATCAACACTTTAATTGATTTGTTGATTCAAAAGTTAATATTTAATTATCTCTACACTTTGCCCAGCTGTATGACACAGTACTTTACAATTTTCTTGTTATATTGCTTAAAAATATATTTTTATTTTATTTGTTTTTTTGCATTTCCTCTTAAATTGTTTAAACTTTCTACTGAATATGTTGTATAATTTTTAAGTTAATTTTTTTATAAATCTTGGGTAAAAGGAAATTTATGTTTGAAAAAATATATATATTGAATCAAATATGTTGATCGGGTTGTAGCCCCGCAGCTAGTGCCTCGGACTCACGGATCAAAAGTCCGAGGTTCGAATCCCACTTTACCATAACTTGATTCCCATTTTCTTATAGTGAGTTATTTACAACTCGTTGAAAATGGCCCTCAAAATAAAATATTTGCGTGAATTATAAGAACGCAAATATTTATTTTTAAAAAAAAGAAAAAAAAAAATTGTAAAAGGCAGATTGGCCGTTTATGTAAATAAATTAAAATAAATAAATTAATAAAATAAAGAACTTTTGAAGGAGTTCAAAGTAGTTCGTTTTGATTATTTATTCATTTTCGGACAACATCGCAATATAATTCAATGCTAAAACTTTTGCTAAAACAGAGTATAGGAAAACATTTTTATATCCGATTTCCCGTAAAACTGAGCTTCCATATTAATTAAAAACACAATAAAACTTATTTAAAAAAAAAGTGAGGGCTAAATTAAGGTTTGGAGCCATTCCCAAACCGATCTACAAATTCATTTTTCACTTTTGTCTTTCCACCATCATCTTCATATAAAATTATCAATTGGTAATAAAATAATGTACAGCCTTCATTTGAGTGAAAAGATAAAAAGGGTATTATCACTCGGGAGGAATATTGGATTTAACCTTAGATTTAACCTACTCTACAAATAAAAGATTTTTTAAAGACTATTCAAGTGTTTTTATAAACCCTTAATATGAATATTTTTATTCATTATTTTCGTTTTGAAAATAAGGTCTTTCGAAAACGATCGTTTCGTAAGTTGGTAATAAATTTTATCAAAGAAATTTACAAGTATTGCATTCATTACAATGTTAGTAATACCACAGGCTATAAATAGAAATATAAGGAGAGTTGTTCATGCATATTATCTTAAACCCCCCCTCCCCCTTACCCACTCCAGTTCCAGGCACTGACAGATAAAAGTGAAAACGGATTACATATTACAACTCAAATTTCTTTTATTATTTTCTGGTTTTCAACTTCTTTTAAATATTAACTAATTATGATCATGATAAAAAAATAAATAAAATTATCATGAAAATTATATATCACAACTCGTAGCGTTTGATAAGTGACAGGACGCCGTAGATGTAAACAAACGACACATAGAAAAATGAAGCTATCTACAATACTCAATAAAATCCATAGACATCGATGAAAAAAAATCCGACGACATCACAAAACATCCTAAGACGTCATACTTGATGACGTCATAAATTGTTTGCTTTTGGCACCATTCAAATGACTAGAATTTAATCCTTTATATTTCCCTTATTTCTTAACAGATTTTAATAAAAATAGTACTGGTCGGCTTGAAATTTTTTAGATTAATTTACTTGCTAATAAAAAAAATCCATGATAATTGCCAGTTATAATTATCGGCATAAAAAGTGATTCAAATACCTTATATATAAAATCTTTAATACTTTTAATGTATTCTGCGAAACACCAAAAGATGAAACAAAAATTGTTACAAACACGTAAATAAAATGCAAAGCGTTGCTGGATTATATAATCTGTTAAATAAATACATTTGTTAAAAACATTCAATAAATCTATTATGCTTTTCCTTGTATTTTTATAAAATTTTAAATGTTGATAAATATCAGTTCTATCAAGCTTATAAATATAATGTTTAGTTATGTTTAGTTGCATAGTTTGGGCAGATATTTTTGTTTTTAATATTTATCAAATAAAACTCTTTAAGCGTCTACGCCCTGAATTATAAAATCAAAACATCGGTACGATAAATCGGAGCTATTTTAAAAAATTAAATGATGAAATAATGAGTTTTTATTTTTTGAGTTTACATTTTTAGTTTAACTATGCAAATGCAAAAATCTTTTGAATATGTTCAAATGTTTGCAGACTGGCTTGATTTCCTCTCTAGGGAGTAATTTATATTTAAATTTGTTGCAATAGACAGGGGAAAAAAAATGAGAAGGGAAAACGGAAATATAGGCATTTACAAGGCTAATGACCTGTCATTGGCTGGTTTAAGTGATCGCTTCACCGTTCTACAACAACTATCAAAAATATTTTGAGTTTGTGCAAATTTTTATTGACAAAGACTGTATTCAACTCCCTGGGGAACAGTTAATATTAATATTTTAAAAACCGTGATGAAGAACATTTTAGAGAAGGTAATATAGAAGTCTAGGCATTAACAGGACTTATGAACTGTCATTAGCTGGTTTATGTAGCCAATTAACACACTGTGTAACATTCACCATTCTGCCTATGTTTGAAAATCCACATTTCGTCAACTCTTCCATCTGTTGACTTTTGTGAAGTAAATAATTGAAAGTAATAAAAATACGCGGATATTCTGTTAAAAAATGTTACTTTTAAAATATTTAATTATGTTAATTTTAACTAATATTTTATCGGTCTTTTGTAAATTATATTTTATTTTAATCATTTTTGAATTACTAACTTATTAAAAACTCAATGACGCTATCATACAAATCAAGGAAATCTAGCTTGTTATGGCAAGCTTCGATAAACAAAAAAATAATTTGTATTCAGTATCATTTAATAATTGATAATTGTAGAAGAGCCAAAAGATATCAAATAACGAAACATTTTCTTCATCTCGAACTCATTAAAAACAAACTGGTTAAAAAAACCTTGCTTTTTCCAATTTTAAACTGTATCACGCCTAAAAAAACATTCGCTTAAAGAGTTGAATAGTAAGTATTTAAATTAATTTTATATGGTTTTAAAAATATTATTTTGAAAAGAAATGGAAAAATTGTTTCATTTCACGAAACAATATACGTAAATATTTTTATAATTTAATAATGTCGAATGAAAATGAACGAAACATTTTTTTATAGGGCGCTTATTAGTTTTTTTATACACACGCGGGATAAAATGAAAAATTATATTATTTAAGCAAACAATTCCAGAGAAAATGAAAATATGAAGAGTTCTTTATCGAGAACAAATAACTTTTATTTGGATTGGGAATATTAATAATAAATAAAAAACGGAGAAAATATGGGAGTCTAGGCATTTATTGGGCTTATGACCTGCCACTGGCTGGTTTAAGTAGCCACTTTACACACTGTGTAGCATTCACCATTCTGCCTATGTTATCCACATTTTTTCAACTCTTCCATCTGTTGACCTTTGTGAAGTAAAAGAGCTGAACCGTTTATCATGCGGGTGAGACTTTTACTAGGCAACGCCTGAAAACAATTTTCCAATTTTGTATACCTCTTTTTTTACCAGGTATTTAATTTAACATACTCAAACACTGTTGAATTAACTACCTGGTAAAAGAAGAAGTATACATAATTGGAAAATTGTTTTCAGGCGTTTTCAGTAAGTGAATTGGTTCAGCCGGATGAATCTCACCCGCATGATAAAGGTTTCAGTTCTTCTGCTTCACAAAAGTCAACAGATGTAAGAGTTGAGGAAATGTGGATGTTCAAACATAGGCAGAATGTTAAGTAAAACATTTAATTTTGTAAGTGAAAATTCTTGATGGAAGTTCATTGTAATTTATTATATAAATAAAAGACGAGTGATACTTTAATCCACAAATTTGGAATATCCAGCGACCGGTTTCATCGCTTTCGCGAAATCTTCGAGACTGGTATCTTTATACAAAACAGAGGTAAGGATAGATAACAGAAGTATAAATTCATTGAACTCCTTAACAAAGATACAAGTCTCGAAGATATTTCAAATTTGTGGATTAAAGTATCACTCGTCTTTTATTTATATAAACGTGATTGAATATGCTTGCATAATGTTTACAGGCTCCCCTGAGAGTGACGATATTAAATATTGGAACTTTTATACGTTCGATAAGTCATTTCTACTGTGCATCAAACTTAAAAATTAAACCATAAAATGCAGGAAACTCTTATATTTCACCCGCAAATAAAATCAATTTTATTAACGGCAATTTTGCGTGATGCTTCTTTTCACACGATTCCAAATGGAGTTTTTTCTTTAGTAATGGTAAAAACAGTCGCTTAATGTTGAAAATTTTACACGATTTTATCCATTTGTTCCTGTATCTCATTGTTTTCCCTCATGGCAGTTTCATCTTTGGCAATTTCACACACAAACTTTTTATTTGCGTTTCGTTAAACATATCTTTCATTGGATTAAGCCGCTTGCACCGCGATATGCTAATGCTAAATGCTAATGCTAAATTATCATTGGCTTGGCGGGCCACGCGCCATTATTGACGCGCGAAGAGGGTAGTTTAAAACTTTTGATACAAATAAGAAAGAGTATGAGCTAAATAAAGGCTCACAAAGATTTATATAAATGAATGTAATTCATGTGTTTATGACGATTATAGGTTAATTATATTTTATATAAAAATATAAATTTAAAATATGTTATGATACGATGAGAATTTAGTCGTTAACCAACCCCGGTTTATTTTCATCGACGACGTGTCGCGAAAGGGCAAAATGTCCGAATATATTAATTATCCGTTTCGCAAGATAAACCAAATGATGGATGCTTAATTCCTTCGACCTCGGGACTGTAAAACAAGGTCTGCCCTCTCTTGCGGTTCGCGTGTTCGAAGAAAATAGGGAACGTTTGATTTTACGTAAACTAATTGTCGTTATGGTATTAAGTGTCAATCCTGGAATAAATGAAAAGGGTAAGGGCTTACGATTTCTTTCCGTTGGCACTGGTCCAGAAAAACAGCGTTTTCGTTTGCACAAATCACTTTTACGTTTCGTTTATATTTCGATGATTCGAAAGATGTCACGCCCGCAGTACGTTTTTGTTGTGACTTTTTGCGCGTGTTGCTTTCTTGACTCGCCGTCAGGGAGGGAGATACATTAGAATTCAAAAACAAGAACCACCGGAATCAAAGAAAGAAATGGTTTGACACTTAAATAAAAAAAATGAATTCGAAACACTCCATATATTGGTTTTGAATTTTTTTTGTTGATAATTATAAATTAAAATATGTTAAAAACATCACCTCTGCAAAAACGTCGTGAAATAACTGATATAATTTATCTATTAAAATTGACACGTGTTCAATTGACTATCCTAAACTACTATGCAAACTCTCTATTAATGTTCCTTCCAAAGTTTTAAGGAATAACCTTCTTATTCATATACTTCTTGTTTCATCTAATTATAGGCAAAAAATTTATTTATGGCAAACTTTGAACAATTTTAATGTAATAACAAAATCATTAAACATACATTTATTTGCAAATAATCATAATGACGTGCGGCGTTTTCTTTCGAAATAATTCGTTGCATTTTTTATTTTCTTTTGAATTTACATTAGCTTAATGTTCATTTCATGTTGGAGAATCTTTTTTGACTTACTGTGATGCTACTTGTGAAAACCTGCTATTGCCTTATTTATATTTTGTTTTGTTTTATATAAAAGATAGCTGTTGGTTATCCAAATAAACAGTAATAAAAAAATAATAATAAAAACTCACATTTTAACATATTACAACAGAGATGAAGAACATTTAAGAGAAGGTAATATAGAAGTCCAGGCATCTACAGGGATTATGACCTGTCAATGGCTGGTTTAAGTGGCCATTTTACACACTGTGTAACATCCACCATTCTGCCCATATTTGAACATCTATATTCCTTCAATTCTTTTATCTGTTGATGTTTGTGAAGTTAAAGAGCTGAAACCTTTATTTCTCTATATTACCTTCTCTTAAATGTTCTTCATCTCTGTTGTAATATGTTAATATAAACAGCTCCCCGGGGAGTTGAATCCAGTCCTTGTCTACAAAAATTTGGACAAACTCAAAATATTGTTGACTCACATTTTAATTCATTTATACATAAAAATTAAAATTACTAAATTATAAGTTACTAAAGCAGATGCACTGCATTCCTAAAAGTATTTATGTTTCCTATTCTTCATCTAATTTTTTTTTTCTCTTTGTATGTGTCATTCCTATGTTTCAAAAGTTAACATTGTTTGTTAATATTAATGGCATTTTCAATTACTTTCATCACAAATAGATCAACTGTTTTATTAACTTAACATTTAGATTTTTTTTTCTTTAAACATGTATACAATTTTATTACTTGATATTTTTTTTATATAAATTAAGTACATATATTGACATTAACGTTTCCCATAACGTAAAAGAAAAAAAACAACGATGATGAAAAACATAAGTTTCATATAATCAATATTTAAAGCATTAACTTTGTGGTCAAACGTTTTACTAAATGTTATTAAATATTTGTATATAACCACTTACCGACTTTCTATGTCTACCGGTTTCTACTCATGTTTCGTTCTTCCGATTTTCTTTTTGATGCTCCAAACTTATTTTTTTCTTTGGTATAATTTTGCTTTTCCCTCTTTTATTGCAGGTTTTTTTAAACCAATCTTCGGAGAATTTCAGTAAAAAATTACGGTTTTGAGTTGGAAAATGACACACCACTGAATAAGGCCTTGTTATAATGACTCAGTGGCCGAGTTGGTGACAGTTAAATTCTTTACTCGGTTAGTACAAAAAAGCATATTTGAAATATAAGTTCCTAGATAGCTGATTGACGGCAGAAGTAGGAGAGGACGACCCTGGTGCCATGCACTAGCTAATATCTTACGTTTTCCCCTCTTCGTAAGGTATCCCTATCATCTTTCATGCATCGGCACCATTTTTTGGAGTTCTTTTATTATAACTAGTATTGCAATAACTTGTATGGCAATCATCGTATGGAAGCTTCTGTTAGGTATTGTCATTCCTCTTCATAGATGTTTTGCAATTACATAAAACGGTAACGAAACATTTTTTATTCTTAAAATATTACAACAGAGATGAAGAACATTTAAGAGAAGGTAACATAAAAGTCTATGCATCTACAAGGCTTATGACATGTCAATGGCTGGTTTAAGTGGCTACTTTACACTATGTAACATTCACCATTCTGCCCATATTTAAACATTTATATGACTTCAATTCTTTCATCTGTTGATTTGCGAAGTTATAGAGCCGAAACCTTTATTTATGCGAATGTTACACAGTGTGTAAAGTGGCCACTTAAACCAGTCATTTACAGGTCATAAGCCCTGTAGATGCATTGACTTCTACATTACCTTCTCTTAAACGTTCTTCATCTCTGTTGTAATATGTTAATATACACAGCTCCCCAGGGAGTTGAATCCAGAACATATCTACATAAATTTGGACAAACTCAAAATATTGTTTTTAATTCTTTTTAATAATCCATTTACAAAATACAAATATGTTTCAATTATGCGAATGCGACCTGTCATTGGATGGTCCATGTAGCAGCGTTACACAATGTGTACAATTTGCCATTCTGTCTTCGTTTGATCATCTGCAATTTATCATTTTGTTAAATAAAATAGCTAAAACCTTTATTGACGTGGGTGAAATTCTTTTGAATTATTTCACCCTTAAGCAACGCCTGAAATTTTTTTGTAAACACGGCTATATTTTACTTTTAACAGAGAGGGAAAATAATTCCCCCTAAAAAACGTTTTCCTAATCCAAATTCAAGGATTAAAATAACTAGTCTTTTTTTTATTTTTTTAAAGATATGTTTTTATTTTTGAAAATAAATTGAATAAAGAAAAACAATTACACTGATTTTATTTGGTACTACTATAATATCTTCAAAGACTTGAGTTTTGACAGCTGTAATTGTCAGTTCGTTTACTGTTTAGCTCCAGTAATTCAGCTATATTGAAGTGTTTTTGTGATTGTTTTCAAAGTTTGGTCCATTTTTTAATGATTGCTGGCAAAGGAATACTTCCCGAGTAAGCCAAATTTGTATTTATTTTATTATTTTGATGTTAATTAATGTTTAAATTTCATACAACTAATACTTTCACTTTCAGTAGTAAATTGTAACAATAACATTTGTCGCTTTTTTTTCTTCGGTATACGAAATGTTAGTTTCATATTATTCAATTACCTCGGAATATAACGAGTATCGCTGCTTATGTAGAGCATATGGTATCCGCCAAATCTCTCCAGGTTTCTCTGTCTGATGTGTTGTTTTGAGAAATGGAAAGTGTTCGAAGTGATATTCCTTGATCAGAAAGGTAAATGGAATTTTCAGCACGGTATTTTGATGTTTAAGGTTTGTAAACGTTATTTTTTTTTATTTTTATTTCAAAATACAAAAATGTACTATACATAAGTGTATTCCTATGAGTTAGCAAACTAACAAAGGTCGAACCGCACTACGTGGCGCTTCGCTTCTTCACGAAATATTCTTTTTACTGTTTTGTATAAAACCAATTGAACGTAGTTATGCAGAAAGCAGCCAGTCATAGAAAAGTGAAACTGAGATAATAGCACCTTTGTGAGAAGAGTAAATTATCAAATCTACACAACAGTTGGAATGTTTTTGACTTTAAAAAAATATTGACAATGAATACATTAGTTTGTAATGTATATTTTTTTGCAATAAATTTATAAATAAATAGAGTCATAAATAAAAAACCGTATCGCTATCCTTCAGAGCAACTCTTCAAGGAATTTAATATTTTGGACGAGGACAATTGTATGCTAAAACAATAATAATTAATCAACACAATAATAAAATTGACCACGTCTTAACAGCACACAATATGTTAGCTCGTAGTGTGACGTCACAGAAACACACTGTACCACGGACGAGAACTTGTTTCGGACAGAGATCTTTTAGCTTTTAGGCTCCTAGAATTTATTATAAGGTAAAATAAATTTTATTCACCCAACACGATGTAACAACTATGAAAAAAAAAAAAACCCAGTGGCTTATTAAGTTAAGGAGAAAAGAAACCGAAACCTCATTAAACTATTTTAATATTATGTTAATAAAATTAGTTTAAAACCACACCCCGACTTATCTGTCTACCGGTTTCGAGACGTAACCCATCTCTTCGTCAGGAGTAGGTAAGTAGGTGAGTGGTTTTATACAAATTTTATTAACATAATATTAAAATGTTGGACCACAAAGTTAATGCTTTGAATATTAATAATAACTTATTAAACTACATTGTAAGGTAAATTTAATAATATTAATATTATCCACTACAATTTAAACACTATACAATACAATGACAAGAAGGATAAAATAAATAAATTTATATTTATATATATGTATATATATAAATATATATATATATATATGTCAGCCTCGTGGCGTAATAGTCAGCGCGTTAGCCTGCCATGCAAGAAGTCTCGGGTTCGATTCCCGACATGGTTATTTTGAAATATTTATTTAAAGGGGTGTTTTCACACTATATAATATTTCATAATCCCTGGACTGGTACCTGAAGCGCAAGACTAATCATCTTACCTTCATGTAACAAAAATGATCAAGATACGCTGCAATTGGTGTACCAATGCAGTGCCCTTTGCACCATTAGGTGCGGAAAGGGAATGATGATGATATATATATATGTATGTGTGTGTATATATGTATGAACATTTATGTGGGTATGTGTATATGTAGCAGAGGCGAACCGTGTATAGAAGCGATTATGCACAGCGTACTTTTATATTTGACTAACCATAATAATGTTTTATTGTGACTTTATTTACAGAAAAACAAAGAAATAAATACCATTTAGTTTAAATCATTTCCACCGTTTGTATTTTTATCCTAGTATAAATATAATTTTTAATTAAGTGCGCCAGCGCCTGCGGTGAGCCAAAAAACTAGCCGATTATTCCAGCTTATTTTTTCACACAAGTAAGTATATTATATTTTGAATGTATTAACCCCAGTGCGGGTTTTTCTCCTAGATTAAACTTGCCGATTACACAAATAATTTGAAGATTCTTGATTTGGAAAACAGTATTTCAAACATTGTTTCTTAAGGACTATTTTTCTTTGAGGTGACATAAGACCATAATAACTTTCATCCGTCATATTGCAGGACATATGGCGCTCCACGCGGTTGTTTTTAGCACTATTAACTACTAGAACAATGCGGCCGGTTGACATTTCAATTGAATACCTATTATCGACTGAATTCATAGTGGTGTTTTTTATTTATTTTTTAATGAATTATATACTAAAGTAATGGATAATATATCTATATAATTTAATATATCACGTAGTATTATCGTTTGAGTTGATTTCATGGATGAGAGTTGTTGTATCACACAGAACAACAGAAAAATATCAATTTATAGTATATATTACTTACATTATATTATGAACCTCCTATGTAGGTACCAATATATAATATTTTTTTATAGCTTACCTGTAAATAAAATCACCATTTGCCACTGATGTGTAGGTGTATCTCTGTTTAAATTACGTCTGAAGAAACATCTCCTTTCTCTTCCTTAATCTCTCTTCCTTTCCTCTTTCCTCTATTTTCCTTTTTCCTGTTGAGTAATAGTTTTGATTTATGGTAATTTATGAAAAAATACGTTAATTTCTATATATGTCTTTAGCTTTTTAATATTTTTATATTGAATATTTTCTGTTACTTGAATTATAAAAATTAAACTATTATTTTATTGGTTGGTTGGAAGAAATTGCCATTTGGCAATAAGCCCGCCAATGTACAAATAACGTTATGTACAAAAAGTTGAATAAATAAATATATGTACGTATATGTATGTATATGTGTGTATGTGCGTGTATGTATGTGTGTATGTGTATGAATGTTTATAAGGGTGCACACGTTTGTGTGCGGATGTATATGGAAATATATAAATAAATATATATGTTAGTCTGCCTTAGCACGGGTCTTCTCCTACAAAGCATTACTTTATAATATATGTACATTAATAAAAGAAAAATAAAAAAACAAAAAATTAAAATAATTAAAAAATACTCAGCGTCATCGCGTCGCTTCGCAGCGCGGCAAAATATTATTTCAGAGGCTCTCTAGTCGCGCCGCTCTAGTACAATTTGTTTTATACCAAACAGTGCAAATAATATTTCGTAGTGCCGCGCCTCGCCGCTGTAGTGTGTTATGACGTTTTTAGTAAAGCGCCGCGCCGCGCCGCTGAAGTGTTGCACCACCTTAATATTTTTTAACCTTTAGAAGTGCGTAAAATTGCGTTAAGGTATTGACTTTTCCTACTACTGCTGTAGATCTATCTTATCAACTATAATCTAATCTGTCAGGTTCAGCTAGCCAAAAACAGACTGCCGGAAAATTAATAAAAATGTGTACTTTTTGAAAATAGAAAGAATGAATATCCTAATTTTAAAATTACAGCTGTTAAAACTAGTTGTTTCAACTTTTCTAGGCCCAAAAAATCACGCCTTGCTCACTCTAGTGACTTTTAACCTCGAAACTTGAGGCAGTCTATAAAAAAACAATATAACGCTTTGAAACTTGAATAGTCAATGCATATTGGAAATAATATCACGACAGAGTTTACGTAAAACGCGTCGAATAACAGGCTATCAAAATACTGGCCGAAAACTAACTCGTGATGTTTTCTTTCCATCCAGATGTCGTATATACACAATCACTCCTTGAAAATTGCTGTTGCCGACTCCATCAAGTGGCACGTCAAAAAACAATAAATGCGCGATGTTGCCAGTTCGCTATCGATCATAGATTTTTGTAATATCCATTGTTTCAACTGTCCTCTGTTACAAACCTCCTCGGTGTCCCCTAAATGTCAAATCCAGCAGACATAGAAATGTCCAAAGATTAATGGTTATATACAAGTGTTCACTAACATTTATTAACTTTTAAAAGTCTGTGCTAAAAAAATCATTTACACTAGGTGATTTAATATCGTGTTACCTTGAGCAAAAGACAGAAAATTTTGAAGTTCATATATTTAAAAACGAATGATTCCTTTTCCGTAATTTATTAATACAATAATTAAATTTTCATCTTTTACAGCAAAATCAATTTAAACTCATAAATACGCCAGTCATTTAACTAGCGTGCATTCCTATTCCCTGTCAATAACCGACTAAATTAACGAACTTTTTGTCTTGTTTTTTTCTCTTTCACACAAACATCGGTCACAAAACAGTATCTCTGTCTTTTTTATATAAATTATATTATTTTGCTCTTTCTTCTACAGCTAAACATCTCTATTATGGTATTGGCATCACTTTGATTCGTATAATTATTCTTCGCATAGAAAGGATTAATATTTTTGTATTAAAATCCAGCGTATTTATACAAATACAAAGACTTTCCAAATCCGGTGTGAAAATTTCCGCTTGAAGAAAAAATAAATGAAACTACTTCATAGTTTGAATAAATAAGAAATATATATCAAGTCTTGTATACTACGTGTTACACCACAGCCACACAAGAATTAAGATTGAATTTAATAGTTATCAGAATATTTGTAGACATTAAAAATCCTGCAAAGGTTGAAATTTTTAGCAAAAATAAAAAAACGAAAAAAGTTTTTAACATTTTATTTGCCATATATAAATTTATTTTACATGTATCATATCTTAATTCTAGAATTCTTTGCCATATAACAATATATATTTGGCACCCTGTCTAATTATTTTCTACATATTCATCATTTATCCAAAACAACTATTTTATAGGTTACAATTTTGGCATATTTTGGTATAAGGTACATTTAACATACATATTTATTTTATTTTTTATGTACAAAATATTATGTTTATTTATTTTCTCAAAATTTTCTTGCCCCGGTTAGGAGTTAAAATTATGAATAAATTTAAAGTTATTTAAATGAAAAATTCTTGATTTTGCTTTGAATTTTTAAGTAAATATTAATAAATTGGCATTTGATTACTGAAAAAAAAATACAGTTATAAAAAACATTCAATTTTATTTATTTTTATTTTCTTTCTATTTCATTGTACAAGTTATAAGTGAAAAAAATAATTAATAATTTCAAACCAATTTAAAATAAAAAAAATCTTGATTCTGCTTTTAACTTTAAAGTAAATCTTAATAAATTGGCATTTGATTCCAAAAAAAAAAGGGTTATAAAAACTTTTAATGTACATCATACATCCAATTTATGGGACATAAATCACAAAAACATGCTTACCTAATGTAAAATTTTGAAATATTTAAATATTATCGATTATTATGACCAACATTTTGAGTATGTTCAAATGTTAGTAAACAGGCTGGATTTCACTCGCCAGGTAGTCATTGAAATGTTAGTTTGTTGTCACTCTCAAGGGACTGAAATCTAGGCTGTCTACAAACATCTGAACATACTTAATACATTGTTGATAAAACTAACTGTAATAAGAAGAAGTATAAAAGTTGGAAAAGTATGTTCATGCGTTGCATTAAAGGTGAATTAATTAAGCCAGATGAATCTTTCCTATATCAATAAAGGTTTTAGCTCTTTTGCTTCACAAAAGTTAAGAGATGAAAAAATAAAGGAAATGTTGAAATGTGAAAAAAGGTTGTTTAAACATCGGCAGAATGGTGAATGTTAGACAGTGTGTAATGTGTCCACTTAAACCAGCCGATGACAGGTCATAAGCCCTGTAAATGCCTAGACTTTCTTAAATTAAAAGATGTTTATGTTGAAATATAAACATGTGACGTTCTATCCTCTCTGCCCATCTCTAAGTAACCAAATATTTTCAAATACTTTGAATAATCAATAGGTGAATAGGATACCTTTTAAATTTAAAAATATATTTTTTTTAAATAATTTTGCGCTGTTCGTGCTGGTTGCGCCACACTTACTATATTTATTGTGTATTGCACATTTACTGGGTTGCTGCGTTAAATTTATTGCTACCTACTTAGCCCTAGTTCAAAAGTTGCAATTATACTACTGTGGGTACAATAACTTTCTCTCCGACCTAATAACAACTGAACTGTCACCGAATGTACAGATGATTTAAATATTCTCAGCGCGATCGCTAACAAGTTATTTACGCTATCAATAAGTCATTCTAATCCACTGTGTCGTGTTATCGTATGAATCAATAATCCAGAACCGATAAGTGCCAATCTGACCATAGGATCTTTGAGTCTGCCGCGAGAGAGAAGTTCGAACATTAAGGTTCGAAAAATCCCAGTAAAAGGTTAGTAATTGCATTTATTTGTTTTGGGGTTAATAAAGATTACGCATAGCAACGCCGTAAATTCCGCGAACCAGCAAAAATGCAAACTTTGAGCGCCCATCTGCTATCCGGTGAGTGGCGCGATCAAATGTATTGGACTTTAAAAAAAAAAAGACTGATAACAGTTCTATTATTGAATACAAAATAATTGAGAGGAAGACGCGAATAATCATTATTTTTTTAGTATGTCCAAATTTTTGTAGACAAGATATTTTCCGTTGCGATAAATTTCCAAAGTAAATTTATTTTCATTTTTGCACCACAACAGTCGAGGAGGCTCAATTATGGTGTTTAAATAAATTTAATTTTTGTGGACTGTGTGGTTTAAGATTTAGAGTACAGGTGAGTGAAATAAAACCAGAACCCTGGACGGGTGTTTTCGGCTCGATGGCTGCTCTCAGGTAAAATCCTGAGTAAGAATATCAAGCGGAGAAAAGCAAAGTTGAATAGCGGTTGCGCGTTTGCTTGCCATTTTTAATGTCTTGGATTCGATTCCTACTAGGATGGACGTGAAATATTGATTTTAAATATTGTTCAAACTGCAACATTTTATTGGCTCTGGACTGGCACCTGAAGCGTAAGCACTTTACCTTCATGTAATATATGTTCAAAATACGCTGCATGTGGTTTTAAATGCCATGCCCTATGCACCATTGCGGAAAGGAATGGTGATGATGATATCACCGGGAATCGAACTTAGAATCTTTTTGCTCAAAAATAGTGTTTCAGCATTGCGTTTTAAACTTAATACCATTCAATTAAATAAAAACACTTGAGACCCATTTTTTAGGTTCTAGAAACAGCGTTCTTAAAAACATAAATTTTAAAACTGGAATAAACGAAAGATTTTTTACTAAACCCCTAACGGGTTAATCTAATGAAATTGGCCCAATTTCTAAGAATTTCAGACATTTGGGCCAAATGAATGACAATTGCTTTCACTTTTCCTTGTAAAAGTAATCAAGAGACAGCTTTTTCTGATACTTTTTTGATAGGACCATTATTTCACTATTCTTTTATTTCTTACGCAGGATTCACACGAGGACAATACAATAGACAAGTCAATATTTTATGTCCCAGCTCCGTGAACAGCTTTTCCCGCTAAGAACAGGAGAATGGGACAATACAACAGTTTGACCGTATTTCATACGCAGAACACACGAGGACTCACGTCACGAACAAGTTCGCGAAAAACATTTTTTTTCTAGGATGTATTGTTGGGGGGCGAACGAAATAATTTTAAAAAAATGGAACAAGTGAAACTTTTTTCCAACAAACATTTTATTACAGAACCTCAATGTCCAGGATGTGCAGAATAGTCGATTCGTCACGAAACTTGTAATTCTTTGCGATAGATGTCTTGGTTTTTCGAAAATCTCTTTGCCATTAACACACTGTGCCAAAAAAGATGGATTGGCGTGGGTTATCTCGAAGTCTTAGATATAAAACATGTTTTAAATATATTGCATACCATTATTTTACTGCCGTTGCTAATATTCGCTACATAGTTGTTGTTTTTCGTTCAGTTTCTTGTACGTTCCTCATCGACTTCATCTTTAAGAAGTCAATTCCACTTGATCGAAGAATATTTATCTCCTCCTCCCAAAAACTCTACGACCTAGAGTATGTCGGTGATGCGGTTATAATTGACGATGCAGTCACGGATTTTCAGGCCAATGTAGAAAGCCTAAATAGGTACTCCGCATGCATGGGTTTAAAAATCAATATTACAAAAACCCCTGAACTTTGTAACACTTCTGACTCTGAGGAACCAAGTCATCAAAAGAGTCGAGAGTTTCAAATACCTGGGAGTACATGTTGTGGAAAATACCAGCTTTTAAAAAGAACTGGATGTGCAGCTAGGAATAGCAGGCATCATTTTTAACTGTATGAAGACTATCTAGAGATTAGATATTTAATCGGTGAAAACCAAATGCCACTTATATAAAGCCTGCATAACATCTATTCTCCTTCATGGATGCAAATCGTGGCACCTCACTAGGGCCCAAAATAGCAAAATACTGAGTTTTGAGAATAGATGTCTCAGAAGAATCTTGGGTATGCGGTATTTTGACTTTGAGTGGAATTAAGTAATAAGAGAACGTACGCAGCAAATTTCTGTGACGGTTGACTTGGCCATGTACTGCGGATGCCTTTTGATAGCTTTAACTACGCTCGCCTACTTTACAAGGCATCATGTTCTCGACGTCCTGGATGTCCACTGCTGACTGTTTGTTGGTAATTCATGTCAGAAGTACGGCACGTAAACCTGACTGGGGAGGATGCACAGAAGCTGGCTGCCGACGAAGATGCCTGAAAGATCTTCGTGGAAACCATATGCTCCAACTAGGGAGTGGACATGGAATAATGATGATGATTCTTGTACATTCTTTATATAACTGTTGTATGAATTGGCTTAGGTCGTAAAAATGATTAATAAATAAATTTCCATAGCAGCTTCAATCGCCTCCACCGCTTTTTCTATGACTGTTTGTCCCTATAAGTTAAACAATTAAAGTGCCATAAGCCATTGTGTTCGCTTCATATACATATCAACTTAGTAATGTCTTCCGGATACTATATACGCGACATTTTCTGTAGAAAATATGCGTTGGAGTCGGTGTGCGTTCACACTATGACAATTTCGTGGGGGGGTAATCCATTGTCTTGCATAGATAGCCTGGCTTTAAATTTCTAGGACAATTTAAATCTATTGTTCTTTCCTCTCAATTTCTGTTTACGCGCGGACAGTAGATCCAATGCTGGGACAGGACCACATTGTCATGTCCTCGTTTGAACCCTACTTAAAGGAGATTATTAGTTGTAAACGATACTTGTTATGAACAATAACAAAACCAACTACCAATTGAATATTTTTATCATATATAATGGCATCCGTACTATTACAATATAATATAACATTATTTTTATCAGTAGTACTAAAATATTTCACAGGTTTTTTTTAAATCGAGGATTATAAATGTCATTTTTCAGTATTTGCTGTTAGTATTATGTATGTTATATTTTTTTTTACCTAATTTAACAGCATTTGTTTACACATTACATCTAAATAAATTATTTATCATATATTTAAACAATTAACAAAAATATTGGTGTCGTGTTTCATCTTCCTGACAACAGTACTTTCCAAACTGTGTGGATTCCCGCGAGCAAACAATAACAGATCGCCATCCCAAAATGAGAAAAGTTCACAGGATTACCTGAAATTAAATTGTATTAATATTACTCAGGAATAATCTATTTTATATTAAGCAAAGTTGTTATAATTTCAAATAAAAAATATTCAAATATGATTGTGCACGTGTTTTAAACTCAAGTTATTGATACAGCTTCTCTCTGACCAATAAGTCAGGCTGAAACAAGGTAAGGCGCGTCTTTACGCCATTCTTTTCTACTAGAGTCTAGTAACTTTGGACTGATCTGGATTATGTGCCTTGAATATAATGAGTACCAAAATACTGTATATTATTATGTTTCTATTTTGTAAATGTTGTAGCAAAACTTATAAATTCAATATTGATTCTCAAAAAAGTTTTGTGGTGTTAATTTGTTCTACATATAAATGGATCATTTATTTGTAGGGAAAAAAACATAAAACAGTTGTTCACTTTAAGTTTTTTTGTTTTTTTTTAAGGAATAACTAAAGCAGCGGTTTCTAAAAGTTGTTCCGCAGAACACTGGAATTTCGTGAAAACGTCACAGGGGTTCAAAGATTTAAGGCAAATTGTCGTAAAAAACAAGCGGTCAACGCCAAAAATTTCCATCTTCCCAATAAAAAAAAAAGTCTTTCTTTTAATGTCGAGCATTACAACGGGGTCTTAAAAACATCATTTTGTCAATTTATTTTTTATTTTCTAGAGGGTGTTTCACCAAAAACGGGTAGATTAATTAGGTTTCCATATCTAAAAAAATAGGAACCGCCAAACAAGAGAAAACTTGTTAATTTTTACTTATAAATAAACAGGTACTAAAAATTGTAAAAGGTTCAATTTAATATTAAAAAATAATCATCTGTTTTTACCTGCAGAGCTTTGGCCCATAACCAAAGCAATATGGGGAGTTTCTTCTCTGATATTAATCACATTACTGCTAGCTTTGTAAACATCATAGATAGTTGCTTCACATCTCAGCTTTAGAGAATTGCCAAATCCTGCCTGCATCTTTACTTTTGTCACCTTTAAAGGAACTGCGTTTACTCTTAAAGGGTACTCTCGAAAACTCTGTTCTAGTTGTTTTGATCCATCTTTAACTTCATCTCTAAAACCTGCCGTGTCCTTATTAACATCCATTTTATAATTGTCAGCATCGTATGGTTTTTGGCTTTGCTGGTTTTGTTGAAACGTAGAGTATGCTGTGTAGACGGAGATTTCTGGATTTTGGCTTGGGATTTTAAGTTGGGACGAACTTATCTCTCGCTGGCTTCCCCCCACTTGGTATTTCGGATGTTGTACTTCTTCTTCAGTTGTGATTTCTATTAAGTTGAATGAAGAACTGGATTCCCAAAGATCTGGATTTGCAGGAAAGTTTATGGTGTGTGTTTGGTATACCTAAAAAGAAAATAAAATATTTTTCAACTACATTTGATAATTGTTTACAAATGAGAGTTAAACAACTCAAATTGGATACAATAAACATTGTTTCTATATAATCTTGCGTTAATGGCCAGCTAGGTTTTCTCTGAATGATTTGATAATAAAATGGAATACTTTCACCAACCAACATGAGTACTATCATTAGATTTTCATTAGCTTTTTTCAAACAGTTGGTAAAAATTAGCAATCGATCTTTTTTGCGCTCCAATTCTATTGGAAGAGAAAACATTTTCGTCACGTTTTTTATACTTAAACTGTATCATGGTCATGCATCATCAATAATTGCTTTATTGTCAATTGTATGAATGTAATAAATAAAAGTTTATCAAATACTTTTTATTTATTGAAGAAAAAAATACATTATAACTATTTTAATAAATATTGTATTGTAATTCTTCAGTTAGAATAAGAGTTAGAGAAAAAACTAGCTTACGATTTCGTCGTTGATGTACCACGTCAGGTTTGTGGCAGGGTAGCTGTTGGATGAAGAGCAATTGGCTCTGATGCTGTCTCCGGGAGAGAACCTGATGCGGTCCACCGTCAGTTCTGGTGCAGATGCTGGTACGTCTGAACAGAACAACAAATATTTTATCAAAATCACAATCTGGTATGAGATTAACATATAAAGTTTTGGTTGTAGATATAAAAGAGAAAAACATTTTTTTATTTTTAAGGCCTCGTGCAATTTTTGTAATTTTATTTTCTGAGAATTGATTTACTAAAACAAATATACAAATTTCAAAAAATAATAACGTATCCCTAACTCTATGACGCCAAGAGTTTTGATTTGATTTGGTTTTGGAAGCATGCAAATTGTTAAAAAATACTAGAAATATAGAATATCATATAGACCTACATTTTAATGAATATCTGGATAACACGTTTAATAGTATATAAATTTATGCAATGTCTCTCAGTAGTCTCCTGCAATGATCTCATCCCTTCAAAATCCAAATTGTATTGAATGAATCAGTACGCCTTCAATTTTAGTACAAGTACAATGCTTAGAGAATATTTTAAGTTTGTCCAAATGTTTTTAGACAAAAGACTGGATTTTACCCTCAAGGGAACTATTAAGATTAACTTAATAAACTTCCATATTCCCTTATCTAAAATGTTCTTTATCCTTACTGTAATTTACTAATAATACTAAGATATTAACCAAAAAATAACTAGTTTACTTCTTGGAAGAAAGGTCTTTAAGGCTGTTGTCTAATATAAAGTACAAAAATCACACAATTTTTAATATTATTAAAGCATACTACAAAATAAACATAAATTCTAATAAAAATCTGAACAACACGCTTAATAGTATTATATACAAATCTCTGCAATATCTCGCAGCAGTCTCCTGCAATGGTCTCTTCCCTTAGACATAATACAAACTTATAGACTTAACCTAACTTTACTTTATAGACCGTTTTTGTTGTTTTCCATGTCTCCATGGTAGAAACGAAGTAAATATGCTAAATGATGTTGTTTTTATGTAGACGGACGTTTTATGTGCCATACTGCTGGTTTTGCAGAATATAATGTATTGCATTCAATATAAAATGATGACTTGTTTAATCGGTTGTTGCTCTAAATTTCAGGTAAAATCATTTCACGGGTGTGTGTCATCGATCAGAAGACTATAATCTCTCAGATGTTAATAAAAAATAGAGGAATATCGTGCCTCTTTATTATGCCTCAGTGATTTTTACTAAGTTAATTATAAATTTATCTTTAAAAATTTTCATGGTCCATTACAAATATACTTCTCAGTCAATCAAACAACAATCAAACGTGGTTCATTATTGTTCCGAAATACATTAGATTTCCTAATTCTCTTTCTTCTTTCATTCCTTGAATTAAATGGAAGCTATTTTATATGAAGCCCTTAAAGAAATAATAGGTAAATCAATTGTTTATAGGGTATAAATGTCAAATTCAAAGAATACCTCCTTGTGGGGTTTCGATCAAAGAAATTTATCAGATGAAAGACTTGCTTCTTTGTATTGTCCTGGCATTTCTATTGTTTAATACGTCAGATGAATTTATTTAAAGGCGTCCGAAGTAAATCAGCCGAATAAAAATGAGACAATAGAAGAGATTCGCAAAAGAAACTGACGCCGGGCGAAATAAGATGAGAAAAAATCAAACGAAATATCAGTCATTTTTTTTATTTCATATCCCAATATACATTTTTTGTTTTAAAGAAATATTTGTGTTCTTTGCCGAAACGTTTCAGGTTTTTGGGGTGTTTTTTAACAAGTTATAAATAATTCACTATTATTAAATGGAAATAAAGTTCAGTTCAATTCAGATGGTAGAACGGAGTTCAAACTAGTGACCGAAAGAAAAAAAAATCTGCCGAAATCGAAACTTATTTTAATAAGTTAAGTCACTTCAAAAAGCCCATAAATAGGTGTTTTTTATCGTTAAACCTAACGAGTTCGTTAGAATAAATGGTAAATAGAATATGCAACCGCATTTTTTTTCCTTTCTTCTTGACGTCCTTACCCGACAGCAAACTTTTTTCTCGGTTAACTGAGCCGCTGTAATTTTTCTGCTCTTTTCTTGTAAAGGATCTTTTTGTTTTGTAAACATGTTAAATTTTTTACTTGTTTCAGAATAACGATAACGTGCAGTGGCTCTTTTTTTCAAAGAATCGAGAACCGGTGTCATTTCTGAAACAATTGCTTTAAAGCTGTCAACTGAATGATCAATAACAGCGATATATTGAGATTCTGATAGTTGCAAAGAAGAAGCAATTTGAGATTCTGACGCAGAAAAAGCATTTTGAGATCCAACTTGTTGAAGAGCTTAAGATGATTCTAGCTGTTGTATGAAAAAAATTGTCAGTTCTGCCTGTTCAGAAGTTGAAACTATTGGTTCTGACTGTTGAGAAGATAAAAGCAATGATTCTGAGTTTGATTTTTGTAAATTTGGTCATATCTGAAGCAATAAATTCTAAATCACTGAAGACATTCTTATTTAAATGGTGAATTCCAGTATAACGAAAGCCATTTACGCCAATATCCATGCGAGAAACTCTGTTAAATGAAGACGAAACAACCCTTGCGATCTCATATTCACTGATTTTAATAGCAGAGTTCGATCTGATCCATAAATCACATGCATCATTTTAAGCTGATTTAAAAGGCTTCATGAACCTGCAATCAAGCGGCTAAAACTTATGAGTTTTACAAAGTAGAGTGCTGATCATGAATATATTATTTTTTTTAGCAAATTTTATGCCATCAAAGTTTTTGTGACTAGCGTGCTTGTCTAGAATTAGCTGAACTGGGTTCTGTTCTACTGGACTCAAATATTTTGTGAAGTGATGCATCCACCTTAAAAATATGTCAGCATTTGGTTACGCCACATTAACTATATGTGTACACACCCATATACATAGCACATTCACTAAGATGAGGCGTTCGAATTTATTTGCTACCTACGAGGCCCTGGTTGAGATGTTGCATTTGCCTACCGTGGGTACCGATATTGTCCCAGCGCCAGAATAACAACTGAGCTGATCATGTGTATACGTAATTTTTACATTCTCATCGCGATCCCAAAAAATATATTTTGCGATCAATAACTATTAAATCCACTGTGTTGTGTAATCATCAAGTGCCCCTCTTTTCTGATCCTGACTGCTGCAACAAAAGTTTCAGACAGTAAAGGTGCCGGAACCCAGAATAAGGTAGGTAATTGCAGTCATTGTATTTAGGGTTCTGTTTGCAAAGCAAATACAGGATAACGCATCCCGCGAACCAGCAATTTCAAGGGGTCATCTGCTAACGGGCAAATGGCGCGATCAGCATTCATCCAGTCATTTGGTTGGGCTTCGGCTGAACTCTCGTGTGGAGCGTTAATCTTGAGTCTGTCATTCATTCGTTACCGTGGAAATCCGAAAAGTGGCCTCCAGCGCTCATTGCAAAAAGTAGTCACATTTTTTCCACGTTCTGCGGACGTTAGTTTTCCGACTTGTCTTGAGTTTTTAGAAGCTATCAATTTTGCATGTTTCTTTATCGCAGTTCCATATTTTATACGGAGTAAAATTATACTTTTGTGTCAAACTTTCAAGACTTTCAAAGAACTGCTCTACTTGAATTCTATTAAATCCTAAAGCCATCATTATACTTGTTGATTCAGCGGTCCGTAATGACAAGTTGCTGTGTCTTTTCATAAAATAATAATTATAGTGATTTGCCGCAGACGTCTTCTCTTTATTGAACAGTTGACGTAATTTTAATTTTTTTGGAAGTTGAAAAGCCAGTTTGAAAAATTCCCGTCTATTCGAGAGCATTAGCCTATTTATCAAATCCTTGACATGTTCTCCTGACTTTTACTCATGCAGGTCCTATTTCTATTAAGAACACATGTCCATGTCCACTCCCCAGTTGGAGCATATGGTGTTTCACAAAGATCTTCCAGGCATATCTGTCGGCTAATCAGTAGTTAAGCGAGGTGAATACTCTCAGGAGGCATCTACAATTCATGGTCAAGCCAACCGCATCTCTTCCGCTTGATGCCAGTTGTCACCAGAGTTCGCTGCGTCCGTTTTCTTATTAATATATCCCGCGCAAAGTCAAACCACATCACACCCAATATTATTATGACACACTTATTCTCAAAACTTAGTATTTTGCTGTTTTGGGCCATAGTGAGGTGCCACAATTTACATCCATAAAGGCAAATAGGTGTTATACAGGCGTTTTATAGGCGGCATTTGATTTTCACTGAGTAAATATCCGATCTCCAGACAGCCTTCATACTGTTGAATGTGGCGCTTTTTCACTCACATTTCACACACAGAAGTCTAACTTAAAATTAACAGATGGAAAAGTTGAAGAAATATGGATGTTCAAACATAAACACGATAGTGATATTACACACTGTGTAAATTGAAACTTAAAATATTCAATATCAGAATACCATGTAAACCCATTAATTTCTATAATCCCATTTGAAAAAGGTTTACTGTAGAAATTCCTTAAAATTCCTTAAGTACTTGACTACCCTTAAAATACGTCATACTGCTGGTACTTTATCTTTGTTGAACTTATTCTCAAAGATTTATTTTTAAAAATTTCATCTTCCAGATACCAAAATAGATTTTTTTTTTCTTGTACACCTCTCAAACCATTACAATAATTTTATGTATTTTTAAAATATTAAGCAGGTTAGTGGGCGGCGTCAAGGTGAGGAAATAAATCAAAATATAGACAGGAATGGAAGGAACGGCCCAGAACTTTAACAATAACGGCAAAATTCAGAACAACAGTATGAATTTACAGCTTTAATTTGTTTTATTACAAAATGTCCGTCAAAAGTTTACAAGGCTTTTGATACTCAACGGCAGCGGTTTGAGAAGTTGAAATATTATACCTCGGAATTAAAACAATATCTTAAATCAAAATTTCAAAGTAATTTTCCTCAGAGATTTCAAGGTATCAGATCCCAAATAGTTGCTGCAAAGAAGATGATAATTGTTTATGTTTCTTTAACCCTTAAAAAGGTTCTTAGCCCGTATTAGAATGGAAGAAAAGATTGATCTTCAAATTTATCTACAAGGTAAAATTAAGTTTTCTTCACAAAAAATATCATATGTAACACACTTTTTTTCTGAAAATCATCAAATACGGGTTACCGAAAAAAAAACTTAATATTTTCATATAATATACACATTTTTCCACATAAATATCGATTTTATTTGATAACAGCTCGATATGTATCGTTGAAGTTTGTCAAGTATACTATTGCGTTTATGTAACGTTTGTTATCGCGGCACAAGAGTAATGCAATTTTAAATTTTAAATTTTAACCGTTTTGAGTTTGTTCAAATGTTTGCAGACATCCTGGATTTTGTACCTTTAAAGATTTTAGATCTAAATTTGTTTAAACACTGTCAGAATGGTGAATGTTACGCAGTGTGTAAAGTGGCCAATTAAACCAGCCAATGGCAGAAAAGGAATGATGATGATGGTGACATAGTGTATCATTAGTTATATTACAGGAGAATCGAATTTGAAAAACAAAAAATTAAATATTAAGAAATATTTTGTGTTTTTTTAAAAATATTTTTTATTGACTTTATTAATTACTTTTTAAAAAAAGCCATATTATCTTTAACAGAATATTTTACATTTTCTTTTTTATGTTACACAAAAATTATAACTGTCCATTATTTATTACAGGAGAAAAAATTCATTAACATTTTCTTGTATACCCACGAAGAGGCAATGCCTTTGTCAGATTTTTTTGTTTATTATTTTTACTATTAATGTGTATTTCATTGCTATGTAATTATGCTTTATTTTTGAATACTCTGTTTTATCACTTATGTTTAATGTAAAAAAATAAAAATAAAAAATAAATGTTTTAACATTAATTTGACTAAATGTGTGTATATAATTTTTAGGATAGAAAAGAAAACCTCACCTACAATGATAACGCGTGTATGCTGTGGCTAATTTCGTTTTTTAATTTATTCATATTCAAGTTGTACATATCGCTCGCATTGTTGATATGAAGGACATCACTATTAGTATGGATTGGCACGCGTGAATTGATTTGAGGTTAAATGAGAATGATGGATTTGAAGTTATTTATTGAGTAGATACACACAAGTTACATCCTTACAATTTTGTTCAGAAGGAATTTACAATAGCGAAAACCTGGCGAGGAGCTGGTGGACGGGTGAGACGAAATGTGAATTTTCTTCCGATGCACGACGTTGAATAAGTTGTCCGAGCTGACGTTGCATCGAATTACGCGTTGCAAGCCAAAGCTGTGTTCGGCTCTGCCAACCTCACGGCTGTTGGTGATGCTCTCCACAATTAAGTTATTATTATATAATAACAAATATTTTATGTCTTTGTACCGGTAAATTTTTATTTTATTTTATTAACATAAACGGCATATCTGCCTTTTACAAAAATTCATAATACTAACATAATTGGCTTAATAATTATTTTTTTTAAAAACAAATTTCCTTATACCAAAGATTTATAAAAAAAAAATTACCTAAAAATTATACAGCATATTCAATAGAAAGATTAAATAATAAAACATTCTACAGTAATACAACAAGAAAATCATAAGTACTGTTTCATACAGCTGGGCAAAGTAAACAAAAAACTGTATATACTATGAAATGCATGAATAAATAAATATAATTACCATTCACTATCTTTGAAAAAATTCAAAAGGTTTGTTCTATAGGAACAATACCCCACACTAAATATATCAGATACGTGGGAATAACTATTGCTGAGTTCATGAAGTCTGTTTAATACGGAATTACAAGTATACACTGTCCGTGAATTGTTGCTACAAAACGGTGGCACCAGTCTAGTCATTCTTCCAGGTACCCTGAAGTTGATGAGAGATAATAGTTCAGGGCAATCCCATATTTTTTTTATTTTTTTTTTTAATTATATTGAAAACATATTATACATAATTATATACAATATTCCCAAGGAGTTTTTTAAAAAAAAAAACTCATTTAGGGACATACAGATAACAATTTTTTTAAAGACGTTTTTAAATTTTTAACTATTATATTATTTACAAAAGCAGAAAAATTAAAATTATGATATACTACAAATTAAAATGGGTATGAAAAATACTTGAAAATAACAAAATAAACAGAATACTAGGCATAGAAATAAATTCAAAATAATGTTTACATTATGCAATCTGGGAAAGAAAATTGAAAAAGTTTAAAAATTACATGTTTGAAAAAGTTTAAATATTGAATTTACAATTTTGAATAAATTTAAAAGGTCTATAATTTTTCTTCAATCGTTAAGTTTTAACAAATTTAATGTTTTTAGAAAAAAATCGTAATTCTAGTATTTATAGCTATAGTATTTTGTATATAATTTACACTTTGTACCTTTTTGAAAATATTTTAAGGTACTTTTTAGACTGTTGTTCTTAATATTTTTATTTGATGAAATATTTTTTTAAATTTTTTTAACTACTATTTATCATGTTCATAATTATGGCTTGGCACGGGCACAGCTTAAAAAGCTTTTATATATTTACGACTGAATTGTATTATATGTTCCTTAATTTGGATTGAACAAATATACAAATTAAAAAAGGTGTCTTATCAGAAGGATATTTCATAGTCCCTGCAGCTCAATCACAAATGACTATCGACGTGCTAATTAGCGGCGTGATAACAATTTTTCCCCGTGGTTGTTTATTGTATGCGTGGTCACAATGAAACATCCGTGAAAGTTATCGATCGGGATTATTTTATTTTTTAATATTGTCATACTTTAACCTGATGCTTGGCAACACCTAATATTAAATGTCAAAATTCAAAATATTTACGTTTCGCAACGCATAATCCGTCACATATTTGAATTTTACCGGTGTAAATATGGAAAATATTCCTAAACTGTAAGTAAAATAATTTTAATTTATTTTTTGTTAACAATTTATCATGCTATTTATTTGTTTTGAATCAAATTGAGAAAGCAATTAAACAAAAAATTGTTGAAGGTATGAACATGATAAACAACAAACACAACGTTTTATTTTCTTTGATTTTACTGGGTAGTTTATTATATTATATTACATTCATATATCTTAAGGCATTTGGTGGAAGAGCCATTTTATATGTTAAATTTAAACAAACCGACACGAGATTACACGCGCGTTGACTTTTTTTATTTGACCACAGATTAATAGATTTGAAGTTTGACTACGGAACTTATCTATGGCGTTTTGCAACGTGACCGCGATAACTTTAGCGTGTTCATAATTGTTCGTTGTGATCGCTTAAATATTTAGCACGTCGATAGTCATTTGTGATTGAGCCTCTGGACTAGTACCGGAGCGTAGGACTGATAATTTTATCTCCATCTAATAAAAATGACTAACATACGCTGCGATTAATGTACGAATGCAGTGCCATATGCACCATTATGTCCAAACAGGGAAAACTGAATTAATTAGATATAGTGTGTTATATAAGTTTAGTATTTTCTGAATTCTCCTATTTATATAAATTTTCAGTGATTTTTATTTTCAATTTACTGTTAGGAAAATCGGCGTACTAAAAAAAACACACTTTAACTAAAATTAAAAAATGTTTTTTATTTACCGACGATCTCCAGTCTGTCTAACTGTATCTCGGTATGAAACAATGGGGCGTCAGCAGATACTTCGCAGTGATACAGTCCTGCTAATTGACGGTGCACGCCCGTCAACGTAACCCGTTGATCGTTTGATGCTGAAAGCTAGAAATAAAAAGAAAAAATATATAATTACAAAGAAATTTAAATAGATACAATGGACACATAAATAAAAAAGATTCTTGGCATTTTCTAAAGCGTAAGACAGGTCATCTTAATTTCATGAAACAAAAATATCAAGATAAGCTGCAGTTGGTGTGCCAATGCAGTACCGTATGCATCATTATGTGCGGAAAGGGGATGATTTATGGTGCGCCATTTTCACAAAAACCACATATCACTCAACTTGATTTTTCCAGATTCATCACATTATTTTAAAAAATTCACATGCGTACAGGTTTTCATTACGACATAATTATACGTGGTTTAACTATTTATAACCGATATAAAAAAATACTGGATTAAACCCTCTCTCTCTCTCCGATGGCGTTTCAGCCCATATCGAGCTTTGGCCTTCTGCAACTTTCACCTCCAACTCTGTCCTCAGCCGCCGTCTTCCAATTCGCCACCTGGAGAAACTGCGCTGCATCCCTTCTCACTTTATCCTCTCACCTCAGTTTGGGTCTTCGCACTAATCTCTTTCCACCCGGGTGTCCGGATCCCCCCCCCCCCAGGGGTTTTTATGTCTATGAGAAAACGGCGCTTGACTTTTTTTCCATACAAACGTGTTCCGGTATTTTCTCCCTGGATGGCACAAGAGCAGTGATTTTTTTACATACTATAGATATTTACCATTGGCGTGTCAATATTGTTTTGTTTCTTTGATAATTTGTTTCTTATGGGAACTAGGACCATCCAAAAAAAAAAATGCTCAATTTTATCTGCTGTCTTCGGACTTATTGTAGACAAATATGATAATTATTTTTGAGAAACACAAGAGGTACGTATTGATACAAAAAAATCATTTTAATTCCCTTTCTTAAAAAAAACCATCCAAATTGGATCAGTTTTGGGGTGCGGAAAACGGGACAACGAAACTAACGTCAATTTCTCGTCTTTAGTTCGGCATACTTAGTCCGACATGCAGTTGTATTTTTTGCATAGTATCGGGGAGGCATTTGCGAGAGATAACAGAAAAATAATAACCTTTTTAGCAACCGTTTATCCGCTAAGTGTATTACAATAGAGATAAAGAACGTTGCAGAGAAAAAAATATAGGAGGCATTTTCAGGGCTTATGATTTATCATTAGTTGGTTTATTTGGCCACTTTATACAGTGTAACATTCGTTTTTCTGCCCATATTTAAACATGCATTTTCCTTCAATTCTTCCATATGTTGCTCTTTTTGTTAATGTTTAAACATAGGCTGAATGGTAAATGTTACATAGTGTGTTAGGTGGCCACTAAATCCAGCCCAGTAAATGCCCTTATTCCTATTCTTTTCCTTAAATGTTTCTTATCTCTATTGAAATGAATTGATTAGATTATTTTGTTTTTTTTATTTGCTTTATGACATTTCACCAAAGCATAATTATTCCGATTTTTGAACGCTATTTCTTAAATGAAAAATATACGAATCTTAAATATTGTTAAGAAATCTGTTTCATCTTTTTTGAAAACACAAAATTTTTACGAATTCGTGATTTAAAATGAAGATTTATACAAGCAATTGTTCTAGTTTGTCGTATTAAAACCTTTCAACGAAAGATTTATAGATTTAATTCAGATTTAATAAATTCTGTTTTATTGAGAGATAGAATTGGATTTGACGGACGGAGATATTGCACCAGCCGCGTCTAAAGTGCCACAATTATAATTTGTCAAGCTGAAAAAAACGACTTTTAAGATTTTGACATTCGCATTTTTTTACCACAGATCAATATTAAACAATTTAAACAAGATGCATTTATTTTAATTTTTTTAAATTTGAAATCTTAAAATAGGGCCCACATTTGTGCTCTAATAACAACAATTTATGTATTTATTAATATAAAGATACATATTACAAAACAAAACGCATCCCTAACTCCATGAGGCCAATAGCCCTATGTTGAGTATATAATATAGCAATACAGCACAATGTACACATATAATCATTCCCTTTCCGAACCTAATGGTGCATAGGGCACTGCATTGGTACACCAATTGCAGCTTATCTTGATAATTTCTGTTCCATGAAGGTAAGATGATCAGTCTTACATTTCAGATACCAGTCCAGGGAATATGAAATGTTCCAGTGTGAAAACACACCTTTAAATAAATATTTCATATCAACCATGTCAGGAATCGAACTCGAGACCTCTTGCATGGTAGGCAAACGCGCTGACCATTACACCACGGGGCCGACAACAAGTACACATATTAAATGTATAAATTTTTAATCATTTTTTTTAATTTAAAAAATACATTTTTCTTCGTAAATGTTTTTTTCACATATTGTATATTTTTACTGCCTTATATAAAATTGAACTTTGTGACTTCGCCTTTTTTTTAATAAGAGTCTTATTAAATCTTTTCTCTTAAATTGTAAGAGCATTTTTTTACAAAATTCTCTAAAAAATAGGTATAATATTATACACAAATATCAACTCATTGTAAAATATTCATTGCTTTTTGGTTAGTACTTTTAGGGCCTTACTTGTAAACCTGGTATAAAGTTACGCCTAAGCATAGCGGTTAATTACTGATAAGAATATCATCCTTATTTTCCAAATATAATTAGAATGGTATTCCAATCCTTATTTTACCACTACCTCGGCGTAACCTTATAGCAGGTTTATAAGTAAGGTCCTTAATTAATTTAACATCAAATTTACACTTGTGTATCGGTTTTTTTAAAACTTTGTTTTGTTACATAGTAAGTTTGTAAAAAATTCTTGATTTAAAAAAAAATATTTTTGGAAAAAAAATATCATGAAAGCATTAACTCCGTATGCAGTTATAATTTACCTTTAAATTATAACAGTTTGGCATAGTGTGCTTTCAATCCAAATTATATTAAATTTCATACATCACTCCAAACAAAGCTTTTTTTAGCTTATGGCACCCTTGATGTGGGGATGCGATATTTCGCAACTGTATTTTTAGTTTTACACCATTGTGCATTCTTGTTTATGTCGTTTTCAATAATAAAATCGATGTTGAATTATTGCTTTTTTAGTTTGCTTACCAATTCAGTTTACAATCATGTTGTAAAATATTTTTACCGATTGCATTTCAAATAAATTACTAGTTTTATACCGAACAGATAAAATCGTTTTATACGCGTTTAAAAACGAGGGTTTTCCAATAAAATAGCTTAATGTGTAGAGGTATGTATATTGCATTTTTTTATTACATTAACGACCTAAGCCAATTACAAAACTAACATTAAAAAAATTACATTCAAAATAGTGCATAAAGTTAACATAATGAAAGAGTTAAGATTTCAAATAAGTTTTCAGTACAGCCCGCTTTTTTAATAAAAAAAAAATCAATCGGGTAGCCCCACCTCTACTCCTCACTCTCCCTCTCAGTTCCCAACCAATTTTTCAAAACAAGATTAAATGTAAAAATAAAAAAAAATAAGCTCAGTGCATGACTAGACACAGTGGCGTTCGCATCTTTATAAATCTGCATGTGATTTATGAATAATTGGAAATACTATATATATATAAATACTACGGAGATGGTAAAGGTGGAGGTATATTGTAGTATTTGCATGTTGATGTAGTGAGTGTCCTGACGAAGAGACAAGTACGTCAAGAAACCAGTAGACTTAAAAAGTCGGTAACTGGTTTTATACTTATATTTTCTAACATTAGTTAAATTTTGAGCATTGAGAAATCAAATACATTTTAGAGTGAAGTATTGTTTATTTTTATTTAAATAAACAATACAACGAAATATCAACGTTTAAATAAAGCTATAAATTAAAAATAATCGTGCATAACTCGGTCTTCAAAAAATGACAGTTTGGTAGTCAAATGGAAAAAGGGACCATCTGTAATTTTTTTAAATGTTCAAGACAGCTATAATCAGACTCAATTTAAAAATGGAAAAGCTGGCTGGGGGGGTTGTGCGGCATCTATTTTAAAGCCTCTCATAATTTCACAGAAATTATAATTGAGAAAAATATTCCGGCGCCCTCCAACATACACGTCAGAACAGTTGTTCCTAAACACGAAGGTGCTGGATATGAGACAACTGTACCTAAAAGAAGCACTTACGCACTTCTGGTCGAACAATAAGGAAAAGTCTCAGCAAAATGTCCGTGCGAGGTTTTCCCAGAGCATGAATTATGTCATACCCAAAACCCGTATGACTTTTGCTCGAAGACATCTCTCATTTATCGCACCGAGAGTGTTTAATATTTTGGAAGAGAGTATTAAGCTCTCAAGGACAAAAACTATTTTCAGGAAAGTAGTCAAGGACTGGATTTTCCTTAGTGGGAGGGATTTGAGTAAGAAACTCATTGATGATTTTCCGAATGTTTGAGTTTGCTGTTTACCATATTGTTGTGCCTTATGTATATGCATTAAAGAAATATGTTTCTGATCCTATATTTGTGGTGATAAACTCATGTGCCTGTGTCAACTAATTGCTAGCCCCATCTCAACACAGGACTTTTAGTCCCATGAGTTAAGACTTACGTCTCAAATAATGTACAATATACCTATGTTTGTAAATAAATAAATAAATAAAGAATTTAATCCAGAAACTAAAATACTTGAGTGTTACTTTTCAATAATTAACTACCGTTCTAAATTACACCTCTTCTTTATTTATATTTAAGTCAAGATTAAAATGTCACTATCTAAATATTTAAATTGTTCCTTTATCCTTCTTTTTTCCTTCCCATCCCCTCTCCTCTCATCATAGTATAGTGAAAAAAAATTAAAATTAAAATTTATTTTTGTTAATCTTTGCTTTTAATTTTTGTATAAAATTGTAAGATTCAATATGTCCATGTATTTATAATTTTCTCAAACTGAACGGTTTGGGTAGGTAAGACGAAATTACCTTAAGGCACAATGCCCGCCCTTATATGTATATATTATATTGTATATGTATATAAAGTTTCGAATAAATAAATTACGATGTTTTTTCTTTCTATGTCTATTTACTGAAATATTTACCAAAACTTTTGAAAACTAAAAAACCAAAAAAATACAGATGGTCCTATCTGCAATCGACATTAATATTTACTATTTGAACAAAGATTATGTTTGATGCCAGTTATGAAGAAATTTCATTTTTCGACAATTTGTAGTTACCTACTTGTGGCAGAACCCCGACGATATATATTTTTTAAATCTTCGACGTTATCTTATGATATATATTTTGACAAAAGTACTTTTGCCAGCGCTACTGGCGTCCCGTACATAAATTGTTCCAATTCTGCAATTCTCGCTATACAGTCCCTAAGTCGGCCGTACGTCTAACTCCACGGTTTGCCAAAAGGTTTAGCCGTTACGAGTGATTTATTCTTTAAACGTTTTTATTGCACCTCCGCACCTTACTAATGCCCCCTGTATACAGCTTTATGGCTGGCCCGGAGACTTGTTGTAGTAATAGTGTGGGCAGAACGTACGTCGGCACTGGAACAATCGCTCTTTTAATATTTTGAGAGCACACGGGGAAAACCGCCCAAGTCACAATTCTCGCTTATTGGCAAATCAAAATGAACGTTTTCGCAAAGTCGCTTTTAAACAGTGTCAAAGTGCAACAGTGGTTCAGATAAATACCGTGAATACAGTGATCTGCATGTATGTCATAGAACAAAACCAATTTCCTTAGAGTACCTATTAGAAAACTCCAAAATTAATGTAGTTAAGTCCATCAGAGATTTAGGGGTTGTTTCGGACTATAAACTGACATACAACAAGCATATGGATAATACAGTAAATAAACCACTGAAATTACTTGGCTTCATTAACAGAATATCCTCTGATTTTACTAATGTCCGTACAATCAAAACTCTTTATTGCTCAACTGTTCGCCTTCTTCTAGAATATGCCTCCGTGGTCTGATCTCCATTCTATGTCAATCGCATAAATCACATTGAATCAGTCCAACATCGCTTGCTTCGAAAAATAGCGTGGATGCTTGGACTAGAGAGAGATAATTATTCTTATGCTGAAATAGAGTCAATGTTAAATATTTCTAGTCTACAAAAACGTAGAACTAATATTGACTCCATATATATGTTTGGCATACTAAATGGTATAATCGATGTTCCATCATTACTGGGACAAGTAAAATTCAATATTCCGACTCGTAGATTGAGAAACAATAAAGTACTGTTCATCGATCAGCATAGAACAAACTATGGCCTTAATTCTCCAATGACCCGTCTTTGTCGTATTGTTAACTCAAGACAAGATCTGGATTTTTTTGGTCTAAGTTTACAACGATTTAAACGAGCACTAAATAAATAGTCCAGATCCTGTCTTGATGTCCCTTATGTTTGTCAATGCTTCTTTTCTTTTTTTAAATGTTTTAAACTATTCTTTTATTGTAACATTTAAACCCTATAAATTGTTTACATGGACAATGTCAGTTAATAAATAAATAAATGTTTTAATAATTTTTTTACCAGTGACCGGGTTTCTATTTATAAAAATTTAAAAAAAACATATATAAATTAAAGTGGAATAAAACTATAAACTAATTCTTTTATTATTATTAAAATGCAGTTCCACGAAGAAATGTCAGTCGAAAAACTCAATATATATTCCATTTAATAAATCGAGTTTTTCTCCTGATTTTTCTTGGTGGAACTTCATTTTCATAATAATAATAAAAATAAGTATATATTTTTATTCCATTTTTATTCATATTTTTTTTACCAGTGACCGGGTTTTGTCGTGACCGACATCGTCAGACTGGTGGGAGACTTAACAAATTTCTATGTTACATACAAGTGCAAGCAGGGGTTGTAAATCATGATTTTATATAATTCCGTAGTTTTATATATATAGAAGAATTCAAATTAAAATCATTTAAATTTAAGGTAATAACATTTATAAAAATGTAAGTTTTGTTTGAATGTTTATAATAAAAACTGTTGTAAAATATATATATTTTTTATATTCTATTTGTCACTCTTTTTGTTGATGTTCAAACTTATGATTTTTTGTGATTATTTAAGTTTATATTGTTTATTATTTAAATGTCAATTAGGTAAATTTGATTAATTACGTCTTTTTTAAATTGTTATTACGAGTATGTAAACTTTGTTAAACAACTAATTTAAGGCATGTTTCACATGGTGTAAAATGTTTCCCTCGGCACGAGACCCCAGTGAGGGAATATTATTCTGTATTAAAAAAATACAAACAATGTAAAAATATAAACAAATAAATAAAATAAGTATGCAGAATGGTGAATTTTACATTGTGTGTAACGCGGCCATTTCAACGAGCCAGTGACAAGCCCTAACAGTAAATGCCTTTATTCCTATTTTTCTTCCTTAAATGTTTCTTATCTCTGTTGTAATATAATATAATTAGATTTTTTTATATTTACTTTGAGACATTTTGCCAAGGCATAATTGAACGTAGTTTGGCAGAAAGCAGCCACTCCACAATTTTGAAAAAATAAGTTTTTGGTGTTATCGGATGCAGTAAGGCCTATTCTATGTTCTACTAAAACTGCTAGGTCGCTTTCGTACAAAAAACAAAATAATCACCTTCTGAAAATAGTATCGTACACAAAATAAGCATTTTCAATTTGCAGAAAACACCCACAGCACTAGAATAATGTTACGGTATTTTAAAAATCATTAAAACTGGTCAAATACGTTATTAGATTTTTTATTCATTTTTTTATTCATTTATTAGTTTATACATACATTGTTACAAAAATGGCACAAAAAACACTCTGGCAAATTCTGCTTGTACTAAGAGTAGGCTCAGTATATGAAGGGTCGGCAAGCCAGAAATATTAATATGCCTAATGTTGCAATCGGTTCCTATATGGGCAAATGCCTGTTCTAAGAAACCGATTTGTTGCGGCAAATATGGTTTTCAAATATGTTTCCTATAAATAAAAACAATATTGAAGAAATAGAAAAACAGTTATAGTCCAAAAGAGAAGAAAAGAAAAAAAAAAGTTACAGTTTACATTAAATGTAAAAATACAATTAAATATACAAATATAAAGCATACATACATACATATGCACATACATACATATATACACACATATACATGCATATACATATATATACACACATACATACACAATATATATGCACATGCGATTCTTGTTCGTAGCATCAACAAACTAATGATTTTATTGTTTATCATTTGATAAAAGTCGAAAACATTCCAACTTTAGTGTAAATTCGATTATTCACCCTTTTCACTAAATTCTAAGTTTTACTTTTTTTTCGTTCAATTGAACGTAGTTATGCAGAAAGCAGCTAGCTATAGAAAAATAAAACTAAGATAATAGCACCTTTATGAAACAAGTTGATAATCAAATTTACACAACAATTGTAATGTTTTTGACTTCGACAAATGATAAACAATGAATGCGTTCGTTTTTGTATATTACAATCAAAAATATATTTATATTTTTGACCCAGTTTCAATGATTTTTAAAGAACCGTCAGATTTTTCTAGTGCTATGGGTGTTTTTTGAAAATTGAGGAATGCCGTTTTTGTGATCGACACTATTTTTAGAAGGTGATTATTAAAGTTTTTTTTATATGAAAGCGGTCAGCCTGTTTTAAGCAGAACATATAATTGACCTTAGTGCACATGAGAACACCGATATCTCTTTTTTTCTAAATTGTGGGCTGGCTGCTTTCTGCATTACTACGTCCAATTTTCGATCTTGTAAAAAAACTTTTTGCTACAAGGAGACTTAGTAAAAGATATCAACCACCCCTTAAACTTAGTGAAAAGATCTTAAAATAGGAAAATTTTTACATGGTCAGTTTTCCTTATATGCTCACGATTTCTTTCTTGAAATATGTACAGCGCGGCCCAAAATAAAGAACGTGCTAATTTTTCATCCCAGAAATCAAATGTACTGGGTGTCAAAGAAGCAAGTACCACCTATAAACTTAAATAACTAAATACGCATCATTACTTCCGTGACGATTATAATAATATATATTTATATAAATAAAGCAACGTTGTTATGTGTCCTCGATAGACCGATTTAACTACTAGACCGATTTACGAGGAGTTTTCAACGAAATGTAGATATTTTCAACAAGCATATTTATAGCTCATAAATCTCAATTTAATATGTAGAAAAAAAAATTGAAGAGTAAATGTTTTCGTCATCATTAGCTGGGGCTGCATTTGCCGAAAATGCATTTTAAATTTTAACACAAAAAAACCAATGTATACGTACATATCTAATTTAGACTTAATACAGTAATTGATATCAAACATTCAATTGTGTTCATTTAATCTTTATACAAGTATGTAATTAAATCTAGAAATAGCAAAGCATTACCGGGTTCATCTCATTATTCACATTTTTTTATATCTTCATTCTCTCCCTCATCCTCTATACTTTCTACATGTATCCCCGTCTTAATTCTGTCTTATTTATAACAACTACATGTATATCTGTTTTTTTTTTCTACCGTTTTTCAATGTAATAATTATTATACATTATTATACTGTTTTGTTTACATAGGATGCATTTCATGTTCCAGGTGAATCTTTTTTTAAATAATTATTTAAATAAATTAAATTTAAGAATTTTAATTTTATCGATTGATAAAATGACTAAGCAATTTTTTTGAAATTGAATGTCATTCAAGTGCGTTCAACTTTATTTTTCTTTGAGTGAACACAAAATTTCAAAAACATTAATAACACGCTGAATAATTGACTTGCTTAGCACCAAAAAAATCACGCAATTTTCTTAGGGTATTCTCAAGGTAATAATTATTTTAATGTATATTTTTTTAATAATTTAAACGTGTTGTTACAGCGTTTTGTTTTCCATAGTAATTTGTTATCGTCCACTCTTTGCAACTGTCAAATTTAAGTTGACAAAATATGTCATTTTAACAACGATTAAAAAAATGTAGTAGATTATATAAATGTTTAAAGAAAACAGATTCTAAAAAAGATTTATCTACTGTCTTTAAACGGAGACCCTAGTTAGGTAGTTAATATAACAAATATGTAAAAATAAAACGTTGTTGTACTTAAATTTTACGATCTCCGGAAATAGATAATTTAATAAAAAATGCAAACATAATGATTTATACATTTTTTACTTAGAGGCATATCGATCATTGGCATCCCAGCCAGATGAATCTCACCCACGCGATAAAAGGTTTCAGCTCTTTTACTTCACAAAAGTCAACAGA
Source organism: Micrasema longulum (assembly GCF_059751315.1). NCBI lineage: Eukaryota > Metazoa > Arthropoda > Insecta > Trichoptera > Brachycentridae > Micrasema > Micrasema longulum. Next base: position 1,116,501 of record NW_028277337.1, read on the forward strand.
TGGAAGAGTTGAAGAAATGTGGATGTTCAAGCATGGGCAGATGGTGAATGTTACACAGTGCGTAAAGTGGCCATTTAAACCAGCCAATGACAGGTCATAAGCCCTGTAAATGCCAGACTTCATATTCCCTTCTCGAAAATGTTTTCCCTCTCTGTTGAAATAAATTAAAGTACCTAGGTTCCTACTTTTCGATGAAAAGTATTTTTCCTTTTATCCGGACAGTTTTTCATGCTTTCACGACTCAGTCATTTTTTTTTCTTTTGCTTTTGAATCAAATGTCACAGTCATGCCAAAACACGACTGGCGATTAAAGAATGACTAAGTTCGCGTTGAACATGAGTTGAGTGTCAAAATTTTAGAATGCTCAGGGTAAAACGCGGTGTAACTTTTCTTCATTAAAACTTTGCACGACTTTGATTTGAGCACGACGAAGCCTCTCAGCCAACCACATGAGACATAAAACGAAAAATTAACCCTGATAACGAATGTATAAATAACTCAAAAAGGGCAAAAAAAAATTACTCGTGTCCTTATTTACGAAAAACCGTTTGCTGAACCAGCTGATAGCAGACAGGCCAACGTTCGGGTAGGACAACGTCTGTCGGGTCCGCTAGTTATTATAATATATTTGTTTAAACCAGATTAGTTTTAGAGTTTTACGTCAATTCCTGAGGATGAGGAAGTGACCTTGAAACCGATTGACGTACAACTCTAAAGTTAAAGTGATTTATACAAATTTATACGGAAATGAGCGAAAAAAAAATCAGCTGATTTCTTTGCGGAATGCTATCTTTCTTTGTATTTTCATTTCTCAAATAAAAGGTAAAAGCTTCAAGTACCTTCCCTACCTATATTTCCAAGTATTTAACAAAAAACTAAATTGGATTGCTAGCGACCACGATTCCTACATTAAATTATGATATAGTAATTCTTACAGAAACATGGCTTGATAAAAACATAAAGTCATCAGAACTTAGTTTCCATAATTATAATATTTATCGCCTTGATCGTAATATTAACACAAGTAAGAAGTCTAGAGGAGGAGGTTTATTAATTTGTGTAAATAAAAATATGAAATCCTCTATTATTCCCTGTAAAAATGTAAGTGTTGAACAATTATTGTTAAAGTTGAAATTCAGGGTGTCAAGTTGATTATTGGAAGTGTATATATCCCCCCTAATTCTGATTCTTGTCATTATAATGACCATTGTGAAGATGTTGAAAGCATTTTTAGAAGATTTCCTAAGTACCAAATGTTATTAGTGGGTGACTATAATCTTCCGAGTTTTAACTGGCTAAACTTAGTGGATACAAATGTTACTGGTGTGTTGACTATGAACTCGAGTATAGTTAGAGACATGGCCGTTTTCCTGGGTCTGTCACAGTGTAACTATGTATCCAACTCAAATAATCGTTTTCTGGATTTGATTTTTTCTAACATACCCTCAATTATAGTTGACCAAAGTGTAGATGCTCTTTTACCTATTGATGCCCATCATCCACCATTAGATATTACGATTTCCAATTTATTAATTTCTAAACTAAAACAAGTGACTACGTACAGAAATTTTTCCAAGAGTCGACTTTTCACTAATTTGTAATTATTTGGAATTAGCTGATTGGAGTTTTCTTCAAGACTATGATCTAAATGACAATCTCTTAGCTTTTTATAATATTTTAAACTCTTCTATAGAGCAATTTGTACCAATTTCAGTTCAAAGGGAAACAAATATCCAAGTTGGTTTTCTAAGAATTTGATTGATTTAATAATCTCCAAAAAAATTATGCATAAGCAATATAAAAAAACCAGATCAATAACTGATTATATTGAATTCAATAAGATTAGGAAGTATTGTAAAAAACATCATTAATATGTCACAATGCATATATAAAAAAGATCGAAGATAATATTCTGACTGATCCTAAGTATTTCTGGAGATATGCTAAAATCCTAGACAATAGCGATACTGGTATTCCTAAATCTATGAGATATGGAAATAATAGGTCTAGTAATATGCAAGATACCGTTAATATGTTCGCTGACTTTTTCTCCAATGTTTATGATGATGCCGTAACTTTAAATAAAACAATGGAAAATAAATTAACTGAGCTTATTGACCTGCCTAACTTTACTATTTCTGATAAAAAATTATCAAGTTTGTAAAATCGTTGGATAAACGTAAGTCTGCTGGCCCTGATGGTATTCCTCCAGTCTACATTATAAATTGTATTCATATATTAGCACATCCTATTAAAATTTTATTCAATAAGTCTTTAACTACTGGCGTATTTCCTGATATATTGGAAATATAGCCACATTACACCCATATTTAAAAAGGGTAGCAAAGATGAAATATCCAACTACAGACCTATTTGTATTCAGTCTACCCTCCCTAAGTTGTTTGAAAAACTTGTACTTGATAACTTAATTATACCTTTAAAACAAATAATTGCTCCTGAGCAACATGGGTTTATTACTGGTCGTTCAACAGTCACCAAATCTCATTTTGTACGAGAATTTTATTGCTAGTGCACTTCATAAGAAGCACCAGGTCGACGCTATATACACCGACTTCAGTAAAGCCTTTGACAAAGTTTGCCACTCTAACTTGTTGCAGAAACTTGGTCGACTGGGAATACGTGATGAACTCTTAAAATGGTTCATTAGTTACTTATATAATAGAAAATAGCAGTTAAAATAAATTCTCATATCTCCTATAGTTTTTTAGCAACAAGCGGCGTACCCCAAGGATCACACTTGGGACCTATTTTATTTTTAATTTATATAAATGATATTGTTGAAATTTTTAGCGATGTAAAATATTTGCTTTTTGCTGACGACCTTAAACTTTATAGAATTGTAAATAATACTGATGATGCAATACCCTGCAGATGAATCTCAACAGAATTCACGAGTGGTGCAATAAAAATAATCTTTTTCTCAATATAGATAAATGCCAGGTTATTTCCTTTTCAAAAAGTAAGAAACCTTTAATTTTTAACTATTGTTGAACCACGCAACAATTGAAAGAGTTAATTTCATTAGGGATCTTGGCGTAATTTTTGATGATAAACTTACATTTATCAAACATATTGACAAGATTTCAAACGAGGCGCTAAGTATGTTGGGATTTATTTGTAGGGTTTACTAATAAATTTGAAAGTATCGCACCAATCAAGTCACTTTATTGCTCCCTGGTTAGAAGTCGTTTAGAATATATTTCTCCAGTCTGGTCGCCCCATTATCGTGTACATTCTGATTCACTCGAGCGCGTCCAGAAGAAATTTCTAAAATATATTAATTTTAAACTTCATATTCCTGCTGCTTTATTTAATTATAATCAATTGTTGTCTTCAGCAAATCTTTTAAGACTTTCTGATAGAAGAATCCTAACTGACCTAATATTACTTTTTAAGGTGATCAATTCATTAATTGACTGTCCAGATTTGCTGGAGTTGGTGTGTTTCCGTGTACCTGGTCGACATACCCGCCACAGATCTCCTTTTTGTTCTACAAGTTCTAGAACCAACTATCACATGCACTCGCCTATCCCTAGGCTCCATAGATATGGCAATCAGTATGAGGACAAGGCTGATATATTTGGTTCTGGACTTGATAGTTATAAAACGAGTCTGATTTCTTTTTTTCTCTCGCAATATTATTCTTAAACTTTTCTTTTTATTTAAAAATGTTTTTTCCTTTTTTGTTTTTTCATATTTATGTATTTATTTCGTTATTATTTTTGGTTGCTTTTATGTATTTACCTGCTTGTTACTATTGTTATAGTTATGCAATTTTTATAATTTTTTGTTATGTTTCTATATATGTATTTTTTAATTTTTTTTTCATATTTATGTTCAATATATGTTAAAGGCAATTTCTGCCGTTTATGTAAAATAAATAAATAAATAAAAACCTTGAGCTTTCAAAGGAAAAGTGAGGCAAGTGCTAATCCTACTTTATTCCTTTTTTTCTCCATAATATTAAAGTGAAACGGAATTTTACGAAGCATTAATTTTTCGTCTCCTCGCTATTTATAGTTAAACTTTAAAAATATATCTTAATTACTTATTTTTTCTTAGATAAACATAAAATTGAGAAAATCAAATGAGAATGTACAACATGCAACGAAATCAACGGACAGAAAATAAATTAAACATATATTTTATATGTAGGACACACCGGAGACTACAACTTACTGTCACCTAACTTAATATAGTCTGAAAAATGCAGAACGATAATGAAGCATTTCCGGTATGTAAAAATAAAATAACGATAAAATCAAAGATACTGATTACCTAGCAAGATATCAAAATGCTGACATTATTATCATCATCATTTCATGTCCACTTCCTAGTTGGAGCATATGGTGTCCACAAATAGCGTTGCTCATTTCCATTACAGAAAAATCAGTAGATTTAAAAAAAAAATAGTAGTTTCATCATCATCATTATTCCCTCTCCGCACCTAATGGTGCATAGGCCACTTAATTGGTACCTGTACTGGTAATTGCAGCGTATCTTGATAAAAAAAAATGTTTCATCAAGTTCAGATGATCAGTCTTACGCTTACGCCGGTCCAGAGACTATGAAATATTCTGGTGTGAAAGCACCCTTAATAAATATTTCATATCAACCATGTTGAAAATTGGAAGCGAGACCTCTTGTTTGGTAGGCGAATGCTCTGACCATTACACCACGAGGCTCGCTAGATTTATAATCAGCCCAAACGTCGTGGACGGAGGGAAGGTGGCCAATGTTTCCAGCCTCAAGATTAATTATTTCTCCAGAGGCTGTAAGCATGGGAGGGGGGTAATTTCATGATTCATTATTCCCTCAAGAACCGAAAGCATGGAGGGGTAGCCAGAGTTTCGTTGTCTACTCAAAAACTATGAGCGGGGGTAGGTAGCTACTAATTTTGCGAAAAAAAATATATTTGTTCAAAATGTCATAGATAAAACCACTTCTATATTGTTGTTTTATTATTATTATTATTTTTTATTTTACGTTTTACATAACACTTTTTTTAAAAAATGTGTACCCCACCAGGCTCAACCTGCGTCGAGGCATTCATTTGCATGATTTTATATTTTATACTTATGGTGTCTAAAAAATAAACATAAAATAATACATATTCATTCTTAAATCCACACAGATATATTTTTACATAAATAATAGAAAGAGAGAACAGAAACAATCAGAAAAAGAAAACAAAATTATTCTATTAGTACAGCTCACATACTTAACTACTATGCAGACATTAGGTCAAGTAACAAGCTACTGTCAGTTCCCGGTGGCCCAACATCCGCACTAATGCCAAATATACGAGTATATGACATATTATATTCATCGACACACTGTGTGGATACAAATACAAAACATAAAATGCAAAAATAATTTTATAAAAACAAGTCTACTGCTTTGGTGGGGTGATCATCTCGAGACAATTCTCGGGACCCAAATCAAATAGCCATTTTTTTACAAATAATTTAAAATGCTCAAGATTTTTATTAATTTTTCTGGCAAATTGTATATTGTGTTATATTCTTGGAGCAAGGTATATTTGACTCCTTTGACCAAATGATGTTGTCATTTTAGGTTCCATGTATAGCTGTTTTGTTTTAAGAAGCGTTGCATACCTAGTATTGTAAATTTTACTTCCGCCGTGTTTATGAGTGTGAACGAGATGTGCTTTGGCACACAGTTGCCTGACGTTCAGAACACCTACTCGTTCAAACACCTCAGCTGTAGGTGTCCTGATAGGGACCCCGAGTAGAGCCTTGAAAACACACTTTTGTGCAATTTCTAATGCTTTAATAGCATTTTTCCTGGCCCCACCCCACGCAATTATACCATACTCAATAAGACTTCGACATAATGAGAAATAAACTTTTTTCGACTTTTTTAGTACAGAATGTTTCTTAGAAAGTTGAAAACAAGCACAAGTTTCTTAATTTTTTTTTGTCAAATCGTCGATTTGATTATATGTCAGGTATCAACACCTGGGTATCCTCCCAAGTCAGATTTGCGTCCGGTAATTCTGACATGAACTGCCGACGAACAGTTAGCAGTGGATGTCCAGGACGTCGTCTGACTGATGTCTTATAAAAAGGCAAGTCTGATTAAGGCTCTTCCATCCGCATAAATAAAGGTTTCAGCTCTTTAACTTCACTAACATGAACAGATGAAAGAATTGAGGGAATGTAGATGTTCAAGTATGGGCAGAATGGTGAATGTTACAATGTGAATGTGTAAAGGGGCCACTTAAACCAGCCATTTACTGGTCATAAGCCCTGTAGATGCCTAGACTTTTGTATTACATTATTCTCAATGTTCTTCATCTCTGTTGTAATATGTTAATACTTATGATTTATTACTGTTACGATATCTTATAGGTCCTCATTCAGACTTTTACATCGTGCCTCCAACTGCATTCGCTCTAAGCTGAAAATAAAACAATGCATCAACAAATGCGGGACATCTTGGGGTTGTTGTCTTAGGGAAGTTGATTGGTTGCCTCAGTTCGAGGTACCATAAATAAATTACTTAAGCAACATAAAACAAAAGAATCAGTTTGCAAACATTTAAAAATCAATACGGTATTTTTTTTAAACAGACGTTTTTGAATTATCATGTATGTCTCCAAAAACATATTTTTGGGCTTAATTGCATGAGCATATAATCCTTCCATATCTCAAAGTAACGACTTAATTTCATTTGCTTGGCTCTCGTCACAACAAATAGACAATAAAAATATGTTTTACTAGTAGAATAACTCTCTATTGCTGTCTATAACATAAGATGGAGTTTTATCGACGGTCTTAAAGTCAGATAAATTGTTTTTTTGCGCTGTGCTACATTTTAGCGATTCTCCTAGCTAGGCAAAATAGTTAGGCAATAAAACATTTATTCTCTGTCTTATTAACTAATTGGATCTTATACAGAGGAAGGCCTAAAGTTTATTTTCAAAATCATGTCACTAAGAAATTAATTAAACTTCTTTAACCCTAGTTTACCGTACTATAATTTCTTAGCCTTTTTTTCACGACTGTTGATCACGTAACTCTGTTTATTTTTCTTGAGAGCTTTTATTAATTTATTTTCCTTATGGTTTCGTGTCGGGGATCTTACTTACGATCGGATTCATTGGAAAATAACGACCAAAGCACGAAAAATCAAATAAAAAATCCAGAAGTGTTGCAGTTAAAAAATATTACTTCGATCTTTTTGATAGTGATAATGTAATTTATATAGATGTTGTAAAGTATTGTGTTTTATGTTTCTTATACAAAAATGTTTTCTTACTATTTCGGATGTATTAACTATGTATGATATTATGTATTATCACCAAAATTATTTTTTTATGAGCGGTCCCAAATGAGTTTCTGTAATAACTCTTGAGAGTATAATATGTACTTTTTGTAGTATATGTTTTATTAATAATAAATATTTTAAAAAATTAAAGACAAAAAAAATAAATAATAATAATGTGTGATAATAATCACTGTGTCAGACATTTTTGACTTTGTTCAAATATTTTTTTTTTTTAAGGAATAATTCACTAAGCCTCTATTTAGAGGCTTGTCAGCAGGTGAAATAGAGGGGATTATGGAAGGAGGTAATAAAAAATACACGAAAACATCACGGCCTAGAAAATCTTTCTCGGAATTTTTTCTTGCAACTGGCGGGAATCGAACCCATGACGCCAGTTTGACAGTTAGCCGTCTAACCAACTGTGCCACGGCGCATGTCAAAATGTAATATTTTAAAATGTTTTTTATAAATTCTTTTTTTTTCTATTGTTATCTTCGGTGGAAGAAAGTTAAAGTCTACTGAATACAATTTCAAGATAAATATATCAATATTCGATAAAAATTTGCATAAAACAAAAGCAAGTTACAAATAACTTGCAATTATAAAAAATATGGATATATATTTATCGCAGTTCAAAACGGAGTTCTAGTGCCAACTCTAATGTATGGGAGCAAAGTATGGAATTTGAAAAATGATGATGAAAGTAGGTTGAATGCTATCGAAATGCGATCCCTCAGGTGAATGTGTGGTAAAGCGAAGTATGATACGGTGCACAAATATCGAGATCCGTAAAGTGTGTAAGGCTGAGACATGCATTATCGACAGAATCAAGGAAGGGGTGCTGCGTTGGTTTGGACATGTAGAGCGAACGGACAACAAAAGAATGGCTAAAAAGATCTACGATACGAATGTTTTTTTTTTTAATAAATTTTTGCGTTCTTATAATTTACCCAAATATTTCATTTTGAGGGCCATTTTTAACGAGTTGTTAATAACTCGCTATTAGAAAATGGGAATCAAGTTGGAGTAGAGCGGGATTTGAACCACGGACTTTTGAGCCATGAGTCCGAGACACTAACCACGGGACCACAACCCAAATAAGACTAAGAGTGATATAGCATTCTATCCTCTCTGCCTACGGGGCAATGGTTTGTTTTGTTCTTGTTGCCAATTTATAAATAAATTTTAATAATTCTTGTTTAAATAGTTCAGTTCCATAATTTAATGAGGAAGTTCAGTGGTTTTTTTTATTTTTTATCAATAGACTATTAAACTGAGCCAGTTTTTTTTTCAATTTTCGTATATTGTATTATCAACGTTACGATTTTTTCATGTTTTATATGTCTGAAATAATTCCGCGTGTGACGATAGAGTTTAATTTCCGCTTATTCTCATTCAGTTCTTCCCATTGGTCCAGAAACGGAAAGCAAACCGGAAATCTCCCATAGCTCTCATATCATCGGTTGATTTATATGAACCAGTGACGTCATTTAAACTAGTGCGTTTGTATTAAAATATTTTTAATATTTTTTTTGTACATTTTGCATAAACTTTGCCATACAATTTAACGCTTTAATTTTTACCTCGCGCAAGAACACATTTTTTGTCTCCAATTTCCCGTAGAGCTGAAGTTCCTCATTGTTTGGTTATTTTTTAACAGCTTTTAGTTGGTGTAAGATACCTAATGGAGGTTACATACTAACTTTTATATTTTATTCTGCTGTTGTTGAGTCAGTGTACGTCATTTTGATTTCCGTTCCTCATAGTTGTTGCATATGAGTTATTTTAGATTTTATATTGGCTTTAAATATTAGATTTTTTCAATAAAGAAAAAAATACTATTTATGTACATTTATAAAGTATCATTATTTTTATGTTCATACATTTTATAATAAAGATACCCGTATTGTACATGTCACGAAATCGATGAAACAGGTTGGCTTTTTCAAATTTGTGGATTAATGTGTACCAATGGTCTTTTATTTTTTTATGATAATTGGGAATTAAATAATCGAAACGACAGCGAAGCAGTTTAAATGAGACTTTCTAATGATTGCCTAAAATTTTGAAACCTGCTACGATCTGCAATAGCAATACCTAGCTAGGTTAAAACATTCAAGTTTCTTAGCGGAACAACCAGATACCGGTTTTATTACATTATATTTATACCAGTCTCAAAGATGTCGCGAAAGCGATGAAACCGGTCTCTGATTATTTTTAATTTTTAGATTTAAATATCAGTCATCTTTTATTTCAATAATAAGTATAATTTCAGGTCATGTAAATGCTAGAGAATAAATAACTTATTTGAACTTTGCTTTATTTTGAATCTTTAAGAAAATCGCTCAGGTGAAAAGGGGTAGCTACCAAAATGTCTTAGATTTTACATGCCTGCATACAAAAGCTTTGACCGTATTTACATTAAGGAAACCTTTAAATCAAACTGACCATACATGAGGACATAAAATACCTAAACAAAACTCTTTTGAAGTAAATGTACATGGAAATGAAAATAGGTCGACCCTGTTCCAATATTAGCTAATCCTTTTTTATAACAAAATAAATGTTACTGTTTATTCTAAGATTAAAATATTACAACAGAAATGAAGATCATTTAAGAGAAGATATATGTAAGTCTAGGCACATGTAAGACTTGTGACCTGCTATGTTCGAACATCCATATTTCTTAAATTCTTCTATCTGTTGATTTTTGTGATGTTAAAGACCTATGATGCGGTTGAGATTCATTTCAAAAAAATATTTTACCTACGTACTAGGCAACGCTTAAAAATATTTTTTAATAATTTTTTTTTTTTACCATTATAGGGGTTTTTTTTTTTTAATTTTATAAGCTTGTAATGGATAGTAAAATATTCGTCTATTACCTACTGTGATAACACAGATCCAACAAATTATAGAATCATGACACCAAAGCAATTACACATAATATTATAATAAAACAATACTCGCTTATAGATACTAAAAATATTCTTACTTAAACGAAAGACATTACCCCAACAATACAATACATACATAAAATATAATTACTAGATCCTCAAAATAAAAACAATTTAAACAAATACAAACTAATGGATTTGAACAAGGGGATTTTGAGTATTATGCAAATTAAATCTATAACCTACTTCCACTGTCCATTTAAACAATTAGTATTGAGAAAATGTTTAAAAAGGCTTTAAAAAATAAAATAGTGGAGCTGGGTTTCACCTGCTCCACAAATGTTTAGTTTATGTTATGATTATTTCTTTAATTGTGTGTTTTATAACAACATAAATAATATAAGTGTACATATATTAAATATAAATATAAATACGCAGTGTTTAAAAATGTCTGAAAATTTTGTTATTTCGTTTTGTCTATTGAGTCTTCTTTGTATATTCTCTCATTTAAAAATGTTTTTTAAAAGTATTGTTTTAAATGTACCAGGCAGGGCTAACTCCAGTGAGGTAACATTATTTTTTATTAATCGTTGTTTATAATGTAATAAAAAATAAATAAATAGATAAACAAATTACAACAGGGATGGAGAATAACTTAACTAAGGGAATATGGAAGTCTAGGTATTTACAAGGCTTATGACCTGTCATTGGCTGGTTTAAGTGGCCACTTTACACACTGTGTATTATTCACCATTTTGCCTATGTTTAAACATCCATATTTCTTCATTTCTTCCATCTGTTGATTTTATAAAGTAAAAGAGCTGAAACCTTTATTGTTGTGAAGAAATTCATCTGACTGATTTATTTTACATACTAGGCAACGCCTGAAAACAATTTTCCAATTTTTAAACTTCTTCTTGGACCAGTTGGTTACGAACATTTCGACAAACTCAAATATTGTAATAAATAGATAAATCAAAAGTGGGACATATCGGTTTTCTCAGTTTCAGTGCTGCAGAGCATCGTTTATTTAATAATTTAAAATACATATAACTATTTGTTACCCACTAAGTCCAATGACTTTTCGGTGGGAAACATTTTTTTTTAATGATTTTTTTTTTTACATTATTATATTTATATTTATATTATATTAATTTATTTATTCAAGGGCACTTTAAAGCTTTTAGAGGATATTTTTCCAGTTCTTTTTTATTTTATTTAAAGATCTTTTATGTTAATGATGGTTTGTGGGAGATCATTGAACAACCTTGGAATAACGCAATTTAATGTTCGCTCTCCGAAGTAATTTGTAATTCAGGGAACGATCAGGGAGCCCTTAGTTTTTAATCTAGTGTTGGCAGTGTGGGAAACTCTTTTTTTATATTCCGGATCAATAAAGTGGTCTACAATCAATTTGTAGTCACAAAGTTGTTTTACCGGCAGGACATTAGAAAAATTTATTCAATTAAATTTAACGCTTGCGCGCATGAAATGTATGAATAAAAAGAAAGTGATTGGTATGGCGTTCTATCCTCTCTACCTGCCCCTACAGAGATACGGCGTGATGGTTTTTTATTGTATTAACACATTCATTGATTGTTATTGTTGTGTATGTACAATATAATCAAAATTGGATAAGTGTGTATTCTGGACTATATATAGCTACTCTCAGATAAAAATCTTGACAAAGGAAATCGAGTCGAATTTTAAGTCCTTTTTGCAGTACTTAATTGGTGAATTTACTGACAATACTTGAAACTCTGGGTTTGATTCCAGATACTGACATGGAAAAGCTATTTAACCCTTGCGTTACTGTGCCGAAAACATTATTTCGTTAATGTTCTATGTGGCTAATACACATGAAAAATTAAAGATTTTTAATCGGGAAAGTGAAATATTTACAGGAAATTGCTTTAATTATTTATAATTAAATTCTTAAGTGATAATATTTTCAATCTAATTGATGAAAAATAAAATAAAAAACATTACCTCACGTTCGCAAAACGAACGAGAGGTACGCTTTTAACGAATCTTGGAGAGTTGCTGTCATAAGCAAGAAGTCAGTTTTTGGAAAAAAAATTAGTTTAACCGGTATGTAAATGTATAAAGCTAGGGTTTCCTAGGACAGCGGTGACCGTATCTTAACGGCCGTAGTGAACGGTGATGCAGTGGACAGCCGTCGTTACGGTGACTAGAGAGTGGTTTCTTAGGAAAACTGTGTTGTTAAATGTTATCAACACCGTTTTCCTGGGAAACCACTCTCTAGTCACCGTTACGACGGCTGTCCACCGCATCGCCGTTCACTACGGCCGTTAAGATACGGTCACCGCTGTCCTAGAAAACCCTAGCTTAACGGAGGAATATTGAAATTTTAAAACAGTTTTAGGTATTTATTATTATATATGTATATGTATAAACTATTATATTATTGTATATGTATCAATATTGAGATAGTGAAACAGTTTGGGTACTTAGGCAGTATCATCACAGAAAAAACTAAACCCTGACATTGAGATAAAACGCAGAATAGATGCAGTCCGAACAGGATTTAACAAAATGAAAAATCTTCTTTGTGACGATAATATAAACCTCAAGCTGAGACATCAAATGGTCAAATGTTATACATGATCTGTCTTACTGTACGGTGTAGAGGCGTGGACTTATAAGTTAATATTATAAACCGGCTTGAAGCATTTGAAACGTGGATCCACCGTAGAATGTTAAGAATATCTTGGACCCATATGATAACCAACAATGAAGTATTTTATTGCTTTGCTTATGCATATGAAGCTTTTTTCCTGGTATGTATATGTACAAAGTCGAAAAGTCGATAAAATACTTGGGAGTAACGTTAGACTGTCAACTTTAATAGACTAATCATATTGGAAAAAAATATTGACAAATTTAGATATTTTACCTATGTTTTTCAAACGTTTAACTAATTATGTTCATCCAAGCACCAGCAAAATAGTTAATGATGTCCTTGTATAATGCGCAACCTTCTTTTTCTTAGGGAATAAATGGATGGAGAGGAGCCTATAATAATCATACTAAGATTTCAGAAAGCGTACAAAAACTAATTTTGTACGCTTTTTTACTTTCCCTCCAATCAATTATTTCAAAAAGCTGAACTTTTGATGCTACTAGAAATCTATTGCCAGCAACGTTTCATTTTTTTTATGCGCCAACATGTATTTCCGAAAAAAATTAATACATCTACTCAAAAATTTAATAGTTTACTTCAAATCTCTTTTTTGTAAATCCACACTCGGGGGAAAACACTCAATTTTCATAGCTCCAAAACTGTACCAATGAATCTCATAGAGATTCATTATTTGAATTGGTTTCGAGTTGATTTTTTATTGAAAATGTGTTGATACCAAAAATTTCTTTTTCAATAAATAACATTAACTTTTTGTATCACTTTCTCATTTTATTGACGAAAAAATTGCCTTGTAATAAATATTAGCATAGAGTTTTTCTTCTGACATTTCTTGGAAGAACTGCATTTTAATCATAATAATAAAAATACTTTATAGTTTTATTCCACTTTTATTAATAATTATTTTATAAATTTTGAACCAGTCTGACGATGTCGGTCACGACGAAACCCGGTCACTGGTAAAACATTTATAAAATAATTATAAATAAAAGTGGAATAAAACTATAAAGTATTTTTGTTATTATAATTAAATGTTAGCACATAATTTTTTTATATCTTTCGCATTCTTCCAGTATCCTTTATTGATATTTGAAATGAAATGAAATTATTATTTAATAAATTTTAAAAATGCATTTTTGAGGTAAACTGCTGATTTCAAAATTACCGTTTGTAATAATTACCCCACCATTTGGACTTATTCAAAATATTAATTGATTTATATAACTTGTTAATTTTAATTAATTTTTTTTTTTTAATCAGACAAGTCGATAAAAATTTCAGCTAGATGATTCTCACTCAGATAAAAAAGGTTTTAGCTATTTTACTTCATAAAAGTCAGCAGATGGAATAATTGAGTAAATGTGGATGTTTAACATAATAATCAACATGGAAGATCTTCAAATAAAAAAAAAGCAAAAAAAACCTCCTCAGTACTTTATATAAACGATTAAAAAGTACAGTAAAACTGTAATTACCCGGATTAATGAGCGCCAGACGTTATCACATAAAAACATGTCGAGCAAAGTTAATTGCTTTGACGAAGAAACGAGCCCTTATTATAACATGTCCTTTATTTTTATTTCCTGATCCGGATATTTACAATGTCGATGACTGGAGTTCGGATAAACAGAGTTCTAGTGTAATCAATAATTGCATATTATTTGTATAACATACAAAAAAAATTATGTCAGTGGGTAAAATAAACCTATATTGGAAAATGGTGTTCCATTCAAGTCTCTAGACTTCGTGGGTAATCAATTATATTAGAAATTTTTAAAAACACAAAATGAACGCTCTTCTATAGCACTGAAACTGAAAAAAAATACAGGCAAAATTGTGAATGTAATTCACCATGTAAATAGGCCACCCTAACTAGCCAATAACCGATCACAAGCCCTATATATGACTAGACAGAAATAGGTTTAAAAAAAAAAAAATTGATTGTATATTGTTATTTTTAAAAAAACATCAAATATACAATTCTAAATAAGGCATTTATTATAATTCGATTCTGAATCTTGGTAATACAAATGATCAGTGATTTTCCTTTTTTTTATAGTTTGTTGGTAGACTATCAAAATAAGCCAATTTTTTTATGTATCTATTATCAGCGCGATATTTTTTATAAGTTGTATGATTTTGAAATTAATCCGCCTGTAACGTCACAGGATTTTTTTTTTATTTGAAAAAGAAATATTTGCGTTCTTATGATCAACCCAAATATTTAATTTTGAGGGCCATTTCCAACGAGTTGTAAATAACTCACTATCGGAAAATGGGATCGAGTTGGGTAAATAGGATTCGAACCACGGACCTTTGATCCGTGAGTCCAAGACACTAGCCACAGGACCGCAACTGACTTATCAACTGTGAGTTGTTCTGCTTGGTGGGTTAGCTTCATGGTAACTGGAAATTAATCACAAAACTCCGTCATCGGTTGATTTCGGAGAACTAGTGACTTACTTCGAGGCTGCTCATTTTTGTAAACAAAATATTTTTTCTTACATTTTCGAGATAATTCGCCGTTAAATTAAATCGTATAATTTATACCGCGCGTAAGAAAACATAATATCTAATTTCCAGTTGCACTGAACTTCCTCCTTTCTTATTTATGTTTAAAGCATTTACTTCGTAGTCAAACATTTGAACTTATGCTAGTATATATAAGTATATAACTTTTTACTGACTTTGAATTATTTCTACCAGTTTCAGGACGTAACTGTCTCTTCGTCAGGACACTCACTACAGCAACTTGCAAGCACAAAAATATTTTTTCGCTTTTACCATCACCGTAATAAACATGGTATTGACGAAAAAATACGTAAATTACACGCAGAGTTAAAGACGATGCAAACACCACCATGTCCGAATCTGCACTAAAATAAGGTTTAAAATATTTAGTGGTATGTTAGAAAGTTGGCGGGGGTAGGAGTTTAGGAAGACAAGGAACTAAGAGGTTGAATGTTATAAAAATTGAATAATTTTAAAACCAAAAAGTATACAGTCGCTAAGTGGTTATTTATAAATATTTACTAATATTAGATCCTCATTTCTGTTTAAGATAATATTAAAATGACAAATTTTCATAGTTTTAATGAATAGATGGGAATACAAATGAACTGATTAAAGTTATTATTCAGAAAATTGTGATTAAAACAATAGGTAATGTATAAGTCAAAGGGTTTTGTAATTTTGCATAAAACATGGCAGAATTATATTGTAAGCAAACGCGGCCATGTTGTTTAATATTGTTACATAACGTATTGGCAACCGCGACAACGCAAAATTAAAATAATTTTATTCATAAACAGTCATCTAACGAGTTGTTTTTGTCTTAGTTTTATCACAGTAATGTGTGTGAAATAGAACTAGAATCCAAAACGGGTGTTTTTGATTCGATCTCATTTTAAAATCCTATAACAGGAAATCTACTGAAGTTACATTTAATATTTTTTTAATATTTTTTTTATTACATTCAATCATATCCTTTAACTTTTGCTATATTCTATTTTATATTTTAACTGTGTCATACAATTTATACAAATTGACTATAGCCATTAAAAAAATATAAATAAAAACTGCTTTCTAGGATCAATATGTTTTTAATATGATTAACTGTTTTTTTAAATTTTTTATTTATAAATCATATAGTACAAAGTATTTTACAAGTATAATACGTTAAATTACATTCCCAGGAGTTACGACAACTCAATTTGGGACATAAATAATTTTAACATTTAGAAAATAACACATATTGAGAACAACAAAGAAACAAAGCAAGTTTAGCAACTTTATAACTAAATATAGCACAACAATTTATACGCCTAAAACCTTTTAAAAAAAGGAGTGAATCTACTAAGGGAGATAAGGTCATTAACATCACATGCCATGCAGATGATGCAGCCATAGTGATGATGAGAACATATCCATCTCAGTTAGTAAACATCTGGATGCCTAAGAAATGCCGTATAGTACAATAAACACATGATTATTAGAAACAATTCGGATATACAAAACGTGTGTTAGACCAAATCATGTTGTACACAACAAAGACGAGGATAGATAGAGAGAAAATAAAAAATACGAAAAACCAAGTAGAAAAACTAAATAACTGCTCAGAACGTCAGATATGAAAGTACTAAAGGCAATCGCGAGGAAACCCAAAAGAGGCAGAATCTAGAGTCAAGAAGTTGGACGGATTTGCAATACCCATTGCATAGTTAATGGATTATGGAGAGATAACGTCAATAATTCCATTATTGGACAGCTCCAAAATCTCATATACCATTGCCCACGAAGTCCCGGCCGTTTGCCGTCTGCCCGGAAGACCACCAAGGAGAGGGAAGAACAGCTGTAACTCAAAGTCTCAGGATTAAGCTTTTAGCTGATACCAAATTAATCGATCTTAATTGAGAAAAAGAAGAAGATTAAACTTTCAAAAATAATTTTTACTCAGATCTTCCAAGAAAAGGCTTAGGTAGAAGTCCTCGAGCCTTAATTTTAATTTCCTTAATTTTGGTCGATTTTTATTTTCCATGTATTCATTTATTTAAGATCTACCCGTAATTCTCCTTAAAATCTTGTGTTATTTTTAAAAAATATATTATAATCTGCGTAGATTGCTCGATTTCAGGTTATAATTTTTTCAAAATGCTTAAAACATGTACAAAACATCAATATACTTATGTTCTTACAGCCCACGTGACGAGTAATTACTGAACATATTTTTTTTACTATATGTTAATGTTATTTTACATACAATATATTAATATTAATATTATCGTATTCCCGTTTTCCGCACCCTATATCCAACTCAATTCCTTATTTTACTAAGAGTATTATTTTAAAAGTTACTTTCTCGCTAATTTTTTGGTAAAACAATAGAGACACGCCAATGGTTAATATCTATAGCGTGTAAAAAAAACATTACTCTAAAGCCAAAATCCCAGGAAAAAATACGGAAAACGTTTGTATGAAGAAAAGTCAAACCTCGTTTCCTTTTAAGGCTCGGAATGAATTCTTGAAAACCAGTAAACTCAGTGCAAGGAAGGGACATGGTGAGTTATTTATCGACAATGTTTTGAGTATGTCCAAAGGACTGTAGACAGGCTGGATTTCCTTCATAGGGAGTTATTAAAATCAGTTTTTTTTTATCACAGAGAGGGAAAATATTCTTGAAAGGGAATATGTCAATGACATAGGCCGCATGGTAAATGTTACCCAGTGTGTAAAATGACCACTTAAACCAGCTAATGACAGGTAATAAACTCTGTAAATGCCTAGACTTCCATATCTCTTTCTCAAAAATGTTTTACCCATATGTTGTATTAAATTTAGTCCTGTAATCGTTTGGAGTTCCATATTTTCTTATAAAAACGTATCTCAATCTCCATTGAAATATCTGGCAAATTACATGGGTAATTATTTTTTTCAAGACATGCATTTATTTTGTACAACACTCTTCATTCTTGTGATATTTTAAATAAATGTTTGGTAATTCAAAACCCCTGACACATAACAACCCTAGCCACGTAGTCTTTTCCATTCCAATGGTCTGTCTTTGATGAAAACCGATTTTCCACCCCCTCTCCTCGTTCCGCCCTTAATTTCACCTATCAACACTTCTTCGACTCACGTAGCGTTTTTTATTTAAAACTCTAAGGGACAAAGATAAACTCTTAGATGAAAGGGACGTTTTTCCAAATTGATAGCATAGCATTGAAAATACGAAAATAACGTTTTTATATATTGATCAATTTATAGCACAGAATCGAATCACCGAAATAATGTTTTTACAAATATATATGTGCACAGTATTTAAAACGTCAAATGAAATAAATTAAACCCTCTTAAAATAGTACAAAAATAAATTATTTAAGTAATTTTTGAAAAACCTTCAACATTCAATACGGAAAGTCTTTATAAAATATTTAAGGTTCATACAGCAGACACTCGATAAAATAAATTCTATTTTACAAATTTATAAAAAATAAAAAATAAAAGAATTTGAGATGAATAAGTCACTCAGATACCAACACTTTATTAAAATTCCGAAATTCCACACAGGTCATAGTCAAAATAGCTTTGTCTTGAAAGGTGTAAAAAAATATAATAATCTTCCCAATGAACTAAAAACTATTAAAAATAATATTTCAATAAAAAAATTTGAAGTAAGTCTAAATGTACTTTCTTCACCTTAAGTTTTGTCTCTGCATACGGGTATTAGTCTCTTTTTTTGGAGAGTTACAGTGATAATATTTACTAAATGTGTAAAAGTAGATACGCATAGAATTTTTAAAAAATATGTACTTTTTATGAAAGTTATAAAAAAAAAAATAAGCGCGAAATTAGAAAAATAATAATTTAAAAACAGGAGTTTATTTATGAAAAAAAAAGACATATACACATTGAGTATGAAAAACAATACGTAAAAGTCTGTTTAATTTTTAAAAAATAAACGCATAGGACAGTTAACCTTAAAAAAATATATAATGGTGTTGACTAGAAAGCTTGAGAAAACAAATCTAATAGACAGTAATGTTAAGAGACAGTATTTTTTTTTTAAGCAGAAAGACTGCAATTCATCACTGTTATTGGGCCTCCTGGCCCGTTGTTGTGCATATTCATGATTAAAAAATAAAACGTAAAAGACTGTTTAATTTTTAAAAATAAAAAAGTGTTGACCAGAAAGTTTGAGAACACTAATCTAATAGACAGTAATGTTAAGAGACAGTAAATTAAAAAAATTGAAGTAGAAAGACTGTAATTCATCACTGTAATTGGGCCTCCTGGCCCGTTGTTGTGCAATAAAAATATATTCACGATTACAAAATACAGCGTAAAAAAATGTTGGATTTAAAAAAATATAATAGTGTTGACTAGAAAGTTTGAGAAAACTAATCTAATGGACAGTAATGTTGAGAGACAGTAAATTTAAAAAAAAAAGTAGGAAGACTGTAATTCATCACTGTAATTGGGTCTCTTGGCCCGATGTTGTGCAATACAAATATATTCATGATTAAAAAATAAAACGTAAAAAACTGTAAAACTTAAAAAATAAAATGTCTGAGGAGTCTGAGAAACATTTAAAGTTTAAAAAAAAATACCTTTAAAAATAGTATGAAAAAGACAGAAGAGTTGAAAAAAAAACAAAACGCATAAGT
The DNA here is from genome assembly GCF_059751315.1 of Micrasema longulum. NCBI lineage: Eukaryota > Metazoa > Arthropoda > Insecta > Trichoptera > Brachycentridae > Micrasema > Micrasema longulum. The sequence goes on from NW_028277337.1 coordinate 1,136,537, forward strand.
GATTTGCTTTAGTTTAAAAAATATCTGGGAGACTGTAAAGTTCAAAAAATAATATATTGAAGACAGTAGTTTTGGGTAAATATTGCGTAAAAAAGGTAAGATTTCATTAAATAATATGTAAATGACATTAAAATCAAAGGAAAATACGTGGAAATTTGTTAAGGTAAAAAATAATTCGCTGAAAAAAGTCTTGTTAAAAAATAAAACATTAAATACAATAATGTTTGAAAATTCATACAATGTAGAAGTTAAAAAGAGAATGAAAAAAAGAATTCGAAGAAGACCTTTAAGTTTAAAAATACCCTTAGCAGACAGTTTAAGTAAAAAAAAATATCTAGAAGATACTAACACTAAAATAGATATAACAGAATAATACGTAGAAGATAGTAAACGAGAAAATTATTACGTAAAAGATATTACAGTGAAAACAATGAAATTAATAAATTTATTAATACATTGACGGTATCAAAGCGAGAGAAATAATATTTAAATATGTCAGTATGGCAAAAAAAAATATTTGGAAAATTAGTAAATTAACATAAAAAAAAACAATGTAAAAAAAATATTATTTCTTACATCGACGTGGACTCCTGGTAGGGAGAATACTAGCGCAGGAGGGCTTTCCTTGGGGACATATCTGTAGAACTCGTCTTCGTTTCTATACCATTTGATGGAGTAGAGCTGCGCCCCCTCGAGGTCGTACGTGCAGCGAAGGCTGACGGAGCCTCCGGAACGAACGGCGCCCCCACCGGTCATTGAGATCATGCGGAGAGCCAGGGATGCACCTGAGGAAGAAACAATCAACTATTTAAAATCAATATTTATAGCACTAGATTATCCACGTTAAATTATTTAAGCAAATTTTCCTTCTTTTTCTTTTTCTCCAGCCTCGCTCGATCCTTTTTTATTTCCACTCCTCTCCATATCTCGCTTTTTTCATTTAGGTTTTACTGACTATCAATCTGTCAATCCATCATTTTTGTGGGCTTCCAACACCTTTGTTGTTTGCCTATGGTCTCCACTCTATTATCTTGGATGCTCACATGTCATAGTTTTGTCTCGCCGAGTGTCCAGACTGTCCTGCTCACTGCCATTTTAATTTTGCTGTAACATGATACATGATAACAAAATTAAAATGGCAATGAGCAAAACGTATTTAGTTTAACAACTAGCAAAAAATATCAACATACTGACTAAACTTAAATTTTCACAGTACGTAACATATTTTTGAAAAAAAAATGATTAAGTATGAGTGAAACCGATAGAAAGACCCTTAGTGTGAAACGGTTTTCAAATATGTGAGAGCGCATTTACTACTATATTTAAAATAGAAACAGAACATTGAACAATGATTTTTGACTACTTAAGGTTTTTTTTTTTTTTTTTGCCCAGGGCACGTGTGTTATTTTTTTTATTTTTTTATTTATAAATCATATGACACAAAGTTTTTTACAAGTATAATACATTGAATTACATTCCTAAGAGTTACAACAACTCAATTCGGGACATAAATAATATGAACATTAAAAAGATGACACATATTGAGAACAACAAAGAAACAAAGCAAGTTAAGCACCTTTATAACTAAATATAGCACGACAATATAAACGCTTAAAACCTTTTCTTACACAAGCAGAATAAATATTTATAAAAAAACGCTTTTAAGAATAAAAAAAAAATAGTCAATCTACTAAGGGAGATAAGGTCAATAACATCAAATGCCATGCAGATGATGCAGCCATAGTGATGATGAGAACATATCCAACTCAGTAAGTAAACATCTGGATGCTTAAGAAATGTCGTATAGTACAATGAACACATGATTATTGGAAACATAATTCGGTTATGCAAAACGTGTGTCAGACTGGTCACAAAAGAGGCGAGGATAGATAGAGAGAAAATAAAAATACGAAAAACCAAGTAGAAAAACTAAATAAAAAAACTAAACAGAAAAACCAAATAACTGCTCAGAACGTCAGAGATGAAAGTACTAAAGGCAATCGCAGGGAAACCCCATAGAGGCAGAAATTATAGGCTGATCTCGTGATGTGGTGGTGTTGGGTTCGATTCCCGACATAGTTTATATAAAATATTGATTTAAATGGGTGTTTTTAAATTAGAATATTTCACAGTCTCTTGACTGGTACCTGAAGCGTAAGACTGATCATCTTACCATCACCTAACAAAAATGAACAATTTGCGCTGCAATTAGTGAACCAATCCAGTGCCCTATGCACCATTAGGTGCGGAAAGGGAACGATTATGATGACGTGTTATATTTACTTGTGTGCTTACTAACAAATGTTTTATTTATTCAGATAATGTGACTGTACATTTTTAAGGGTATGTTATTTTTTTAAATAAACTTTGAGACTCTTAGTCAAAACAAAGGACCGGTGTTTTATTAAGCTTTCTTCTTTACGGGCAGAGTTTCAAAATATATGTTATTAAGTAGGTTTTTTTCCGTTAAGTTTACAAAATCTTAGAAACATTTTATTCGGTTTAATTTTGTTCTACGTAATTGGACAAAGTATTTTCACTTGAATTTTATTATGAAAAGTATTTTATAAATAAATATTTTATTCGTGGAAATAGGGTTTCCTTTGTTTAATGTTTTAATTTATTATTAAAGCGAAGTTATTATTTTTTCGTTGTAACATACATCTTTATTTCAGTATTATTTAAACGCCATTGTTGTTTTAAAAAAAAACATCTGAATATACAAAATACATATTTCAGTAACCTATTAAAAAAAAATGGGTTAAGAGCAAACTTTGTCGAAACAATAAAATTGGATTTCGTTAGTTATTTTAAGCTGCTCATTTTAAGCTGAGCTCCTACACTAGTCAGATATGACAGAAGAAACAAACTTGATGTGAGACATGTATTTATTATACGGTGAATAATTTTGGATCAATATTTTGAGGTTGTCCAAATTTCTGTAGACAAAGACTGAATTCAACTCCCTGGAGAGCTGTTAACATTAACATATTACAACAGAGATGAAGAAAATTTAAGAGAATGTAATATAGAAGTCTAGGCATCTACAGGGCTTATGACCTATCATTGGCTGGTTTAAGTGGCTTTTTAAACACAGTGTAACATCTTTAAAATAGTTTGTCTGAGTCTTTTGTTTAGTTTTGTCTGAAAGTTTATTAACATATAACAACATTAAAAAAAAAACATTTTAGAGAAGGTAATATAGAAGTCTAGGCATCTACCTGTCATTGGTTAGTCAAAGTAGCCACTTTGCTCACTATGTAACATTCAACGTTCTGCCTATATTTGAACATCTTCTGCCCATTTCATCTGTTGATATTTGTAAAGTTAAAGAGCTGAAACCTTTATTTCTGCGGGTGAGATTCCCTTTTTAAAATTACCTTCTCTAAAATGCTCTTCATCTCTGTAGTAATATGTTTGTCTTGATAGCTCCCCAGGGAGTTGAATCCCTTCCTTGTCTACAAACATTTGGAAAAACTCAAAATATTGTTGGAAGTTTATTGTTTAATTTAGTCTCTATTTTCCTTGTCAGTTTTTTAGTGATTAACTTATGAATAAATTTTAAAGATTCTAGTTGAAAAAGTTTATGAACATTTAATTGTTTAGTTTTTGTAACTTTTAAAAGACTGCGGTAAATAATTCCTTTGCGCGCGGTGATGTAACATCGTGTTACCATTAGTAAAAGACCGAATATTCAAAATTTCTCAAGTATAGATGTGCTGCTAAATTAGCGGACATTCATTATTTGCGTAGCAAGGATAAATATTTTTTATATTAACATTTAGCATTTATTTCAAATAAAACATTTTGTAAACTTACAATTGAGGATGGGTAACACTGATTACCCAAAACTAGTCGTGTTTTAATGTATTAAACTCTCGTGTGGTAAATTTACAAAGCGTTTTATTTTAAATAAATTTAAAATGTTTTTCCACAAAGTAAATGCTGAAACAATAAATAACATAACATTTAGTATAGTTATACAAATCTAACTTTCCAAATCACGGGTGAAAATGACAATTTGAAGATTAAAATAAATATTAATTCATCTATTTAAAAATTAGATAGATAAATCAAGTCTTGTGTCCTATGTCAACCAGTGTGACATCACAGACACACAAGAATTAAACAGTTCTTTTGTTGGTGTTAGATAAGGGAGGTCATATACTAGCTTTAATATTTTATTTTGGTGTCATTGTGGTCTGTTTATGTCATTTTGGTTTTCTGTTCCCCACAGTTGTTGCATATAACATATTCTAGATTTGACATAAGCTTCATACATTAGATTTTTTTCCATTTTCGGAACAAAGTTTTTGATTTTTTTCAAATGACTATAATGTTGCTAAATTAATTTGTTGGCATTAAATTCTTATATTTAATGAGCTACGCATTTGAAATCATGTACTCTTAGTTCCTTTTTTGTTATTGTGTTATATTAGTAAAGAACTCATTATACTGTAAAACAAAAAATCTCCAACTCGGAACAGGATGAGCCATGTTAGATGGAGACTATCCTAACCAAAAGACGCTTTGTATTCATGTCTAATTCACTAGTTTGATATTAATTTCCCTGTTATTAAATATGTTTTGTTATTTATGCAATAAATTTATAAAATGTAATGGATGTTATAAATATTGGGAAGTTGAAAAAGTTTTTACTATTTTTGTTCAACGTCTCTCTGCTTCAATTTGTGCAGTACTCGATTTTCTTGCTAATACTTTAAACGATTTATTGAGTTTTTCTACTAAAATTTCTTGGTGAAACTGCATTTAATTATAATGATAAAAATACGAACGTTTCATTACACATTTTTTATTATATACATTATATCAAGTTTTTATTATATACATTCAAACAAAACTTAAATCTTTATAATTGTTATTACCTTATACTTAAAAGATTTTAATTTTAACTCTTTTATTTCCATAATTATAAAAAATCATGATTTATAATCCCTGCTTGCACTCGTATATAACAAAGGAATTCGTTTAGTCTCCTACCAGTCTGACGATGTCGGTCACGACAAAACCCGGTCACTGGTAAAAATGTATTTATAAAAGTGTAATTAAACTGTAAACGTATCCTTATTATTACAATTAAACGATTGGGATTGTAGGATCAACTTCTCTGATGATTCTGCAAGTTCATTTTGCGTCTGATATAGATCTTCATGGAGTAATGCTTCCGATTCTTCGCCTTGAAACTTTTTCGGCGCTTTATCTTCAACATCAAAACCATTGTTTTCAAATCATCGAAACCAATCTCTGCATATTGTTTCCTACAGAGCATAGTCGCCTTAAGACTCCACAAATTCTATGTGCTTAAGATCAGGGTTTTTAAAAAAGTAATGCAAAAGAACTCCTTTTTGATGAAAAATGAAAAACATGAAAAACATGAAATGAAAAACATTTTAGCCAAGGTAATATAGAAGTCTAGGCGTCTTCAAGGCTTATGACCTGTCATTGGCTGGTTTTTATTATTTTTTTTATGTTTTTATTTATGTATTTCACAGTTTTAAAATTAAACGAGTTTCCTTGTTTCAGGTCCCGATTAGCTAGGAAATTCCTGTGTTTAGGAAGGAACTTCTTTTTAACATGTGTTTTTTTTATTTTATTAAATGATGCTAAATAAATTCCAAGAATAATAATAATAATAATAATAACATTAGAAAAAATCAATAAAAATATAAATTAGAAAACATGCTTGTAATAATAATAAAAATTTTAACATAAATATAAATTAGAAAATATGCCATTGATTGTAAAGAAATAAGACATTATTATTATAAATTAGAAAACATACCGATAAGGATGAAAATTGAAGCATAAATACACTTTATAAATTGGAAAACATACCGATAATAATAAAAATTAAAGCATAAATTTTAAATTTGAAAATATATATAATATAACATAACATTACATTAATAATTAAAAATTGAAGAAAAAATATGAATATACCATTTAAGTGGCCACTTTACACACTGTATAAAATTCACCATTACGCCCATATTTGAACATATATATTCCTTCAATTCTTTCATATCTTGCTATTTGTGAAGTTAAAGAGCTGAAGCCTGTATTTATGCGCGTGAGATTCATCTAATATAATTATTTCAACTACATACTCGGCAACGCCTGAAGTTTTTTCAATTTCTACATTTCTTTATGGACCAGGTGGGTTTACCAACAATATTTTGAGTTTTGTTCAAATTTTTGTATACAAAGACTGTTTTTTTTAAATGTATTTTGTATATTGATGTGTCGTTATATTTATAAATTTATTGATTTTAATATTGAAGAGTCCCGACTCAACACTGAACTTTTAAGCAATTTAGAAAATAAACAATGATAAATGTGCTATGGTAAACATGTGTATTAAAAAAAAAAAAAAAAAAAATATTTCTGTTTTTCATATCGTTTATATAAATAACAAGTTCAAATACTTTTATTACAAAAACTGAATAAATAACGATTCGGGAGTTGAAAAGAATGAATAATGCTTATTTTAGTTGTAAATTTGAGTCTCACGAAAATTCACTTAATATTGTTTTAGAAGAAAAATGAAAATGTGATTCAAATTTATGTCTCTACTTATGGAAACGACGATAAATTGTACAGTAGGCATTATTAATAAAGTTATAGGCTCAATGCATCTTATCCGTGAACATAAAATATGCTGGCATAATTTTGTCGTTTGGAAAAAATATTCATGGTCCTAATTTACAACTCTCTGGTCGCAAGGGAAAACGAGCTGAATCGAAAATCTGAAAAACATTTAAATTTTCAGATCATGGAAGATAAATAAAGTGTCCCATTCCTCCCGCGTGGTCTTATTCTGCGGATTGTTCTTAAAGGGTAAATGCATATCATTAACTTGAAATTAAATTTTAAAAAATATTTTTCATGCTTGAGAGAAATCCTTTGATGTTAGTTTGTAGTTTTTTGCAAACTTATTTATTCTCATTAACATATTACAACTGAAATGAAGAACATTTTAGAGAAGGTAATATATAAGTCAATGCTTCTTCTGGGCGTATGACCTGTCATTGGCTGGTTTAAGTGGCTACTTTACACACTGTGTAACTATCACCATTCTGCCCATATTCGAACATCTATACTCCTTCAATTCTTTCATTTGTTGATGTTTGTGAAGTAAAAGTGTTGAAACCTTTATTTATGCGGGTGAGATTCAATTAATTGAATTATTTATACTTCTACATTACTAAAGAAATTATTTTTTCAATTTTCTGTACTTCATGGACCAGGTGAATTTATCAACAATATTTTGAGTTTGTCCAAATTTTTGTAGACAAGGACTGGATTCAACTCTCTGATATGTTAACAGCTCCCCAGGGAGTTGAATCCAGTCCTCGTCTACAAAAATTTGGACAAACTTAAAATATTGTTTATTTATTCTCAGTCTCTCTGGGCGGATGAAGAATACAGTTATGTTTGTGAAAAAGAATCAGAATCCTGGACCAGCGTTTTCGACTCGATACTTCTACTCTCAGGTTAAAACCCTGAAAAGGAAATTCAGTGCAGAAAAGTCCGCCTTGTAGTGAAGTGGTTGGCCCGATCGCCTACCATGCTTGATATTCTGGGTTCGACTAGTTTGATTCAAAGGTGGTTTGGGCTGCAATATTTTATTGTTCCTGGACTTGTACCTAAAGCGTTAAACCGAAATCTTTGTTCCAATGCAGTGCCCTGTGCACCATCAAGTTCGAATAGGGGTTTGATGATGATGCTGAATTGTAATAAAATGTCTAAATTTGCTGCAACACAGAGTTAAAAACATTTTTGAAAAGGTAATTAATTTTTTGTATATATATACGCCCAATGGGCATTTTTAAGGACATATTTAAACATATAAAATTATTATAAAGGAAATTAGAAAGACACGATTGTATATAATATACTTACGGAATGAAAGCGGGAGAGAGGTATTTTTAATCGATTTTTTTTTTTTTTTCACAATATACATAAGAGGTAAAACAGAGTATTCAAAAATAAAGGATAGTTACATAACAATGAAATACATATTAACAGTAAAAAAAAGTAAACAAAAAAAAATCGACAATAGCATGCCCTGTTCGTGGGTTTATGAGAAATGTTTATGAATTTTTGCTCCTAAAATAAATAGACCGTTATAATATTTTTGTGTAACATAAGAAAGAGATAATATGTTTTTTTTTATAGTAATTAAAAGGTAAGAAAACATAAAAATATTCCTTATCGTTAAAGGGCAACAAAATATATCATAGAAAATAAGAGTTCATATCTTTAGTTTGAATCCAGGATAGTGCGTGTTTTTTAAAAGAAGGAAAATTTTGAATTTTTGGAATCAACGAAATGTTATCAGTAAAAAAAAAAAAATTTTTTTTCAGATTTGATTCAGTAATTATTTGAAAGAAGACAACTTGTTATCAAAGAAATAAAGACTGGTATGTTTGTTGGCAGACCTAAGAATTCTGGGCATAGGGGAATGAAAATCATAGTTAGTTCTGTGGTTATCGGTATGAAAGAGTTAGTTTTGTTTGAGGTTACACTTTGTGTAAAATTCACCAATTTGCCTATGTTTAAATATCCACATTTCTTTTAATCTTCCATCTGTTGACTTTAGTTAAGTAAAAAAGCTGAAAACTTGATAATGCGGGGACATTCGTTTGAGTGAACAATTTCAATTACTAGGTAACGCCCGAGTTTATACTTCTTCTTAAACCAGTCACATCAATCAACAATGTTTTGCGTATGTCCATATGCTATACAGGCTGGATTTCCTTCCCGGGGAAGTTTGGAGGTTAGCTTGCCTACAAATATTTGGACATAGTAAAAACATTGTTGTAAAGTAACGTTGACTTCAATTCCTTAGCTAATTTATTAGTTATTAATAAAGATAAATTCTTTAATTCAGGAACTTACCTTCCTAATTGTAATGACTGTAAAAATACATGCTACGTAGGCCAAACAAACCAAAATGCATTTAAAACATGCATATTATACAATCGTGGTCTAAAAGTAAAGATAATTCAAATTTTGCCAATCATTTAATAGAACATAAACATTCCTTCGTGATGACAATACCACAATTAATCCGTTTTACTCTAGAAAAAAGGGCACAAGAATAGAACTTATAACAAGGAAAACAGAAACGCTGTTCTGTGGTTGGTGTTTATGCGAAAGAAACATATGAAGAGATTCCTTCAGTCGGTTATTGGCAGTGAGTAGGAGTACTTGCTAGTTAAATGACCGGCGTATTCATGATTTTAAATTATTTTGCTGTAACCGGCCTTAGTCATTACATTATATTTTGTATAAGTTATAGAAAAAAAAATGTTTGACAGTATGTTTCTACGATCTTATTTCAAATGTCGGAATATTCTGTGATTTGTTTGATGTAACACAAAGTAACATCACCGCGTGTAAATATTTTTTTTAGCCCAGCCTTTTTAGAGTTCACTCTTGTGTGGCTGTGATGTCACACTAGTTGTCATAGTATACAAGACTTTATATATCTCTTTTTATTTTAAAATGATGAACTTTTTTTTGTAACCTTCAAATGGACTTTTCATACCGGATTTGGAAAGTCAAATTTTGATTTCTATGCTGTATGTTAATACAAAAAAAATATTTATTGTTTTCTCGCGAAGAATGAATGTCCCTCAATTTAGCAACACATTTACATAAGAGAGACAAGGAAGACAGATACCCTGTTCTGTGGCCGGTGCTGTGTAAAACAGATTCAATCTTCAGTCGTGATGTCAGTGATGGAGAGCGCACGCGCGTTATATGAGCGGCGTATTTGTGATTTTAAATTAATTATAGAAAATAAATTATTAAACAGTATATCTCCATGGTTTTTTTCGAATGTCTGAACCATAGAATATTTCGTCTTTTACCAGTGGTAACATGATGTTACATCCACCCACGCAAAGGAATTATTTACCACAGTCTTTTAAGAGTGAAATAAGGTTTCTGAAAATTTTTTCCGAGTTTGCGTTTTATTGTTTGATAAACGTCAAAATGTAGCACTAAGCTAAAAAATGATGATGCAGGAAAAAAAATACAGTGCTTGCGTGAAATCAATTCAATTTTAATATAATAGAAATAAAAAACGACTCACTGTAAGTAAAAAAGGTAATAAATTTAAATTACAACAGCATTTTTTAATAAAATTTGTAAGGACTTAAAATCACATCATGATCAATTGTATTTAATAGGCTTTGATGATTAATTACCATTAAATCTATTCATTTTTTATCCCCTCAAAAAATTCAATGCTGAATTTTGAATACTTCATAAAGATGACACTTCTCCTATGTTTTCCTTACAAAATATTTCAAAAGCTTCAGCTTTTTTAATACAAAATATGTCTGTGCCTAATGAATTAAGAATATGGATCTGTGTGTGAAATAAAACCAGAATTCTGGACGAGTGATTTAGACTCGATGACTGCTTCCAGTTAAAAAAATAAAGAGAAAATCGACTTGAGAAAAATTGAAATCATTCTTGAGGTCCCGGGTTCGATTCCTGGGAAGGTTGCCATGAAATACTTAATGTTTAAGGAACACATACCGATCTATTTAAAATAGATCACCTTACCTTTGAGTAACGAATAATCTTAATACGCTGAAATTTAATGCATTTCTATATGTACTAGTGATTATGGATAACTGTTTTGTTTCTAGAGTTCATGGTTCAAATACATTTTACAATACCACATTTTTATACAACATCTATAGCTAGCGTCCGTAAATAAATTGTATGGAACGAATGCTTCTTTAAAATTTGACTTCTAAATAATCAGTAGGTATTTTTTATGTTATAAAATCAGCTATTAGTTAAATAATCATTTTAGTAACCACAACAAATATTTTTAATTAATTTGTTGTTAATTGTAGCGATTTGAGATGGTGCTAATTGAACTAACATTCATTGGGCTCCAATTAATTCTGGAATGGGGAACTGCGTAAATCTGTAGGTCCTTATGATAGGGTCGTTCAGTACTGGATTCACAAGTACGCGCACGCTCAAATTGAGTTCTTACAAGCTCTGTGGAAGCGATTCTTACAAACCAATAAAAAAAAAATTTTCATGTATTGTGACTGTTTTTAAAAAAAAATTAGCACTCCAACAGTTAAACACAATAGTTTTATAATATTTAATTACGAAACATAGTATAATTCTTTTATGCTCAAATGATGGCATAGATTTGGTTTTTTGTTTATTTCAAAGCATTTTACTCGAAATCTTGGTACCAGATACATATTTAACCTGTGTACCTTGCACCAAATAACTTATTTTGTAATTAAAAACCTCACCGCACGCCCCAGATAGCTAAGTATACGAATTCAAAGACCTTTTAGAAAACACGTTCAATTTAGTACTTACTAAAAAAAAGTTAAAAGGATGATTACTCGTATATTGTATCGTAGTACTGAAATGTTTTATGAGTAATGAGGAACTTTTGCCTTACAGGAAATTGGATACAATAAATGTTTTTTTGCGCGCGGTAAAAATTGGAGTTTTAAATTGTAAGGCAAAGTTTTCTGAAAATGAACGCAAAAACTAATAATAAAAAACACTTTATTAAAGTGGACTACTTTCAACGAAGTCACTGGTTTATATGAATCAACCAATGAGAGTTTTGGGAGATTTTTGGTTTGCTTGTCGTGAATGAACCAATGGGCAGAACTGATCGAAAATAAACGGAAGAGAATCTTTAACTTCACACGCGGAGTTATTTTAGAAAAACAAAACTTTAACAAATCATAGCGCTGATAATACGAAACCTATATGAAAAAAATAAAAAAAACGTTTTTGGCTTAGTTTAGGAGTCAATTAACCAATTTAAAATATTAGAAAAAACTCTGAACTTCCTTATTGTTTATCTGCTTGAAATTTCATCAGAAATACGTCACCTAAATCCGAGTGTTTATTACCAAGTTTATTGGTTTGATGATGTAAAAATATTAACTTAACTCGTTTTGTTTTGTTGTCTTAGAACTAAGTTAGTTCAACTACTTGGCATCAATTTCATTTGCTTTACAAATAAATTATTTTTCAAAACAGTGATCAAATACTTCGGCTCTTTGTGTTTATGTGATATTGATGAGAAAACTTTCAAAATTATGAAATAAAATTAATCTGTTTCAGTAAATTTCTGATAAATCATCCTACCGAAAACCACAACAGACAGCATTACATGAAATAAAATATATTTCTAGTTTTAATACGATTATTTGGGAACAATACAAAGCAAACGTCAATTTTTTACCAACGAAATATTAACGATTCGCCGAAATGAAACCCAAATATTATGCAAAAATGCCGTAGTCCCTTTAGTAATTAATTTGTCAGAACAAAGCTTTTTAAGAGAACTTGGTAATCAGTTATCATTTTCAATTCAATCAAAATGATTTTTAAATGACATTTATTTGCAATTTGAATTTATTACAATTTTTGCAGAGATTAAACATCCATTGTTTGCAGAAAATAAATTGATTAAAATGCATGAACGCGTATCATTATTATTTTTCCAAACCTTTACTTTTAATTTGATTTGCACGAATTTTTTAAAAATGCATGCAAAAATGAACCTTAGTAAAATTGTATTATTATTTAAAGCATTGCCTTTGTGGTCAAACATTTTACCACTTGCATAATATGCAAATATTTAGTAACATTTAGTGAAGTAAAATTGGGGTTCGAGCTGTCAGTAGGGTCGCAGTGAGTCACATATTGCTGGATGGTGTGATTCTATAAAATGCTGCGAACGCCCAGTTGCATTCCACCGACAACCATACATACTAGTCCAACTCGTTAGCGTCCACGTCGTGAACCCCGGGCAATGGGATCACACTCATATCGTGTTCACAGCAGATAACGAGAGAATGAAAGACAAGTTTCTGGAGCCTCAAAACCAAAACCAATCAGCTAATGGAAGGTAACCCCGACATGAAAAACCACCAGAGAAGGCAACGGGAAACCACTTTGGCCATCTCAGTCGTCCTGGCTGCGAAGCATAAAAGTAGCGCAGGACAAATACATATGCTTTCGCTGTAGTTATCGCCTACGTCGGGGGGACCCGGCAAGGCACTAGAAGAGAGAAAGAAGTAAAATTACTTTGTTTTTTATGAACTGTCTTGTTTTTTAAATTTATAAACCACCTCGTTTATAATTAACCCTGAAGAAAGCAATGCGTTTTCAAAACTAGAGTATTTGGTTTTTCTTTATATATAATTCCTCTATACGTGTGATGTCACCGTACTCCTCCTAAACGGCTGAACCGATTTACGTGCGATTTTCAGAGAAACGTAGATCTTTGCGCTGTGCGTATTCGTAGATATTAAAATCTTCAATCGAATATGTAAAAAAGAAGTTAGGAGCATAAATGTTTAATTCATCGATCTACCAGGGTTGCATTCGAGGAGAATGCATTTGCAAAAAAATGGAAGGATGTGGTTTTTTTGTGTAAAAAAGTTTGTTTTTAAATGTTTACAAACAGCATTTGTTTTTTGTGGATCTCAATCAGATTCTTTTCTTTAATTCCTTATAATTTCTACCCATTTATTTCTTTTTATTGGATTTTTGGTAACACGTAAATAATATTAAATTCAATAAATTTAAAAAAATCGTATTCCTACATAAGTACACCCCTTTGTTGGTGAGACGACCGGAGTTTGAGGTTTGCAAAAAGAATGCTATATTTGAAAAAATATTTATTTTATGTTTTAGAATTCAACCATAAACAAGTACCTACTTAAATTCAATATTTTAATATTATCAATTTAAAGTTTTGGAATTTAATCACAAACAAGTAGTTAGGTACCTACTTATCTTTCTTTCCTCTTTTTTTTTCAAGCTAATTGCAGGGAAGCCAACGTTCGGGCAGGACAACGTCTGACGGGTCCGCTAGTTAATTATAAAAATAAAGTCGCGCATGAAAAATTTCGTAAGTCGTGCATGGTAATTTTATTTTAACATATGCATGAAAATTGATATTTATTTTATTAAATTAAAAATAGTGTATCAGTTATGTAGTTAATACACCTGGCCAACACCACGCGAAGGAAGTGGTGAATAGGTATCCGCAAAGGTTTGCTTTTCATCTAATGAATCATATCTGAAACCAAGTGAGGGTTATTCCTATAGCCGTTACTGGGAACCACATATTAAATGAACACCTTGCAAGAATGAACTATTCTGAAAATTAAAGATGTAAGTTCTGCATTACAGGTGATTAAATATCTACACGCATTCTATGTGAATGTGATGCTTTATATGACAAAAGAAGCTGCATGTTAAAATGCTCGCCACCTTCCTTATTTTCTGACTAAGGCTCTGGGCTAGGAGAGGGATATTTAGTAACATAAAAACACTCTCCCTTTTTTCAGCAGCCAAGCTCTTTAAAGACCTGATACACACCGTAATCTCAGGAGCTTATATGGCTCTGATCCCATTTAAAAAAATTATAAATATAATTTCGACGGAACAGAAAATGCATTATTGACTATATATTTTTCCTCGTTTCTATAAAGACCGCCGAATTTCAAGGCCATACAAAAATGTGATAACTTCGAAAGAGAGAATTAATTATATTGAGAAATAAATAAAGTATGTTATTGATATTATTACGAGCATTTTGTGGCGCTGTGAACATTAGGATCACGTGGTACTAGTTATCGTGCCGGCAGCGCCCCCAAGTGGCGACGAAGGGCAGTCATGAAGAAGGTCACGTAGTAGACGCACTAACCGGGAGCATGGTGAATATATGATTGTGCAACAAAAAGGAATTCAGTTGAAATTCTTCTCTATAATAATATTTCTATTATAATAAAATACTCAATTATACCTCTAACAATATCCATAAATTTTGTACATGTTTTGATTCTTCTTCTTCTTCTGAAAAGTGAAATTTGGAGCGTATGGCCGCGGTTTCAATTTGGAACATACACTGTTCTTTTACTGTTATGCTGGGAAATAAGTAAAACGTGTTTGTATTGGCCATGTGTATTTGATTGATCGAAAAGTGGCAATACTGCAGTTAGGGGTACAATAAAAGCTTTTGTTATTTTTGCGGTTTGATTGTAAAGAAATACTAAATTTTCGAACAGTTAAATTTACAAAATTGATAGTGAATATGCGAAACAGAAGAATAACACAGGTTTTTATGAACAGTTTCGGGAAAAGGTGGGTGCTTTCATTGTATATTTTGATCGAACTTTGCATGTTTAATGTTGAAATTTGTAGATTTCACCATAGATTTCATAATGTTTTCTGGACTTCGTATACCCACGCACACAGGCTATGCCTATAAGGTTTTTTATATTTTTTTAAATTGATATATTATGTTATTAAATAAACTACCAAATGTAAACAAAAAAAAAAAAAATCAAAATTAAATAATATCACAGGCGTATAAATGTTTGATGCCATTTATAAATATTAAAGTCAACTACCAAGGAAAATGGAGAATGTTACACACTGCATAAAGATGATCATGTAACCCAGTTGGTGACAAATCATAATCTCCATTTTCTCAACAGCGCCATTCCTGTTAAAAAATGACTAAAAATTAAAATAAAGTAGGTATTTATGAACAAATATCCAAAGTATCGCGATTTTTTTTCACATTTTTGAACGTCTGAAATTCACAAGTGTCTCGAAGACCCTTGATAAACCTTATTAAAGATCGCCTTTCCTTGGTAAAAGAAAATACGGCTACCTTGCAAGGTAGTATTTTTGTAGGACAACAATGCAACGCCGAGTCTGGCCAAGAGAACAACAATACCTCGACGTTAAAAGGGGGTTAGATAAATCTTTAGTAGCATTACATAAATAAACCTCTAACATCCGAGGGTTGAAGTATTTGTGGAGCCACCCTCTCTCCCTCCTTTTCTTGGCTCCCACTTCATCCTGCCATTGTCAAACGACAAATAAAACACTTGAAGTGACTTGTTATGACGTAGAAGATTATGTGACGAGGAATTTCTTGCGGTGAGCCTGACGGATTTGTTTTTGTCGTTTGTATCGCATTGTCACTCTTTCTGTCTTCTAATTACTTTTGTGAAACTGAGAAGATGGAATTTTACAAGCTATGTTTAATTTATTTATTATTTTAACTAATGGCCGTAGCCATTTTGTACAAATGTAAAGTTAAATATAATAGAAAGAAAACATATTTTATTGTAAGGGTTAAACTTAATAAAAGTAATGCATAGTAAAAAAATAATAAAAGATTCATAGTAAAAGAGTGAAGTATAGAAAAAAGTATTAAATAAGAAATTCATTTTTGTTTTGTAAATCCTACATAGGCACACATTATTAAGCAAACAAGTTCAGCAAAAATGAAAATAAACAGACATTTATATGGGTATATTATACCAACAGACTGAATATCTGGTTCATCGGTTATTGTTGCAAAGTCAGTAGTACCCACTTTTTTATGTACAACCGAATGAGCATGAACCTATCTAGGTAGCAAGTATGACTGTTTTTGTATAGTACAATGTTTCAGGGGTTTCAGCCTAACTATTTTATATATTCTATTTTCAAAGTAAAGAAAATATATCTAAAAATAAAATAAAAATACTGCATTTATTTATATAAACGTAAGTTTATTGTACATTATTTGAAACATAAATCCCAACTCCACGGGACTAAAAATCCTGTGTAGAGATGGAATGAGCAATTGGTTGACATAGACACATGAGTATATCACCACAAATATAGGATCAGAAACATAAAAACATTTAAAAAAAAAAAACAAATACATGGCACATCAATATGGTATACAGTAAACTCAAATATTCTCATCTCGCAGAGATGTCTCTGAGCAAAAATTATACGGGTTGTGGGTATGACATAAATCATGCTCTGGGAAAACCTCATTGTTACCTCACCTTATTGTTCAACCAAAAGTGTGTAAGTGCTTCTTTTACGTACAGTTGATCCTAAAAACGTATTATTTATAAAATCTTATTGTAGCATTATTTTTCTTTTTCATTATAACCTAGCTAAATACTAGTCAATGTTAATTTGCTTTTTTTATATTTAGAACATAAGGCTTTCTCACTTTTTTTTTAATATTTTATTGGTCATCTTATATTTGTATGTTTCTTTTTTACTTTTTTGCAGTTTTAAAAAAAAATATAAAAAATTACTAATGTGTTTAGTTTTAATTATTTAGATGCATTATATAGTTATATTTCATATTGTATATTACATAATGAATTGTTCACTGCTGTGATTATTTCTGTAAAACTTTTTATTATAACAGGTTTTTTGAACCGTTAATATAAATAAATAAATAATATTTTCTGTGAAATTATAAGAGGGCTTAAAATGGATGCCACACAACTTCTCCAACCAGCTATTTCATAGGTTGCGGTGGATTGAAACATAGAAAATACACACTTCTGAGGGTGTCAATATCAAGAGTATCTCTAAGAGAGCAGAGTAGATGGCACGGCTTTCTCAACCTAGAGTTAAGTGACTGCACCTGAGCCTCCCATCGCAAATTCCTATCAATGATAACACCAAGGTATTTTATGGAATCTACCCGTTGCGGAAGTTGGTGTGTTTTATCACAGTTAATTTCTTGATTAAGCGTTATAAATATTTAACATTTTGTTATATATTTATTTATGAAAATATTTTTAGGAAGAGAATATGGATGTATGTTCATTTACAAAGTGTCAATTGGCTGGTTTTTTGGCTACTTTACACACTGCGTAACACTCACCATTCTGCCTATTTATCATGTACGTTTATTTTAATACAATTTTTAGATTAATTTTTATCTATAATATTGTCATGTCTAATAGTGACAGTGACATATCTTAATTAGCTTAATATCTGCACAATATTTATGTTTTTTGTTTGAATTATTACTATTTTATTGATATTTCTCTTATTCTTTATCCAACTCCAACTCCAGTCTAAAAGTAATCAGCCCACTCCGCATCATTATATTTTTTATGATCTCAATTTAAAAGAAAAAAAATAAAAAAATTTAATCTTTTAATAAAAAACAAATAAACCATCACGCCGTTTTCTGTAGAGGTAGGCAGAGATCTAAGGCACTCTGTCTTAGAGTACAAAGTGCATATCTCACTTGCTCTTCTTGCACGTGTCTTCTCATGCACGCCCGCTGATTATTCCGATTTTTTATAAAAGAAATATTTGCGTTCTTATGATTTACCCAAATATTTCATTTTGAGGGCCATTTTCAATGAGTTGTAAATAACTCACTATTAGAAAATGGAATCAAGTTGGAGTAAAGTGGGATTTGAACCACGGAACTTTGGTCCGTGAGTCCGGGACACTAGCCGCAGGACCACAACCCGTTGACATGTCCATTCTCAAGCATTTGTTGGATTTCGTTCTGCCATGTATTTCTCGGTCTTCTTTGATTTCTTAATTTAAATCTGTTATTAAATTAAAATTAAATTAAATTTAAATCTGTTTAGCCAATCTTTCGCTGTCCATTCGCTCGACATGTCCAAGCCAACGCAGAACTTCTTTCTTACTTTTGTCTATAATGCTTATCTTAGCCTCACATAATGTACAGATGTCGACATTTATGCACCTATCGTACACGACGAATGTGTTTAACCACACATTCGTCTAAAATATGGCATTTGACAAAACCTGTTAAGTATTAAAATGGTTTTATTTCGCAGGGAAAACTTTTTCTAATTTTACTTTAATATTCATTTTTTTATAAAATATCTAAGAAAATATAGTTTTAAAAAATTAAATTAAACCAAAAACTTTTTTATAGAACCATTTTTAAGTCCTCTAAGAGACGAAAAATATGGAAACTTAGAATTATTTAAAGTTCATTGTTTTGATGTTTGTAAATAAGGAGTTTTTACACGCAAAAGCGTATAATTATGTAAAATTGAGAACAATTTTCCTAAAAGTTTTCTTTGATTTGTAACAATTTAAAGTAAAGTAATAAATTTTATACGAAATAAAGGCTTCAGGGAACTTAGTACACTCAGTTATTCATTATACAATTATCCACGAACCGTCAAAGCAAATACTAATTCCCGACTTTAATTAAATAATATTATATAAGTGTGAAGGAAATTGGTAAGGGCGCGCTATTTAGTTAGTAAAGATAAATAAAATAAATCGGTACATGAGGGAGAATTATTGAAACAGGTTTTATTTAATAGGTTGATTTAAGGGTAAAACGAAAGAAGAAAAATTAAAATATGTTTTTGATATTTCAACGAATTTCTCAGTGCTCTTTAATCCACAGAATGGAAAAATAAAGACATAGCCTTCAAGAGTTTTTTAATTAATAAATTTCATGAAAAAAAAAAAAAAATATTTTAAACATATCTACTTTTACACATCTAGTAAATTTTATCACTGTAACTCTCCAAAAAAGAGACTAACTCTTATGCTTGGAGAGTGACTCACACTGTTGTTGTTGTTTATTTATAATAGTTAATATAGTTTTAAATACGAGTCCATAAGAAAAAAAAAACATAGTATAAATAAAAAAAATACATTAAACAATAATACATTCACGTGTTCAAAAAATTTCTTTGGATTTACCTTAAATTGATTTATTGATATATTATTTTTAATGGTTTTTAGTTCATCGGGAAGATTTTGTTCACCCTTATTCCTTATAGCGGCGCCTCTATCGGCCAAAATTATTTCTACTGGATTACACGAAATTACTCTGGTGACGAAAAAACACGAATTTAAATACGTCCTAAACCCAAAATCTTAGAATCTTGTACGAAAAATTACACTTGCGATAACAGTAAAATCTTGCAGCTTTCATTAATGCAATTTAGTCTTTCAACACATTTTCAAAGGAGTTATTATACTTTAAAATAAATCTATATGACTTAAGACGACCTAAGGGAGGTGACAATATACGCACTCGCTATTTGTGAGAAAGAGAAAACGAATATTTTTTGTATGTCTTAACACGGAAGTTAAAATAATACTTGATCTTACTTAATAAGTTTCGGTGGTTTGAAAGTGAACTTGTTTTAAAATATACAACGAATCGATATTTGAACCCACTGTTTTAGCGTATCAGTTTAGCGCTTTAGTGTGTTTTAAAAAAACAATGATTCGTTAAAACAATTAAAATATACATGATTTAAAAAATGTTTTTGTACAGACCATGACAGTTGAATTGTAGGTTATTCTTCCGTATCTATTTAAATTTTAAAAATTAAGTTTGAGTTATGATAAAAACATTACTAGTGTATAGTTTTAAGAATAAATATATACAAAGAATCATTAAATGTATAACTTTTGTCGTTTCGTGAAGATTAATGTGATATAAAAATCGATGAAACAATGATTCTTTTGTAACGTAATTTATGTTTTGTTTACTTAACTATCGTACACGGTAAGGAATACTTTAAAATTATTTAGATTTTATCTCATTCAGTAAAAAATAATGTTTTATTTCAAGACAAGTTGAAATAGTCTGACTTAAATAAAGATGCACCGGTACGCCAATGAATTAAACAGTTATATAAATAACATTTTCAGCACCTTGCCCAAAAAATGAAATAGCCGCGCGGATGGGTCAATGCTTTTTGATAACCGGGGCGGGAGTCCGAGTCCTCGCGGGTTCCAGTTTTTTTGGCAATCATGTTTTTTTTTAAATGCATTTTTTAAAATCAAATGTTTGTGCTCCATTAAAAATTATTTTTACTGAAACTATTAGCCGCTAGTGCCATTTGTTATGTATTATTTATCAAATATAAAATTGACTTTTTTTATGTGCCATACTACACCTATGGACATTTTATCAGAATTTTCTTAGCTTGCCAATCTAAAGACTCACCGCTCGCAACTAATAACTAGTGTATTTTATTAAATAAAGACTATTAATTTATTTTTTTCAAACAACGTTCTAGAAGCATGTTTTTCTATGCTTTCCACCTCAGTTCTCGTATTGACCATTACATTTCTCCTTGTTGAAAGATTGTCAGAATTGACGGCCATTGGAAACCCTTGTCCAAACTGGTCGACATTTAAGGGTTTAAATAAAATACTATTCAAATATAGGTATACGCCACTGTAACGTCAAGGATATATCGTATAAATAGAGTGAGCACTCACCACATCTTGACATTTCGTTATTAATAGTTATAAATTGATAAATGAAAATATTTCTTTTAAATATCCATGTGAAGTAAAAAATACGCTCAAATTAACTAAATTTAAGCATTTTTGGAATATTTAAAGCAAAATAAAATAAAAACAAAATGACAAAATACTCGGTAAAGATTTTTTATTTATTTTTTTTATTTTATTTATAAATCATATAACACAAAGTATTTTACAAGCATAATACGTTGAATTACACTCCCGAAAGTTACATCAACACAATTTGGAACATAAATAACATTTAGAAAATAACACATATTGAGAACAACAAAGAAACAAAGCAAGTTTAGCACCTTTATAACTAAATATAGCACAACAATATATACGCCTAAAACTTTTTCTTACACAAGAAGAATAAATATATATAAAAAAACGCTTTAAAGAATAAAAAAAAGTAGTAAATCTACTAAGGGAGATAAGGTCATTAACATCTCATGCCATGCAAATGATGCTGCCATAGTGATGATGAGAACATATCTATCTCAGTTAGTAAACGTCTGGATACCTAATTTCACAATTTATTTATTGACTAATAACTACTATATACTACTACATCGCGAGGCCGATGGGTTCGATTCCCGACATGGTTAAAATAAAATATTTGTTTTAAAAGGTGTTTTTACACCAGAATATTTCATAGCCCCTGGACTGGTGCGTGAAGCGCAAGACTGATCATATTTTATTCATGTAAAAAAAAGATCAAAATACGCTGGTATAAGTGTACCAGTGCAGTGCCCTATGCACCACCTATGCACCACCAGGTGTGGAAAGGGAATAATGATGATGATGATTATGTTCTTCTACTACCAGCACGCCATTTCATCTAAAGTATAGGTAGATATGATTAAATGCCAAGTTCATTTCATCATTAAAGTTCTGTCATTTTCAAAACAGTCGCTTTAAATATTCAAGTAATGAATAATTGTACTTTAATTAAATAAAAATTGCGATCATCTAGGCTTATCAAATATGTTAAAATATATTCTATAGTACGACTAGACAACTAATTTTATATTTCTCATCACGATTCTGACTTTGATTAATAAAAATTCTAATTATAAAATGTACGTTTAAAGTGGACACTTTGTGCCTCTAATTAAATCTAGAAAGAATTATTTTTTATATTACAAATGTAAAAAGACAATTTTAATCATTTAAAAAAATTATATTGCCTTGTTAACTTACGTTTTCTATGTAAAACTAAATTTACATCATAAATTTTTCCTTTCGTTTATGCAAATATTATTTATTTGACTACAATTCAAATGAAAATGTGTTTAGTATGTCCAAATGTTAGCAGACTTGCTGGATTTCCTCTCTAGGGTGTTCCAGGTAATGACAGGTCATAATCCTTGTAAATGCCATAGACTTCCATATTCCTTTCTTCAAAATGTTTTCCCTCTCTGTTGCAACAAATTTGGATCTAACCAATTCCCTACAGAGGAAATCTCACCAATCTTGCAAACATTTGGACATATTCAAAATATTGCTGAATTAACTAACCGCAAAAGAAGTACAAAAACTGGAAAAAAGGATGGAAGAGTACAGAAAATGTTGATGTCAAAACAAAGGCAGAATGGTGAATGTTAGGCAGTGTGTAAAGTGGCCATTTAAACCTCACTCACTTTCGTTTACTCAACATTTCGTTTCGAAGGCGTGTTATCAGTAAAAATAATATATTTTGTAACGTAAAAGCCACAACTAGTGGAATATAAAGCAGAAATTTTCATTTCGAATGAAATATAACTTACATTATTTGTTTTATCTTTTGGTGCTTATTTTAAAGCTTATTTTAATGTTTTTTTGTGTTTTTCTTTTTTATTTAGACAATTTTTTATTTTCCACGTACATATTTTTTTTTTCCATAGTAATAAGAGAATTTATATGTTTATAGCATTGGAGAGATAAGATTATCTATATATATATATATATATTAGAACTTAACTATTAACACCTGCTGACGAACTGCATCTTATGCAGTTAAGTAGGACTTGATAATTTATATGTTAATTTTTTAATGTTTTTGATGAATAAATAAATAAAAAAAACTAATATCCATCATGTCTTGAAATATTTGGACATATTCATAATACTATAAATAAATTATTTTACACTCATTCTTCCCTCACTTCAGAATTTAGGACGCTGTGGTTCGAGATTTCAAAACCTAAATATTTAAAAATATTAAACAACTTTGTTCTACCGACTGAGATAGACATGATCTAAACATCAGGAATTGCCACTCTCGCCATGGTTGCATCATCTGCGTTGCATGAGATTTTTACGATCATATCTACCTTAGTCCTAGATTTACCTTTTCTCCATTTTTAAAAGCGTTTTCATATTATTTATTTTGTCTGCGATTTTTTTTGGTTTACACACTTAGTTATAAAAATGTTGTTATGTTGTTATGAAAAAAATATATATAATATTTAAATCCCAAATTGAGTTGAGGTAACTCCTGGGAATGTAATTCATATGTATTATACTTTGTAAAATACTTTGTATGATACGATTTATTAATAAAAAATAAATAAACCGTAAGATTTTGTATTTCTTCACTTAAATCGTATGTATTTTTAAACAAAAGTGTCTGCCTAAATCCCTTTCACCCTTGCGCTTTGAATCACGAAGCTATAACCTATCAACCCTTTTGGTCAAATTTCGTCCTAGGACTAGAAAGATCCCTTGTTTAATTCAAATATTTAACCTTTTTAACCCTCTTTGGTTGGAGTCAATCTGTGGTTACCCTTAAAGGACAATTTGGTGTGTTTTTTGACATGATTACTTTCGTCAAAAATCACATAGGTCCTAAATTTCATTTTGTAAAGGTACCTTGGGACCTCCCAAAAAAATTGATTTGCTATTGCAAAAATGCTTTCAAAAATCAATCAACTTTTCAATGTAAAATATGATATGCCTTATTTACCCTTTCGTAAGAATAGGTTAGGCATTCATATTTCCTTTTAAAATGGTTTTCATCTAATCAAACCAACGAAAAAACAAACCATCATGCTGTTTTCCCATGAGAGTAGACATAAATGATAGAATGCCATATTACTCTGTCTCTCCACACACCTCGCTTTCTCTACATTCATACATCTTTCTATGGGCGCACGCCAATTTTTTCAACTGAGGCACTTGCAACACTTGCGACACCAGGTGTCAGGCCTGCCAAAACAGCCACGCAATACGTCACCAGCAGCTGCAAAACTAAATTCAGACATTCTTCGCCCAGCGTTGGTTTCAGTTGTCCCAACTATGTTCAAACTCTCTTCGTCTAGCGCTGGTTTCGGTTGTCCCAATACGGCATTCTTTACCGACATTTAACATTAACGTAAAGGAAATTCATAAATCATGGTTTGGTTGGGTTGGGTTAGGTATTATTTTATTTTTTTAAATTTATTTACTAGGGATATCAACAGTTATACATGTAACAAAAATATAACAACTAAAATATACGGAGAATAAAACCAAAGACAGATATTTACAGAAATACATTAAATACACGTACAATACATACTAGTGTGTTTGTGTGAGTGTAGGTGAGTGAGAAGGTGGACATGTGTGTAAATATTGCACAAGTGTCAAGTGTTGATAAATATTAAGAATTAGAGATAAAATAAGACTTTATTATTAAAACTAAGTATAAGACAAAAAAGTTTGTTTTAAGACGCGCATTTTAAATGGTTTTTTTACAATCAAATGGATCAATGAAGGAAAAGTTCAAATTATATTCACGAGAAAAACATAAAAGTGGAGAGTTCTGGGCATAGTTCGCACGAACTGCTGGCACATGAAATAGAGAGCTCGACGTGTGACGTTTTTGACATTCATTTATTTGTATTTTCCATATAAATGAACGAATGAATTCTTTCATTTGTGCCCGCTCATCCCATACAACAAAACTTAAGGGTGAGTCGAAACTTCATGTTATCATTATTTACATGAAAACGGATTTCTACACGGCCTTTGACATGTCCATATTGAATAATTTGTAATTTTTGGTCAAACCAAGTCTTTTACAAATGAAAGTCAGAGTACTGAGCATAAGATTTTGTTTATATCTAGTATATTTCATTTTTCTTAAGTGAATTTAATTTGAGTGCATTGTCTCATTTCCCTGCTTTATGTTTATTGATTTTTTCAACTGTGTTTTTTTTCTGTTTTTATAATGAAACAGGACTGTTAAACAATAATATAAGGGTGGTATTACAATAGATCGGAATACTAGTTTACTTGAATTGAAACGAAGTTTTACAAATAATATTTAGCATGTTTACCTGAAATTTGTGGCATTTCACAAACCAGATAAACAAGCTGCATATAGCACTATGACATAATTTACCAGATATTATATAATAACCCGATATTATATTATTATATATATACTTACTGTGAACTAATTTTTATTATTTGTTTTTAACAATAATTTCTTAATACCATTTTTTTTATACGTATAAGTATATGTTTTTTTGTTTAAATTCTTTACAAGTTATTTACAATTTGCTTTTTAATTCGATGACTTTATTATATCCATATATTTTTTTCTTTTTTACTATATAAAGTTTCACTTCTTATTTTTCATGGCAGTATGTTTTTTTTTTGTTTCTACATGTATACAAAAAAGCGTTGTTTATTTTTTAAATTATTACTGACTATATTTGTATTTACCTGTATATTTTTTGTAAATGCCCCTTGGGCGTATTGTAAAATTGAATAAAATAAATAAAATAATTTAAAAATCTTTAGTACATAACATGTCACTTCAAATTACATCAACCCTGATGCTGCAATGCGATCCGAAACGTCGGAAAGATATGGCATAACAACTCAAAATGCGATATATTCAATGTTAACTTCATCCCGATTTTAATAAAAAAATACCATTTTAATTTTCTCTTTTTAAAGAAGTTCCTCATTAAGAAAACATGTGTTAATCTAACTACGCTATTAATTTAATCCTTATCGCGTTATATTACTTTATCAAAAGATTTATAGTGTTGGACTCCCAATTTACATAAATTTAAAATACAAAGTCTCAACACGTTTTCTTAGTTGCCAGGTGTAATTATAATTAACTGTTTCCTAACTCATTTAACATATTTTGGATAATTTATAACTCACATGTACAATTTATAGATATTCTAATTACAACCCGGAGAGATCAACATTAACTTTATTACATAGAGGTAATTATTTTGGGCCGATTCGTTTGAAAGTTTCATTTGCCAAATGACTTAACTTACATACATTATTATAATATTTTCGTAAATAAGTAAATGATAACATATTTTATAAAGTAAACTGTATTTAAATACAGTTAATAATTTGCATCATTAAGACCACAGCAACCTATTACATAAATACATACTGGGACACACAAGTGAGGGAACATTTTTCTGTATAAAAATATAAAAAAATACAAAATTGTAAAAGTATACATTAATGAATAAAAATATCTATAATTTTAGACAATTGGCACATACATAAAATTTTTAAAAGATGTAAATAATAATAATTTTTATTTCAGTAAAATGTCTAAATAGTACAGAGCCAACTCAACCATATAAAACAAAAACATATTTCGTTTTCAGATAACAATGTACAGATATCTTCGAAAATATGTAAATTCTCCAATTGTCAGACTACACTGGGTAGGAAACGAGTATGGAGAAACTAATATATTTCGTTTTCCATTGCGAGTTTTTGAGTCAAAAATTCTTACTGCGATAAAATCAAAATAACTTACTTTATTCGAATACAGTAAAAATCACTAACTTTATATATTTATTAACCAATATATATCCAAATTTAAAACCTACATATTTATTTTTGTAATGAAACGCTTGTTTTGTAATTTGGTGCCTGTCACGTATCCTCTGGGCGTGTATGATAAATGAAAGTAAAATATTAAAAAATAATCAATGAATAAAATTTTTCAAAAATGAAAATTTACAAAAAAAAAACTTACAAATTTGTGCATACTTCACAGGTATTATGTAACACGTACACGTGCATTTTATCAAAAAAAAATAAACATAACGTTTTATTTGATTTATAAAATTTACTTTGTTTAAAATTTACTATTAAAAAAAAAAACTTACAAATTTGTGCATACTTCACAGGTATTATGTAACACGTACACGTGCATTTTATCAAAAAAAAATAAACATAACGTTTTATTTGATTTATAAAATTTACTTTGTTTAAAATTTACTATTTTTGATAGAGTTTCGCTGTAATTAGACAATAACTTATATTCCAGTCTGAACATTCCCGTCAGAAGGTAAAAGCGCTTTTTAGTCAAATAAATTTGTGAAAGTTTACCGAGTATTTTAATTGACAACTTATATGAAAACATACGTTATTGTCTTTATACATATTATATTCATATTGAATCATTTGACTCAACATGGGTTTTCTAGCGAGTTGAGGCAAGTTCAGAATGCATGTATTGTTCCTGTTGTGGCACTGTTAGCTGTGTGTCTGTACTTTTTAAATGTAAATAAAGATATCAAAAAACAAAAAAAAAAAATTGCAGGCGCCGTGGCGTAGTTGCTTAGACGGCCAACTTGAAAACTGGTGTCGAAGGTTTGATCAGTTTGAAGGAGGTATTTTTCTTACAGGACCTCGACTCACATGTTTTATACGTGTATGATTCATATCATTAATTGTAGTGCTTTCACACTTATAGATTACGCAGACAGGATAAAGTCTAAGCTTATAACCGAGTTACACAGTTTAAACCCGCGCTGTGTCCAGCGGGAACCCTGCAAGACATCGGACCCTTCCAGGTAATATCATACATGGTAAAAATAGTAAAGGTGATCGTTGAAACAAATTAAAATAGGACACAAGATGCCGAACGCTCTCAAAGTGGAACGGAAGACCTGTTAATGCCTGTCGATAGTCCGGCTTCTCTTGAATGAGGGTTCTGTGGTTTCCTCTTATTAAAGCAAATGCGGAAAAGTTTAACTAGGCTACAGCCGATTATTCCATCAGATCCTCACACTATAGTCAGAGAAATAAGAAGGAACAGAACTTTTGTAGTGAATATAAGCCTTGTACATAATTAACGAGGCAAAAAAATAAGCAACTTCTTTATAAAAAAAGAAAAAAAAAGCGTAAAACTAACCGTCTTAACTTCATGAAACAAAAAATGATAAAGATACACTGCGATTGGTGCACCAATGCAGTGCCCTATGCACCATTAGGTGTGAAAAGGTTATTTTGATGATGATGATATTAAATTCAATGCAGAACCCTTAATGGCGTTAAAAATAAAATTAAAATGTTACTATTTTTCCTTCAGCATACGACTTTGTATGTAGAGACAATAACACAATTTTAAGATACCTTAAATGACTGTTTTGTGATCAATACATTGTGTACAACACAATATAAATTTAATATGTAAACTAATTACTAATGTACATATTTCAAAATAGAAAAGGCTTCACGACTCTCTTGTTAGAGAATAATATAAACTTTGTCTGAAAATCTTAACAGTCTTAAAACAATATGTAATGTTTTGACATATGCGTATTAAGGTTTTGTAACTTCTATGAAACTGTCAAAATATTCTCTAAGTAATCCGCAAGAGTTGACAAGGATATAATATTCTGCCTTACCGAGCAGTAAAAGATATTAAGCAACAACTGTCATATTTTTGTATTGGGAGACTTAAATTTGAAGACGAGGGATGTCAAAAGTTTATTTTGGCTCTTTTTCCGAGTTACTTTAAAGAAAAATCTTGTTAATAATATAAGTTATTAAACGTTGCAAAAATACAAAAGTAAATGGAAAATCCCACTTTTAACCCCATATGTTATTGAAGATTCAGCCATGCAATTTTTTAAAACACTTTTAAACCTAACAATATTTTGTAACATGTAACTGTATTTATTGTGTATGCAGACAATTGGTACATTTCCATGTTTAATTTGGTAATGTATCCAAAATAAAACAAGTTTATTGGTTTATAATTCTACTTTATTTTTTATAAAATATACAAATATATTGTGACGCGTTTCGTCTTGTAAGGACATTTTCAAACAAACTAACTGAAATATTTACAAAGTTTCATTTTATACTAAAAATAATTGCTATTTTATGTTTGTGGATTTCTATACAAGCCAAAATAAGTAGAGTAAATAAAATTCAATTAGGGTATACTGAGTATATTAGAGGAATATTTTGGTTATATTGGGGAAAAAACCTTCCATTTTTAAAAAAAAATCTAAGGGTATGACTTTTAAATTAATATAATAATTATTAAAATATTGATTTCATTTATTCAGGTTTCGATTACGATATATAAAAACAATGATTAAAACCAAACAATGAAAAAACCATTTAAAAAAAAAACAACTATTTATTGTATACAATTCAATAAAAGACATGTGCGGGCCATCTTCTTATCAGTCATTTTCACCCCTTTGCGACCAATTTTACTAAGAAAACATGTAAGTATTTTTTCAAGCTTGGCTCTTACTAATATTTCCACGGTTCTGACATAATATTATATTTTACACCTTTTGTCCTATGTAGGATCGTCTGGTTGCGAATTATGTGCGTAGGCATTGGTCAAGTATTGTCACAACTTTTTCATCCTTTTTACCCACAACCGTTGTTCACTTCCCACCTTAATATCCTTTGATCACCCGCCACATTAAGACCTCGTGTCGTACATTGCGCATTTATTTTGTTAAATGTGTGCTGAATTAAAAATTTTGTTTCCACCAACCACCAGTGTTGAGCTCCAGATCGGGGCCTGCCCTCGTATTAGTGTCGCTCGCAAGTATCAAGTCGAGTCCGGCAAGTCCATCAAGGTCAGAGGATTCAATTTCAATTTTAATTTCAATTTTTAATTTTCAATTTTCAATTTTAAATTTATTTATTAAAATTGATATTTTTTCTTTTTTATAATATGTACGTATTGAATATATGTTTGAAATGTATATGTTATCATATACATTTCAAACATATATTCAATACGTACGTATATGTTATCATATACATTTCAAACATATATTCAATACGTACATATTATAAAAAAGAAAAAAATACATAAAAAAGACTCATGTCAAAGTAGAAGGAGAACCCTGCTCTAGAAAACCCCTTCGGATACATGGAACAGATCAATATCCAGATCAATATCAGATCAATATCCAGAGCGATGGTGTTTAGCATAGCGGTAGCCCTTCTAACAGGCATAAACATAGGCAAGTTGGTCCTGTATATCGGAATATGAAACAATCTATGCTGACGCTGTCTTAGGTAATTATCAGGAACATACAAACCAATGCTTATCATAATTTCAGAATTATCGATCACACCGCGCAACAATCGATAAAAATGTGAAGTCAAATACACATTCCTTCTAGTCTCTAAACTGTTGTAGCCAAACATACCCTGGAGAAACTCGGTCGGTTGAGCCAAAGATAATACCCGCACTCTCTCATGTAGAGATATCTCAGAAACTTCTTTTGGATTTTCTCTATCGTAAGAGAGTACTTCAATTCATGCGGCCCCCAAATCATCGAGCCACTCTCGAGTCTACTTTGCACCAAGGAGTTGTAAAGAGTTCTCAGTATGCGGGTATTTTCGAAAACCCTGTCAGTACGCAGAACAAATCATAACATCTTCAATGCATTACCACTGATTGTCTCATGGATGAGGTTAGTGGCATCCCTTCCTAATATATCTCATCTGCTGGGGTTGTGACCGATTGACACTGCATAGCGCAAATCGAGGATACTCACTTATTTTCATTAAATTTAATTACAATCCACTCCTTTTAATAATATCTTAGAAGCCCTAGGGCTATTTTGCGCCCCGCGTCCGCGGGGGAATTCGTTTTCCCGCCATCATCTCTGTTCCTAAGAAGTTCTATTTATTCGCCTGGATATCAGATCGCTATTGGCCCTCCGAGTCTCATAATGACAAGAAACTGATTTAATTGTTAAGCACTTTATTTAATTGACAGAAACCGTCATATTTAATTTCCTTTGCAGCAAGGTTAAACTTATAGATTGTATCTAATTGAAATAATTTTCAGACTAGGTATTAAGATTGAAGATTATTTTGCTTTATGCACTGAACGAAAAAGGTGTTGGTTTGTTGGTTAGCAACCAATTGGTGGCCATTTTGTTTCATTTGACAACGTAAACAAAACGGTTTGATCGGATGCTTTTGTAGCTGTGGTTTGGATATTTGCGTTATAATAAATAAAAATCGACGATGGAAAATTGCAGTATGTTTGGTTGCAGCAGTAGGAGCGTCAAAGGCGTTAAAATAGTCCGTTTTCACAGGTAATTGATTTCGAATATTTTTCCAAGATTAACATTGATTTTTGGCATTTATTGTCACGACAGGTGTATTATGTTGCTTAAAAACTTTCCTTATATCGACATATTTACTTCAGATATTATTTTTTCTTAATTAAGGAGATAAATTCATCCATATAAAGTTTGAGTTTTTATCGAGTAGAGGTCGATTAAAACTTTACTCAAAAATAGCAACGTTAACCTTGAAATTGCATCTAAAATAAGGTGTCCAAATTTCAGGCCGCTACGGCTTGCCATTTCAGAGATGTGACGGACAAACAAACAAACTCAACACAGGACTTTGGTTCAATGGAGTTGGGATTTATCTCTCAATAAATAGAACATAAATATATTGTGAATAAAATGAATAAATAAATGAATAAATAAACACAAACATGTTTTTTCAGTTAAATAAAATAAATATAGGCGAATTATAGAAAAATCGATTGGAATAACCCTGCAATGATAAATACACAGGTACATATTACAATGCAAATTAATATCCATTTGGCGATTCTCGATCTCGATCTCGAGTACGGCTTATTGTTTTGCTGCGAAATGTAGTTAACTTAATACCCAATAGTCATAGAATGGTTTTCCTACGTTTGGGCTCCTCTCTAGGTTACGCATTATTACTCGGAGTATTTTATAATGTTCTATAGTAACGATTAACAATTAATTTGCAAAAGTCACTTATGCTTATGATCTGTTGTCAACTTATTTTACGTTCATAATATATCTATTTTTTTTAATACATTTATTTACACATACAACATACATATATTTGTATATATTTTTCGTTATTTTTATTTTTATATATCCATGTTTTAATATTGTTTTTTTATTTTTGCATAACGGAAATCGTTAAAATGTTATATTTTATATTGTGAAAGGCACTTGTGCCGTATGATACACAAATAAAACACTAAATATCGGTAAATTATCGTAAAAAGCATATATTTTTTCTAAAGTTGAACGATAAATTGTGGGGTGCGTATTATGGTCCGATGCGTCTTATCATCCGCAAAATACGGTAAGTAAACCTTTTTATTTTGTACTTGTTATGATTGTTAATTTTAAATCTGACTTATTTGTCCCAGATAACTGTATAACAAATGAGTCTAAAAATCAGGGCGCTCAAAAAACTGTTTTTCAAATTTGAATAAAATGTTGATAAAAATTATACATGACGCCTACACGACAGCGACGTGATGCTACAAATTACACTATAGTATTTTGTTTACGATTATAATTCCGTTTATTAAGTGACCCAATTTAAAACATTAATAATTATTAGTTTGTAACGAAGAGAGTTAATTTGAAAATGGGTTAACTTGATACTATTACGGAACTGTGGAAGGTCGATTCTGAGTCTTAGTTGGAACAATGCTAATGAAAAGGATCTTCTCAGCTTATCAAGGACCTTTAGATTTATTTCAGGACTAAAACAAAGGCAATGTTAAATCGTCAAGACATCTATTACGCCTGTTGTTATTCTTAGTCATTCTAACTATCTTGAATTCCACTTTTATTGTGTTTTTTATTAGATTTTAATTCAGCTTTAAATAGGTACATACAATTATTTTGAATATCATACGACATTTAATTGCACGGGAAAAGCTTTGCATGTAGAAATAAAGTAAGTAATTAAAACAAATTACAATTTATAAGTTGTTATGTCATTTGTATTATATAATTAAAGGATAAAAAATGAAAATTAAATTACCTATATACAAAGTGGTGTTTTTTTTTTAAAAAAAGCATTAAACTTTCTCATTTAGGCAACGAAAAAACGTAACGATTTTATCGACAAACATCGGTAAATCTCCCGTCGTCTTTTTGTTACTAACAGTTAGCTTTCTGAATTTATTTTGCATTTCTTTTACAAACTCTATTTATGATCTAACGAGTTTCGTTCTACTTCCTGTACTTTGCTCCTTCCCTTATCTTAATTTAATGGACCTTTTTACGGTCTTTTAATGTTTGTCGTTGACAACCCTTAACTGGTTTATGATTTCGCTAAAGCTGTGATTTTCTCGATTTTCAATTACGTTATTAGTTTGACTAAAAACTCCATTTTGTAAATAGCTGACGCGAATTTTCAGCCGGCTAAGTATAAAAATATAAAAAACCAGCAAAAATACGTACGTCGCGTCGGTAACCATGAATGTTAAATCAAAAAACGTGTTTTATTGTAAAATTGTAATATTTAAAGCACAAACTTAAACGTTATCCCATATATTAAAATAAATTTAAAACAATTTTGTTTTTAATCATTTTATTTTTCTTCTGGCGAACGGTTTAAAGCTACCCAAGCTTCTTCATCAAATAATAATTAACTAACGAATTACTATTTTATTTTTACTGTGTATACTTAATATTTAATCGAAACCTAGGAAGATAAAGAAACAAGCCTTTATTTAATGTTGTTCTTGTAAAGATGGAAAGTGTGAGGTGAGATTGAGATGAACACGATTTTTAACGCCGGCCTCCGTGGTGTAATGGTCAAGACGCTTGACTCACGCATAAAAGGTTCCGGGTTCGATTCCCGGTGAGAAGACATTTTTTAAAAATTAAATGTGATTTTTCTCAAGCCTGGATGTTCCGTGATATAATTCACCACTGTAATTGGGCCTCCTGGCCTGTTGTGGTGCAAAAAATACAAAAAAAATAAATTAAAAAAATAATTAAAACTAAACAGGAGTTGACTTATTTGTTTTTTTTTTTTATTAAAAATAGTTTTTTTTCAATTCCTTGGAATTTCAAATTGTCTAATTTTATTTTTAACGTGAAGAACTTTTATTCCAAAATCTTTATATTTATACCAGTATCAGATATCTATAATGTGTAAATCATTGCTATAGTGCCATAATCCAGGGTGGAAAAAAATATATTGTTAGATTTTTTTAGTGCCTTAACTTCCACAATCTCCTCAAAAAAGATCCGTTATTCATTTGCAGCATATTTGATCATTTTTTAAATTTTATATATTTACTTTGCGCTTTATTAAGTTGGTCAATGACATTTTAGGAAACAATATAAACTTAACAACAATACGTTTGATATCATATTTATCAATACAATCAATATTTATCAAGAACATCTGTAAATCGGGTTGTAGTCTCGTGGTTAGTGTCGTGGACTTATGGATTAAAGGTCCATGGTTCGCAACAGAGGCGAGCCGTGATTTATTTTATACGTAATCAACAAAAATGTTCATTTATTTGTACCTACATATAAGTACATAATAAGTAAGTAATATAATTACAAATTACTTTTTTTTTCTGTGGTTCTGTGAAAATCAAATCAAACAACAATAATTTTTAACCACGCAATAAACGTACCTTTATTCTATACTATTTTTTAAAACAATAATTGTACAAGATGGCGCAAAAGTTGTCACCCGATTTTTGTTGTCACTAAAATTGGTTCTGCTTTTGAATTGTGTTTATTTGATGTCTTATTTTTTTCCATAAAGTTAAATAAATGATATCGGCCAAGTATCCACCACCATAATTGATGAACATACGGGCCCAATTTATGGCATTTTCCATCACTCTTTCCAGAACTTCCTGCAATAGGTTCTCGCATTATTAACGGATGGTCTCTTTGAGAGCTTTAAAAGTCTGAAGTTTGTTGACATAGATTCATCATTTCAAGAAATCTCACAAAAAAAACACTGAAACGGTTAAATCGGGTGATCTTGCCAGCCAGTGCATATCACCAAAACGAGATATTAGACTCCCCGGAAATGCAGCCCTCAGAATATTGGTTGTGGCTCATGCAGTATGCGCCGTTGCTCCATCCTGTTGGAACCACATGTTTTTCAATCCCAATTCATTCAATTGAAAAGGAAAAAGTCATTGAGCATAGCTCTGTACCATGGTATGGCGTCCACAGTAGTCGTTTGGCCCCGGGGCGTTTTCGAAAAAATAGGCCTGATGGTGCCCCCAGCGTAAACACCAGATCATGCAGTATTTTTGAGTAGATGTAATGGCTCATTGTGGCTTGTACGCGGATTTTTAGTGCCTCAAAAGTAATAATCCTGCTTATTGTTACATCTACAGAGATGGAAATGGGCCTCGTCGTTCATGATGATTTTTGTTAAAAAGTTGTCTTCCTTGTGGTTAAGATTTATGATAGCTTGAGCGTAGGTTACACGCGCTTGGCAGCTAGTGCGCTGTTTGCACTTAATAAAGGAACACTTTCAAGTTATTTACCGAAATTCTCTATGAAAACAGCGCCGATTTATGGCCAATTACGTGGCACGTCGTCTAGTTAATAATTCGGGCTCCTTTGCGACATCCACAGCTGCGATATTCTCAGCAGAATGGCTGTTCTGGGGCTGACCAGACCCGGGAGCATCTTATGTTGTCTCATACTCTTCTAAACGTACGGCTAAACTCCATAGTATTCGCCCAGTTGGTGTCGGACGACCGAAAAAATTGCGCTTTAATTCTCGTTGCGCCAACACCACTGACGAATTATTCCGCAAAAAATTTAAACAATTATTCCGCCATCTTGAGAAGTATTTCGCTTCATGTCTTGTTGACGTCTACTTTGTATTGGTTTACTTCACAAATATCAAAGCAAAACTGATATTTGCCTCAATTCGCAAAAATTATGGTATCTTTCGATAGGGTGATGACTTTTGCGCCACCTTGTAAAAAAGTTTATAAACAAATACCACAATGACATTCAGCAGTAACTGTCAACACTGAGTACTGGCCGATTCCATTTAAAATAAATAATGCCAGAAACGGCCACTGCGAACGTCACGTGTTCTATGTGATACATAATATATGTCAACGGTATCCGATCAAAGTAAAATAGTCCTTCGGAAATAATGTTCAAAATGCTAGTTTCCAAATAGAGAATCTTCAAATATTTATAATCTGCAAGCTTGTTTCAGCACCAAAAAAGCTGACTGGGGTAAAGATATGAAATCTAATGTTTTTTTTTTTATGGAAGAATTAGTTTTATGGTTCACTGATAACGGGCTGGGCGCTGGGCGCACTTCATAGATATTTTTTTGTACAAAGATATAAACGGTGTAAATGATTTATATTGAATGACAATAATTTTATTTTATTTCACAT
This sequence comes from Micrasema longulum, assembly GCF_059751315.1. Classification (NCBI taxonomy): domain Eukaryota; kingdom Metazoa; phylum Arthropoda; class Insecta; order Trichoptera; family Brachycentridae; genus Micrasema; species Micrasema longulum. The sequence goes on from NW_028277337.1 coordinate 1,173,129, forward strand.
GAACATATTTGCTATAAAACATTATTTTTGAATGTCAAATATAATAGTAAGCTGTGCATAAACCCTTATTTTGACGATTCGCCCCTGGTTTGCACTCCACTCTACCGCAACTTAATTTCCATTTTATAATGGTAAGTTCAAATTTCTTTTGCATGAAAAAAACAATGTTTTTCAAATTGATTTAAATAATTTAAGTCTTTCTTTTATTTTCATTTCTTTGGGTTACTCACTGTACAATAATGTAAGGCCCTTGTACAATTAGTTTTGGAACTGTTTTTCTCTACATTGGTAATTTGATATTTTTTTATCTCTTGTTTGAATGTATGGCATTGTTGGTAAAATGACGGAGGCTAAATTACAGTAAATCACAACAGAAAATACCCCGCCTGAGAAAAATCTAATTTGATTTTTTTTTAAAAGGTGCAAAGGGTTTTCACGGTCACTGTTGTTAATATGTTTTTTTTTTTTTAGTGATACCGTGTGTGTTGGATTTGTTCCGACGTTTCGGCTACCATTTCAGGAGCCATCTTCAGGGTAAACTCAGTTTAGTTTTTTTGTTCACCGGTAATCAAACCCGGAACCTTCCGTGAATGAGTTAAGCGTCTTAACCTTTTCACCACGGAGGCCGCCAAATAAAATTCCTTATAATTCGCGAAGAATGTGTTTTTACAAAAACAAATTGAATATTACACGTGATGTAAAAATAAAGTAATGACGTCAAAATGGATTAAAGACCTGTTTTGTATAAAAAAAAATTCTCAAATAGCTTTTGGCAACGCCTAAAAATCTCCAACAATTCCTTTCTTCAAGCCACTGTTAGTTGAATCCACTCACCCATATACAAGCAGTGGATACAAATGCTGAGACTGCTTTAAAAACATTTGATTTATTTTATTGTTATTCGGAGAGATATGGCGTTCTATAATTTCTACCTACACTCACGGGGAAACGCCGTGATGATTGATTTTATTTTTAAAAGTTTTTATTGCAATTTTTTTTTTCTTTAGTTACCGTTTGTTTATTTTTATAATTTTAATTTGTTAGTTTTTAATATTGTCTCTTCGTGCTGGTGCATTTATCCTTATCAAAGTTCTGAACACGTCCAGTCTTGTCCCTTTCTTTCTTTTAATTCTTGCCAATAGGACATGCCCGACGGATGCCCTCCAGGGGCTCAATTATGAACGCTATCTTCATCTGTACATATCGAGACGGTATATTTAACTTCTGCACTATCTGTTTCAACATCGGTCTGTTCTACCTTCTTGTCATATCGACATAATATGGTAGAAATAAACCAATGAATGACCGCAAAAATAGGTCCGCGTTCCTTACTTCATTAACATTTAAAATAGCTCTTATTTATATTTTTAATAGGCTTCTGTGATAGAAAGTCCCTACTTTAAGGCGATTATAAACTCCAACAAATCCCAATTCAAACAAAAAATGCTGCTTGAACATGGCTTTCAAAATATTTTTGACACTTGCTAAGACGATATGCTTTATATTGTAACGTATAGATACGTACACTTCGAAAGATAGTAGAACAGACGGAAAAATAAAATAACTAAATTTTTTTTTATGGTGGAAACTTTCTTACGCCCAGATACTCTAGCATGGTAATACGCCAGAATCTAGCGACATTATTTTTTGCATTTAGCCACTCGTTTCGGAAACCGACTTCAGAATTTAATTCGACTTCAAATTGACTTATTTCTCTCTTATATTTTATGAGCTTTTAAGAAAAAAGTGCCACCCTCAAAACGATTCAAAATTTAAGTGAATCATAATTAAAGGAAAAAATTGCGCGGTGGAACAAAATTTTTGTCACTTTTAATGCGTAGATAAACGTATCGAAGAGTTCTAGACCCGTAAGTATAAACCGATGTACTTACATCAAAACTTGATGGTGGGGATCGGTAGTGTATCTTAGTAGTCGGTTGGGAGACGTTTATCTTTAACTATGACGTCATCAGTGCGTAGATATCTGTACCGTGACGTACGCTTCCCCTTGTTTCATATCGATATACCTATCCAATACTTGAAGGGGGGGGGGTCGGTAGTGTATCTTCGTAATCCCTAGAGAGAATTTATTTTCAACTATACCGTCATGGTGAAAGTATGACGTCTTTACATTCCCACCATAATCGGGGCCCTGGTTCTAACGGGTTTGTGCCCTTTGAATCTATAGGTCCAGCGACGATCCACTTAAAAAGAAGGCGTTCTTCTGTTATTGGTGGCGTCCGTCTACTACCAACTGAAGGAATGTTTCAATCGGATATTAAATAAAGGTCTTAAAATGCTTTGTTTGATGCCTGGCAATTACGATGAGAATCTTCTCCTTCGGGGAGGGTTACATTTATTTTTCCCTTTAATCCGTCAGCGCTTAAAATCTTCTTTCGTTATTCCGGATCACTGGACTACGCAGTTTGTATCAAGTCGTGGTCCTCTTCGTGCTGCTGCAAATATCATAATCAATCTTCTGAACACATCTAGTGGTCTTGTCTCTTTTTTTCTCTATAAATGCCGAGTAGAGCTTCTCTCTCGTCTTATAAGTCCGGTCGGATAAACCCATCTAGTGGCTTCCAAAAGGAATTTCAAGGCCTTGAAAAAAATTGTAGCTATTTCGGCGAATTGATCGTGTTCAATCAATTTAATCCCAGTCAATAAAGAATCCACATCCTCATTTTTCTCAGTCCAATAAAGTGCATATTATGTACTTCTGGATTATCTTATTTTATTTCATTTTTTCATTTAATTTTTTTTTGCACCACAACAGGCCAGGAGGCCCAATTACAGTGGTGAATTACATTACAGAACAACCAGGCTTGAGAAAAATTACATTTAAATTTTTGTGTTCTCACCGGGAATCGAACCCAAAACTTTCCGTGCGTAAGTCAAACGTCTTGACCACTACACCACGGAGGTCGCCACAAAGATGATAAAGTCACCAAATTACAGAGAGTTCCCTCACCCAGCTTTTCTTGTTAGAAAATGTGCAATTTTTCTTCGTTAGTGGGCACCGCCAAGGATACTTTAGTCGACAGGTATGATGTGCGATATGTGGTGGCTGTTTCTAACTTTATGGTTCCTTACAATTGATTTTATTTAATTTATTTGTAATATTTCAATATGATACATATAAATTAAAGTATCGAAGTATGTGTATGTGAAGTATGGACTTGAAAAAACAGGGATGAAAATAGTCTGAATGCTGTCGAAATGCGATCTCTTATGTGAATGTTTGGTAAATTTATGTACGATATATGCACAGATGTTGAGATCTGTACATTATGCAAGACAGACATAAGCATTAAAGATAAAATCAAAAAAGGAGCCCTGCGTTGATTTGAACATGTAGAACGAATGGATAGCAAAAGAACGGCTAAAAATATTTACAATGCGAATGTTGATAGATGCGAAAATATAGGAAGACCGAGAAATACATGGCATGACCAAATCTAACAAATACTTGAAGATGGACACGTTAAATGTCAAAATAATCGGTGCACGTGAAAGAAAATATGTATAAATGTAGATGAAGCGAGATCTGCATGCAAAAATAAAGTAATATGACGCTCTACCCTCTCTGCCTACCCTTACGGAAAAACTGCGTTATGGTTTGTTGTTGCTGTTGTTGCTATTTCAATATTATTTTATAAAGCCAAAATATTTTATGTACATATAATATTTTCTTTGTTCGATATAATAAATTTGGCTCTGGACCATGTGCCATTTGATTAGAAATTAATGTTTTTTAAAACATGGTACTGAAAATGTTACGAGTATTATTATTAATGAGATTTCTTACGATCAAATTATGCTAATAAAATTAAGTAAAATGAAAGAATGTAATTAATTATATGAAGGCTCAGAAGTTTCTGTGATGAAATATTACCTTTTGAGGATATTAATGAATACCTGAAAAAATTCCGTGTAGAGCACACGTTTTCAAACCGTTAAACAAAAATGATTGATTTTTCTTAAGTAAACGTAATTTATTTTCTCGCTGTTTGCCTTTGCTCATAGATAATTTATTATCCTTGCTTTTCAGCAAGAACCTACCTACACGCCATTACGGTAAATCCTGCTACTTAAAACGCTCAGGATTTTTTCACGGGTTCTTTCTATAGATATGTCTGAATAAAAATTATTTTTTATTAAAAAATGTCACAATGTCCTTTTTCGGTTGAAAGGATATATCATCATAAATTTTCCGCTCCTACCCAGTGGCGCATATGACACTGCATTGGTTCGCCAAATGCAGCGAATTTCAACCGTCTATTTAGTATTTGTTCTTCGTACGGGCAGATTAAAAATACAGTTCTGAATGTGAAAAAGACACAGAACCCTAAACGTGCGTTTTTGACTCGATGGCTACTCTGACGTAAAAATCCTGAAGTGGGAAATCGAATATTACTTATTTAAGTCAACCTCGTTGTGAACGCGTCAAACACAAGGCGGAGATAACCTCCTCCTCTAGATTTCTTTTTCCAGGATTGAAGAAGTCGAAATCGCTCGTCCAAGTTTTAGTTCTAAAATCGATATTTATGTTAAAACTCTCCAGGGTGTGAAGTTCAGTTTTCAAAGCCGCTTACTCTTGGCAGAGCAGTCGTGGTGGCGTTTGCAGGAGGAAACACGTCGTCTACTTTGTCTGCTCGAAGAGAGCCGCTAGTCACTACTGACACCAATTATGTCTATCTCGTTAACTTCTTCAGTGAAATCAAATGTTCTCTGTACTGCTGGATATAGGTCTCTTCTAATCTTTTTCACTCGCTGCTTTTTTCATCCATGCTCTGCCAGCTATCGAGGTAATGTCGTCAGGCCGTCTTTTTGTGGCCTTCTAACACCTCTTTAATGGTTTATACATGATTATTTTGGGTGTTAAAAATACATTATTTTGTCTCGTCATGAGTTTTTCCCACTGCCATTTTTATTTTGCTAAACAAACCATGATGTTTCCTATTCAATCCCTTAGACATTCCACTAAGCATCTGTATTTCCATTGATCTATGGTTGCATTTCATTTTCTGGCTACTTTTCTGTATCCCAGATATGTTTTCTAGTCCACGTGTTGTTGCTAGCAATATATACGATTCAAAAACGTGTCTTTTTTTAGCGTACTGAGACTTGTTTATCTTCAAAAATGTGTTTTAGCTTTCCGTAATCAGCCCTTTTCTTATTGGAAACTCCACTGTCTGGTTATCTTTAAATATGAAGTTTGACACTATGTCCTTGTCATATGTATTCATCAACCACTTTGATTTTACTTTTAATAATTATATCTTTCCTTGTTGGACTTGTAATATTTGTTTTATCAATATTCATTTCCAAACCGACTTTGATGTAACTACTAGAAATATTGTAAACCTAAAGATTCCTTACAATAAATCAAGTATGCTTTTAAGGGGGTATTACTTGAATTTCTTACTTCATAAATAAGGAATGTTTTAAATAATGGAA